>NC_141386.1:29361089-29831155 GCF_017979445.1 Akebia trifoliata
CCAAAAATCAGTCCATTCCAAAACTTCTAACCCCATCAAAAATAGTTTACAAAAAATGGACGGTCCACGATTTTTCAGCTGGTAAACATGGGTTAGAAGTTTTGGAATGGGCTGATTTTTGGTGAGGATGATCTACTCACCGTAGAGATCATCCTCACCAAAAATCAGCCCATTCCAAAACCTCTAACCCATGTTTTGAAAAATGTTTTGCCAAAAAGTTTGCTAAAAAGTTTGCCCTTGAACGCTACCCTATATATATATATATATATATATATATAATATATATATATATAATATATATATATATATATATTGTCTTTGATTACACAATGGAGAAGGTTTAGGCTAGAAAAGTCGATTGTGTTATCAAAGACAATATTTATAAGATTCCTCCTCTAAATTAAATTCAATGGGGGTTATGTCGTCATCCATAGAATCCCAAATGCCTGGATTAATCAAAAGTTTGATTCTATCTGAACTAATCATTTTGATATACACACGTCTATGAATATTTAAAAAATAAAAAATAAAAAATCATTATGTCAATTAAAGAAATAATTAGTTTAAAAGTAGTTCAATGTCCTATATATCTTGTTATTTACACATTTATGGCTCATACAAAATGCGTTTAAATTAATAATATTTATGTATTTTTTGGATATGGTGGATAATATGGATACTTATACTCAACCACTAGGGTCTAGTTGAGATGGTAAGTTCGATTGGGTGTGCTTCCCAACTCATACATTTGAATCTCTATATGTCCCTTCACATAAAAGTGATTATATTTAATTGTTGTCACGTGCAAGGTGGTTAGTACGGGTGGTTTGCCAAAGAACAAAAAAAAAAGATTTCTTGTACTCACAAGAAATGCATTATGCTTATTCAAGAAATAACTAATTCTAGATTATTTGAATGTCATATTTTATGTATTAATTGCAACCTATTTCTCTTATTTTCCTTATCCACTTTTCCCTTCTATGGAAAACAGGAGGAATCAAGAGAGGAGGAAAGAAGGAGACGAGGTTTTATGATAAAAAAAATAAAACCTACAAACTTATTTTACAAATTTACCCAAGGTTTTAATTTAAAACAGTCTTAAAATATCTAACTCAAGTTTCTAAAAATAGTTGGAGAGCTAGGGGTTGGGTCATTGTAGTGGGGGCAAACTATAGTTAATGACAGTTGAAGAGCTTGAATATGAATGATTTTGAGGAGAAATTCAAAGGATTTTGATTGAAAGTATAATATACTCTCTTCAAACTCTTCTTAGTATTATTGTTGAGCTTCTTTGTCTTTTTTTTAAGGAAAAAATAAGGGTCTGATGTATACCATTTTTTGTTACATGATAAAAAATAACTATCAACATTATTTTATGAGAAATTTATTGAGCACACCTCACTGTTGCATTTTTACTACAAAATCTCCTTCGGAGTTCTAACAATTCTAAAGGAACCTTACTTTATTAAGTTTGTTATCTTGCAAACCTTGGAGCGGGATCCACATTCTTTTAAAAGATTAAATACCTATAATACCCACATCCTTCAAATCAAATACTTATTATATTCTCCCTCATCTCAACATTAATTATCTCCTCAAAACAGTATTGAGTCCACATGGCCACATTGGTAACCAATGCCACAACCTTATAGATTTAATGATAATGCTCGTTTAAACTATTTTTAGGTTTCATTCATGTTTTCTTGGGAAAGAATAGATGTTGAGAGGAGATATGATTTTATTGGTATTTGATCTAAAGAATGAGAGTGTTAGAAGTATTTAATCTTTTAAAAGAATATGGGTTCCACTCCACGATTTATTAGGTAACAAATTTGATAAAGAAAAGGTTCCCTTGGAGTTGTTAGAACCTCAAAGGAGTTTTTGTAATAGAAATGCAACAATGAGGATTGACATAAGCTAAGAAATTGATTTTCCTTCTTCGAAAAGAAGATTTTTAGGTTTATGATTGCACATTTTCTGTGGAATTCACTTTTTCACTCTTAGGAGGAAATATTTTCACCATCCACCTCCCAAGAATTTTCCCACTTTAGAATGTTATTCTCTTCCACTTGCATCTACTCTCGACACTTAAAACCAAACATATGTTTGATAATTTGCCAAGAATAATTAAATGGCATAGTTTATTTTTCTACAAAATTTACTTTCCTACAACCATTTTCCCAAGCAATTCATATTCCATTGACAACGAATTCCCTACCATAATATAGACCCAAAATGCAAGAATGAAACTAGAATTTTCTTAGGGAGAGTGGGGGACTATAGTTGACCGATAAGGTTGAGAGCTTGAAGATGAGTGGTTTTTGAGGAGAAAACTGAAGATGAGTGGATCATTGTTAAAGGTTGAAGAAAAGAACATTTAGGTCATTTTTTATTAGTTTGTGAGAAAAATCCTAAGTCAAGGGGGCAATGTCATCAATAGTTTACCATAGTTTTGAACCATAAAACTAATTTGCGTTAACATACAAACATAAAGAAGTTGATAAGATTTTGAAATAAAAGATAAGATTTTTTGAAAGAAAATCCTAGAGTTTTATACAATGTTATTAAGGCAAGGTTCAAAATGATAGATTGAAGATGCGGTTAGATGGACTAAAATTAATATTCTATAAAAGTTAAAGAGTTTGAAGATGATTATTTTAGTATAAAAAATAAAAGATTTTAGTTTAAGTTGAAGATGAGAGTATTTAGGTTACTTTTTGTTAGTGTAAAATAAAAGAACAAGGTAAAATAGGGCATGTCTACGGTTTTAAAACGTAGGGGTCTCAAATATTCACCCAAATATGGAGGGGCGTACAAATCAACCAAAATATTATGGAGGAGTGGCATATCATCTATTTGAAAGCATAGAGGTATCTCAAATAGACACGAAAATTAGAGACATGTCAGAGGTGTCTCAAATATTCATTGAAAATTTGAGGGGGAGGAGGGGGCATGTCATCAGTTTGAAAATGATTGGTATTTCAAATAGCCATAAAAATTTGAGGAGACATGTCATCAACTAAAAAGCAAATTGAAGGGAGGTGGCACGACGGGGGTGGGGTTAATAAAGTTAAAATGGGCATATCTTCGATTCACGGGTGGTATCTCAAATATTAACCAAATAGAAAAGATTCTAAGAAACCCAAAAAATGAGGGGGTGGGGGCTGCCAAAATATCCAAGCTGTGGGGGCAATTTCAGAATATATCGAATCATCAAATACGCCCTTTAGTTTTTAAAAATTCTTGTGGGGGCAACTGCCCCATTGCCCCCACTTAAATCCACCCCTGCACGAATGGGTTGTAAAGATTTCCTTGATAAGAAAATGGTTGTGCTCTCCACATACTCAAAGTTTTCTTTCACTTTTCAAATAAATTTATTAAATGACGAGTCATTGTCGCATCATCAAAGCCTTATCCAAAAATTTAAGATCGGTGGGAGGAATTTTATTGCTTCCCATTACTTTAAAATATGTCCATATCTACTTATTTTTATCTTAATAGAAAATTTTCTGGGCTTACTAATTTTGATGTTTGAATGTTTTTTTTTTTTTTTTTCCTTTTTCGGTTGCTAAGAGAGTAACCCCACCTTAGGTGAGACTAGTCTACTTGGGAGCACACATCATCTTACCCAGTCATATGTTACGATGTTTAAGTAATCACATTTCTACGGAGGAGTATATAGGGATTCGAAGTCATGACTTAGGGAGCAAATCCAATCACTTTCTTAGCATCCCAACTTGCCCCTGATGGGTAATGTTTGAAAATTGTTTTGCCGACAAGTCAAGTAATTTAGTTTGGGGATTTGAACCAACAAATAAGCTTACATATCTCATGTAAAAAAGAAAAACACAATTAAATAAATAAATAATACAATACCAAAAACATATAATGTTTTCCTCGAGATTCATTATTGGCCACCTAATACTCATCTCACCCATCACATGTTTCTTTAATTAATGGATATTTGAAGCATTTACCCAAGCACACAAAATAATGGGTTATGCATTAATGGTCCCCATTGACCAAAATCAGCTTTAAATATATAATTGGTTTATAGAAGGTTAGAGAAGAAATTAAAAGTTATTCCTTGTTTGGATGAAAGCTTGATGACAAGGTATCCATTTTTTTTAGTGAATTTTATGACCGAAAGTACATTGGGGAAGACTTAAATTAAGCAATGGAACTGATTCCTGATGCTTTTTTTTTCCATGTGTTACACTCTTTGGATGAGATTCTGACTATGGTTCCTGCAAGAATATATTGATTTAAAGTAACATTGAAATTGACATCGTTTCACACATTAGTGTGCACAAAATCATAGATGCTTCTCCCTCGTATCTCTATGAAAAGCATATATGATTCTATACACACATTCAAGCCGGCAATGTGTGAAATGATGTCAATTTCAATGTTACTTCAGCATTTTCCATTGATTCATCCTTGGGACCAACCCCCCATCATAGCTTGTTCAATTAGCTATCTACATGTCTGGAATTGAGGTATTTGTTAAGAATGATGATTTTCTAATTAGAAAATCTTTACTCGATCAAGATTGGTTGATGTGGCAAGAACACTGGACCATATATCTTTTTATTCAGGATACACAAATGCACATTCCTATAATACGTATAGTGGTGTATCTCAAGAAAAAAGATCTATGATTCCTTGTCCTTGTCACATCAGCCGAGTATTGACCGAGTGAAGATTTTCTAGTTAGAAAATCAGGACCATTTGCTAAACTTACCATCATAGCTTCCCCATGCAAATCTTCACTCAGTATGTGCCACATGTCTCTTTGTATGTATGTGCCACATGTCATACATAGATACATACATACTTGAGACATGTTATCAACCTCTTTAGCGATGGATTTTATAAATGTATTTGTAAACACTTACTATTTTGTTTTTTTAGTATGAAATAGTTAGGATATTATTAATTGTCATTGAACAATGAATTTTTTAAAATATCATAAATTTAAAAATTATTTATATTAATGCCATTGTATAATGCTGAGAAAACATTATTTTTTGAGTCTTCAACCAAAAAGACCTCGAAACCAAATTACTATTTACCTATCTCTCCTAAAATTGAAACAAGTCCCATGCTTTTGGGGGTGGCAATCTTTACATGACTTGTGAACACGACATGATATTAGTGAGTTTGGGTCAAGTCCAATTGGATTAAACTCAATTGGGTTTGAATCCTAGTAGTATCAATCCAGCGAACACGATTATTAAATGGGTTGGGTCCCGATTAGAGGCATCAATCCGCTTAATCTATTTTGATAAACTTAATTATTTTATTATTAACGTGTAATTTTAAATATATCAATAATTATTTAAGAATTTTTTAAAATTTTTGTTGATAAAACTTAATTTATGTTTTATGATAGTTAATTTAAGTTAGATGTAACTTATTTTTTTCAATAAAGAATAGAAGTCAAGTTATATATGGGTTGGGTTTAATTTTAAGCTTTAGACACAATTATTAAATGAGTCAAGTTTGTGTTCCGTAAATTTTCATTACACATCACCTCAAACAAACACGACACCCATTGCCGCCACCACTCCTACTCCCAACCTTGTTCTTTAACTTAATAGTTACAACTTGAGTTGGACTAACCTGACTAACATATTCAAACACTCACCCTTACTAACACTTCTAGATGTGCCATGTGGAGGTAACACTTCGAGGTGTGCCATGTAGAGATGAAGTGTTATAGTTGGCATTCCTAGAAGTGCTAATTAGGGTAGGGAGCCTGATTGCATTGATCAGATAAGAGTTTTTTCTTAGAAAATCTGCCTTAATAAATCATTTACTTTTTAATGTCTAGATTATCCTTCTTGATTAAGTACAAACTATAAAAGGCTAATTATAGAGTCCAATGGTGTTGGATAAAAAAATGTTCACCACCACTAAAATATTACTTGCTGTTATCTTAAACAGTCGTGTTGGAGTGACCTCAGTGGAGGACACCTAGACATGGTTACGCGCACATGTCCGTAGATGCATTTTACTCGTATCTCAGAGAAAACGCATCTAAGAACATGCACGAGCCACCACGTCAAGATGTCCCCGTGTGTCCCCTACTAAGGTCACTTCAGCATTAAACCTGAAAATCATGGTAAGTTTCCTTGCTTCTTTTTTTTCTTTTTTTTTTTTAAATCTTTGTTTCTTTTAATTGTGGCACTTTAAAACAACAAAATAGATGCCAACATGGTTATATCCAACATAATTTTACTTTTTAAAAAACTATTTAGAGATATATTCCTTTCGAAAATGTATATTTTTTTTAAAATGGAAAAAAGAATTGCAATATTTTTTCGTATTTTTATTTGTACATTGAGAAAAAGGGTAGGGAAACTCATCATGATTTTAGATTTTATCCACAAAAAACTGTACTTCAGCCCATTGCAAATGAAAGATGTTTTTATCTTTTTCAAAAATAAGCAATATTGTAAGAGAGATTTTATTGCCACACCAACTTCTGCTCAGATCATCCAATTCATATGAAATCATCAAAGAATCAACCCACATCTAGAGGTGCTCTTAGTAAAAGTTGGTCTGGCAATAGAAGCTCTCTATTTTAATGGTATTGAATATTTTATGTTCAAAATTGTTGGACAATATACATTTCCATAAACAGAGCAAGTGAAAACTAAGTAGAAAACACCAAGGTTTGAAAAGGGCTCAACTTTGGATCAACTCCATTTTGGATCTGTAATGCGCAATTTTCGAAAACTATGCATGTTCTGCTCTAAGATGATAAATTGGAATCAGGGATCCTTCATCCAAGCAATGACTTACTCTGATGTTCAAGTCGTGACCACACAGAAGACACAACCAATCCACAAATTAATAAAGCCCAAAAGACCAAAACAAACACTAAATACGCCCAATGATGAAAGGATATCATCGAAGTCCCTAAGATTTATATTTTGGATTCGATCAAATCTATATTTAGATTATCAAAAAAATGCTACGAAATTACCTAGTTTGAGTATCATAGAGTATTTCTTGTGGATATCAGATCAATGAGAAATTCAATGCTAAAATGGTTTTTATCGAATGCTATTTTTTTATGAAAATAATTTAGAATTTTTTTTATTATATATATTTTATTAATAAGGGTCTGATTGAAATTCAACCAATTTTGGCAAATTTACTGTCCAGTCATTCATAAATTCATTCTTAAAACAGTGTTAAACACATGACCATCATCGTGACCCATAAATCTTATTACAAGGCTTAGGATTGATTTAACAAATTTGGTACACTTTTCTTGTGCTACATTATTATAGAAGGGTCCCGTTCAGCAACAAATATTTTGGCAAAACATTTTTCAAAACATGGGTTTGAGGTTTTGGAATGAGCTGATTTTTGATGAAGATGCTCTCTAAGTTGAGGAGATCATCCTCACCAAAAACCAGCCCATTCCAAAACTACTAACCCAGTTTACATCTTGAAAAATCGTGGACCGTCCATTTTTTGTAAACCATTTTTGATGGGGTTAGAAGTTTTGGAATGGGCTGATTTTTGATGATGATGATCTGCTCACCGTAGAGATCATCCTCACCAAAAATCAGCCCATTCCAAAACCTCTAACCCATGTTTTGAAAAATGTTTTGCCAAAATGTTTGTTGCTGAACATTTCCCATTATAGAATGCTGAGTTCTTCTAAGACAATCTCTCGTTGATTGGTTGTCAATAAGTCATCGTGAATGAGTGTGAAACAAGATTTTGATTGTTCAGATTTGTCCACAGATCTTATAAGGTCCTTGGGAACTACTAAATCCTTTGCTATGGATGCGGATCATAGGAATCCAGAAAGAAAGATCAATGAACAGATGAAGACGTCGACAATGGTCACTACAAACACTTCCACCATCCACTATGTTCATCGCTTTTACAATTTATAGAAAACTGAATTTGTCTAAAAATACTCTAATTGAGACTTCTAAACATTTTTTTTTCTAAGCAAGCAGGAATTAGTGGTTAATGGAGGTGAAGATGGGTTCAATGGGATTTGAACAAAGGTCATGGGATCAACTCTCCTCAAACCTTTACCATGGGGTACCTTCAGAGACTTGTAAATATTGTTGTTAACATGTATATGTATTTAAACTACAATAATCTCCTATATCTTTGTACAAATTTTTTTTAACTATCAATAATGATTTTAATCATTTAATAAAATATTATATTATTTCAACCAGTTAAAGCATCCTCATGCCTTCATCCTCTAGCCAAAACCCCTTGATTTCGCTCCAAAACACTTGTATCTTCAACCTTGTGTGCATGTGCGTGTGAATGTATGGTAAGATATAACTTGTTTCAAGGCCTTTTAACAAATCAGTATGTGATCAGATGGTCTAGAATTGACCAAACATTGACCGTGATGTGCCACAAAATATGATCCCAAAAGTACAAGCCATAAGAAATTTAAATATTTTTACCTTTATCCCATTAAAGAGTTTCTAGTAGCATTCAGTCCCACATGCATCAAATGGCTTAATCAAAGATGTTGCTATCACCTGGAATGGGTCTTCTGCCAACAAGGCCCCATAAGATGCATTTGTAAACCTTCTCTTGAAATCTAGATCTACATACCACAAATGCGCAAAAAAATTAAAATCAAAATCACAACCAGACAAATAACATTTCCTCAAAAGGTTGAAAATGTCTGATCGAAAATCAATGATAGAAGAGAAAGAGTGAAACTTTGGGAATGAGTTCTGCTGTTTGGTTGTTATTGTTCATGTAAATTAACTACAACACAAGGGCATGGAAAATAAAAAGGGTTGTTAAGAACCACCTGTTTTTCTGTTATAGTGATTGAGAATACATGTAATCATCCACCAACTTCTTTGCCCATGCTACCTGCTTTTAAACCAAATTTGACACACAAATGAGGACCTTCAAAACAAAATAGTAGAAACAATGTATATGTCAATCTGCAGTGCCAACCATTGTCTTTGGTGGGTGCCACTCTAGAAAGAATCCATTATTTCTTCAGAGATACACATATCTGATTCTCTTAGCATACAAATTGTGGCCTTTTCCTTCCTCCCCGGCCGTACGACCTCTGTTTTTTTTTCCCCCTCTTCATCTCCTTATAAACAAGCGTTGTTAAATCAAGCTATCGGTACACTTTCCAAATGTAACTCTTACTCTCTGACTAAATTGGGTTGGGAGTCATACTCCCAATTGTATTTCCTTGTAAAGAAGACTTTTTTTTTTATAAGTATAAATTCTATTAATGAAGAAAAAGGAGAGAGGAGGCTGAGATAGCCCCCCATACATCAAAGCAAAAAACAACAAGAAAGAAAAGCAATACAAAAAAAACAAAGTCGACATGAATCTAAGGATCACATAAAACGTCCCAATTAAACACAAAATCTTGAAAACAAACTCCATCAAAGTCCTTACTCATCTTAGACCAAAGAAACAGTAACCCCAAAATCTCTAAGATCACTTTGTGAGATGAGCTCTCCTTACTTTGGAATACTCTGTTATTGCGCTCTCCTTGTAAAGAAGACTTGCAATATATTTTCTTTTTTTTACTTTATCAATTGCGCCACATGAATGTCCTGGCTGGAAAAAATGCACGTCTGACCCTGGGACACACCAATTATCCTTGGGATCTACACTTGGGTTCCTCATACATCTAAACGTGCCACGTGTCTGACATTAGGAAAAACCCCATTTTTTCCCTCACAGTATTGATTTCAAATCTAAGATACACTCCAAAACCAAGTCTTAACAATCACCAGTTTCGACTTAATAGAGCTTTACCTGTTGAGCACCACCACTAAAGTGAATTTGCCTCTGGTCTTGTTCACCCCTCGCACCATAAACCTGAAAAAACATGAGAAAATGAAATAGATAACACGGGTAAATTTGTTCCATATTGAGGTTAAACAAATGGGATCTAGCTGAGTTGGTTAGACACAAGAAACAGAGACTTTGCAACTGAGCTAGTTGTTAACATTGTGCTGTCATTGGGAATATAACGTTTGTTTCAAAGGAGAAGCATATAATGTGGTCAGTGAAATCCTTGCTAGATCAGACAATTAGAAGTGGTGATAGACTAACCTAATCAATAACTTGCTTTCATTGCTCTTGGGATTTGAACAACTTTTTTTTTTGAACAGTCCTAGGAGTGGTAGTTCTGTGGCTCATAGTCTTGCAAAATGGACTGTTGAAAAAGGTAAAGATGGGAACAGATAAGGCTGTCAAAGTACATTTGTTTTGTGAAGATGATCTCCATCGTGAAGAGAATCCTCACAAAAACCAGCCCCTGACTCATTTCCATAGGGTGGTCCATATGAGTATCACGCCTAGGGTCCCTAGACAAAGTATTGGCCCGTTTCAATTATCCTAACCATACCATCCGTAAGTGGTGAATTTCTGGGTATGCCTACCTGAAATGCCTGCCTCATGCTACATCTGGCATACCATGAGGAGGAATACCGTGAGGACATCTGGCATCTTTTGCCACGCATCCTGGCGGACTAATAAATCTTTTACCATACACATGAGTAGATGAACAGTGCCATGACACCTGGTGTCCCTGGCCACGTATGAGGTATGCCAATGCCATAGAAGCATTGAATGTTCTAATACCTTCCAAGATACCCACGTCACATGAGAGGCACACCCTAGAGGGCGATTGGGTAAGCACCAATAAGAGCAGGCGATATGCAAGGCCCTGATAGGAGCACAAGGAATAATTGAAACAATGATCGAAGGTGCTAGAGGCTATACATGCCCATGGGTTATGGCAGAGAAAGGAACAGACGGTAGAGATCAGAGACCTTATCCACAAAAAGAAATTATTTGTATTTTGACCCAATACACCATCTAACCCGATATATTCTTTTGAACACTCGGAAAAAAGCATGCCAGACAACCAAGAATTGAGCCTATCTGTCAAATTGTACATTCATTAGGTCAGGCAGATCGCAAGAATTTTTTTCTCCGCGATCCAGTAAATAGTGGTCCCAGAAACCCAGGTTTTGTGTCCATCATCTAGCTCAGCAACTATTGCTTTTGGTCTCTACTTCAGTTTAGCGATCGATTACAACAGCGTTTGGCATCTTGGGCATGATAAAAAAATGATCATGTAACAGCGTTCTAACAAACACATACCTTTATTGTTGCTCCAGACTCAGATCTGATCTTGGAAATGTTGGAGCCAGACTTGCCAATCAAGCCACCAACCAATGCCTCTGGAATCGTCATCTCCAAGGTTACATAATCAGCTGCAAGATTGGGTGTCCTAAAGATGATGTCGTTATTACACGAAAGATTATGATCTGGTGCAGCACTTGCAGAATGATGCAAACAGATGGTAGAACTAATTTAATCTGAATAACATTGAATAACCTGAAGTTGTGGCCAGATATGATTGGTTCGAACAATTTGAATTAAAATTGCATGTCGCTCTGACGGAAGTTACTTTTCGGGGTGCGTTCTCCCTACATAATAAGAAAAATAATGTTAGGAGAAAGAAAGAACACAAGGAGCATGCAGACGGACGATTAGTCAATAAAGAAGAATTGTGGCATTGGACCTTAGTTGACATCCAATTTCCTCCAAGGCTTTCAGTACAACAGAGATATCACCGGATATCTGAGTTTAGCATGCAAAAAGATCATGTTGTAAGTAAGCTAAGAAAGAACAAGGGACCAAAATTCTCGAAAGAGAAAATTTTCAACAAATGCAGAAATTTCTAGAGACACATTTTCTTGGGATACTTAGATGTATTTTCCCATCTCGACCATTCGTTTGATGGAGAACCTCAACCAGCATTTGGGTGTGTGTTTTCCAACTTGGTCAACATTGTAGTTGGATCTTAACTTGTAGTTTCAAACACAACCCATATTTAAATGGATGTCATCTAAAAGATCTGAAACAGTTTAAAGATGTTTGGAATGCCTCAGATCTTATTTTGACCTGCTCCAGTTCAGGCCCTACCCATTGATTTCAGAGAGACCCATCTCAAGGTCCCTCGAAAGTAGTAAAAATTTCCAGCAATAATTCTATCTCCACACAACTGTTGGGCCCACTTTTCTTCTCAGTTTCTAGGTTAATAAAAAGAAGCGGAAAAGTATGGAAAGTTAAATACATTGAACCACAACAAAACTAGGACTATCAAACAGTTATCCCTACTTGATAACAGATTCGAAACACAATCTCACCTGAACCAGGCGATCAGATTCATGAGCAGATGCACAAATAGGCAACTGATTTTTTTCCATTATCACGATTGTGGCTCCAGATGAATGCCTTAATTTCTCAATATTCTCACCAGACTTCCCAATTAGACAACCTGCTTGGGACCCTGCAATTAAAAGTCGGATCATGTTGGTAGCCACATGTCCTACACCAACTTTTGAGGGCTCAACACATTCATCATTCTCCTGCTCAGGTAGAAGGAAGGAGACAGTTTATCATTGCATGATTTCATAGTAGAAAGTTAGACCCAAACAGCTTTATATGGTCCTTAACAAGCTATCACAATTTCTTTTATGGGATTCACCAAAGTTATTTAATAATAGTCGATCATGGAAACCGTCACCACTAAATACTAACAAGGTGTTAATACAAATGGTGAAAAGTCAATTCACCAAAGAATCTACTTTTCTCAACAAATGTGATGCTTTAGAACGCAACATTCAGTTTCCAACATTATAACTCAGATTTTTTGAGAACTAATAAAAGACAAAATATATGACATGTTTGATGTCCACCATCTTTTAGGAACTCTGCCCCCAATGGCATGACAGAATCCACTATATCATCATTCAATCAGTAAAACACATCTTGGATGGGATACAGCCCACAACTTGGCCAAACTGAATATTTGCAACTGCTTATTGGATGTACCATCTCCTTACCATTAACCTTGATATATTTATCTAACTTGAGCTTTAGTTTAAATTGAAATAACACGCTTACATTTTCACATGGAAGATCCCATGCACTAGACGGGGTAAGATCTTTGATGTAGGTTCTCATAATAAATTCCAATAACATTAAGATGGAAACTAATTGACACTTCTATGAAAGCCAAATTCATGTTCAACAAATACATAAACTTATTATAATTTCCGGTTCAATGTAATAAACCATCACCTTGAGAATAACCCCGGCTATATGATGAAGTGCATTCTCTGCATCAGAAATTTCGACATCATCATCTCTAGAACTTACAATTATTACTCGATCCTCGTGTCGCTGCAATCAATCAAGCAAAATCATAAATTCCACAACAAAATTTTGCAACAAAGTTTACCTTCCATCAATATCATTAGTTTGGAAAAGTAGTACAAATAATAAAAACAAAGTAATAATGATAATAATAATTAGGGAGCAGGGCGCATAACTATGCTTTCGAGGTGGAGAAGTTAAAAAGAAGCAAAACATTCCAGTTATTTCTTGATGCTCAATATGTTGTTCTGATATTTCAACGGAACATCTTTTCTGGGAATTCCTCATAGCAAAGTCGTTATGGACCCATTTTAGTAGGATATTCAGTGTTCCATTAGATTCTTTATCCTTGGTGCATACAATTTCCAATTGGTGCTCCGATTGTGGGAGAAATCAGTATGCCACCCTTCATGGATCTGCTCCCTGGATCATCGACTGGGACATATGGCTGCTTCATATTTCAGTTCAGTTTGAGGGTAGTGTATACAGTCATTCTTTGTTGATCTGGAAGGGTACATGTTGGCTCCAAGAAATTGATTCAGTTCAGTGCCCTAAAGTACTGCCGAAATTCTACAAGGCATGTACTATAATGTCTAACCAACCCCAATTAATAGATTCAAATCTCATCACATTAAATACTAGCTAGTTGGGAACCCTTAATGATACGATGGCTTAAGCTCAAACTGATGAAGCATGTTTGGGAAACCCTTGTGAGAAGGTGAAGGTGCAATTTTAAGAAACCATATAGGAGGTATGCTAGTGGGATTTCGCTCTTTCTTTGGGAGAAGTTCAAGAGTTATGACCGAGTTCCAATCTTTACTTGAAGGCATACGACTACTTCCAGGTTCTTGCACAAAGATTATAACTGAATCAGGCTCTTCTTTAGTGGTGAACACATTACAGGGATAGAGACAAAATTCCCCTGTTTTTGAAAAAGTCATAATTAATTCACAATTCTTTCAATCGACAATATAATCCCAGCTTACTTCCAAAGTCTTGAAAAATATATTTGTATATTATGTTTAATAATACATTTTTATGATATGAAATTTTGTTTAAAATATGAAATATACATTTTTATTTTATTTTTCCCAATTTTGCCGACTTTTTCCTTTTTTATTTTTTATTTTTCCCTTGCCGAATTATTCCTGAATCCCAACTTTGACACTATGCTACAGTGTGGTGAATTTTTATTTTATTTTTCCCAATTTTTCTGGCTTTTGCCATTTTTGTTTTTGAAATTTTCCCTTGCCGAATTATTCCTGAATCCCAACTTTGACACTATGCTACAGTGTGGTGAATTTTTATTTTATTTTTCCCAATTTTTCTGGCTTTTGCCATTTTTGTTTTTGAAATTTTCCCTTGCCGAATTATTCCTGAATCCCAACTTTGCACTATACTACAGTGGGTGATTACCCTTGGATGGTTGATTTCTAGACGAATAGCATCATGCAAAGGCTGAAATGTCTCAATTGGGTGGCTTGTCATGGATTTCAGGAAGGAAATAATATTGTAGACGCATTAGCATCCAAGGGTGATCTTTTGAAATCAAATGTGACCCCAATAGAAAGTGCGTATCTCGAAGTCAGATACATGTTCTAGACAAATATGTATCCCAAGGTGTCATTCTAGTGTGCATCTCGGGGTTAAAATATACACATTCCATCCCATATGCCACATGGTATGATTGACTAAGTAAGATTGAATTAGAGTTTATTCAATTAGAGAAAGGAATCTCATCTATCTTATTCATCTCTTACCTTCTCTCTGGTTCATCACAAGATTAAAATATACAGTTATACACATTCCGTCCCATATGCCACATGGTATGATTGACTAACAAAGATTTGAATTAAAGTTTATTCAATTAGAGAGAGGAATCATATCTTCTCTCTGGTTCAGAGATCGGGGGGAAAAAATACCGTCTTGGCCGATGTAAGCGAGGCGTCCCGTCGTCTCTCATAGCACATGTTTTCATAAAATTCTTAGGGGTTTCCTATCAAAATCGAGATTTTTCTCAGCAAGTTTTGTTCAATGGGCCATGTGAGCATTGTCCTTAGTTTAAAGCTTAAAATAGTCTCTAATTTACATAACTGATTCTCTAATTTCACGTATTCTACTTCAAACAATCAAATTAACTAACTAAAAATGCCCTAATTTCCCTTCTAATCGTAGAAACAAAATTCACAACTGAAGGAAGAATTTGACGACTCAATGTGACTGCATCTGCAATCTTTTGCCAATTAGAGAAAGGAATCTCATCTATCTAATTAATCTCTTATCTTCTCTCTGGTTCAAAGATCGAGGAACTTGTCCGAGATAACTGAGATGTCTAGTCTCTGGTAACTCATGGTTTCACAAAATTCTTAGGGTTTTCCGATCAAAATCGAGACTTTCCTCAGTATTTCTTGTTCAATGGGAAAAGTGAGCAATGTTCTTAGTTTAAAGCTTAAATTAGTCTCTGATTTACCTAACCTATCCCCTAATTTCACAAATTCTACTTCAAATAATCAAATAAACACCCTAAAAATGACCTAATTACGCTTCTAATCACAGAAACAAAATACATAAATGAATTTAAATTTTGGCGACTCACAGCGACTGCATCTGCGATCTTTATTGTAGCTCTGGTTTCTTCTCTGATCTTTTGGATCCGATTCCCTCCTTTGCCAATAACTCTCCCGATCTGCCTCGAAGGAACAACGATCCTGAACAAAACATCGTGAGATCCAGCCCTCCGCTTTGGAGATTGGACATCTTCGAGGTCTCGATCGTCTCCAGGATCAGAATCTCCATTACGGAGACGTTTCACACCTCTCTCCTTCTCTGCTTCTTCTATAACAGTAGAGGAGTTTCTCTGCTCTTCTTTTTCTTCTGGCATTTGCAGCAGAGTCAAAGAAACAGAGAAGACACGATCACGAAATCAGGGTTTAACACTAATGTTGGCGTCCGTCTATTTGCACACACCGAAATCGCCAATTACACCCACTTAAGTGACTTTTGTATAAAAACCAAATTACCATTTTACCCAATCAATATTACTTATTGCAGACACCATTACTTATCGAATAAAAAACCCACTGCTTATTCTTCTTTCTTCCATCCTCCTTCTCTTCTTCATATGCATCTCCTTCTAAATTTTGTGAGAGGTTGAATCAATGAAGATTAGGTTTTGAGTTTTTTTTTTCTTTCAATTTATCTTATTTCTTAAAAAAAAATTACTTTTTTGCATTTAATTATTATGAAAATGAAAAAAATCACTATTAAAACCTTAAAACATCGATTTTGAATCAAAGAACTCGAAGATTTTTTGACAAATTTTGTTCGATAAGTTCAAACATAATTTATTTTAGCAAATTTGGTAAATACCTATCGAATATTATCAAACAGATTTGGCACTTATCGAACATTACAAAACTAATTCAGTGGTTCCTATTAAATTTTACAAAATAGATTCGAGATCGAACAGAACTTTCTCATATAAATGACTTTGATTCAATTGGAAGTGTTAGGATAAGAAAAATAAATAAGATCAAAATTTAAAATTTGCACTGAAGTCTTTTTAGAAGCAAAGAAGAAGAAGAATTGTTTGATACCTTTAAGTGAAATAAGCAATTTAAGTTAAAAGTACATTTATTAGGTGTGTACAATTAGGTATTTTAAAGTTAAAGTGGGTTTCGTAAGTAAGTGAGTACAATTGGTCATTTTTGTGTATGCAAATAGATTGATATTTAATATAGATGGAACAGTTTTGGGTCAGATTCTATTAGATCCGATAAAGTGTTATATGGATCCGAAGATAATTATTTGATTGGATCCATTTCAACATTTGTGTCCAAAGTCAAACATAACGAGTTTAAAATTTTAAAAGAGAGCTGCAATTGGCACCTCGACTTTTACTAATTACATCCCAATTTCTTAAATTATTTATCACCCTTAATAAAAGATTAAAACACACCATTCAAATACTAGAAGAGCTTGGATCAAGTTATTACCTCAACATTACAACACATTCAAACAACTTGTTAATAATTCCCATATAAAATCTTAAATCTAACAAATAAATATCTAGAGAGAGAGAGTTTCTATTTGCACTCCAACTTTTACTTATTCTCAATAATGAACTTATTTTTTGAGAATTTTTTTCAAAACGTGCACAACTTATGTCCAAATTCCGATTTTAATACATTGTTCATTTTAATTCCCAAAACATGCATTTCAAGTGAAGTCGTCACTTTTAAAATCAATGAATTCATAGATATTAAAAGTGACGAACTCAAAAGTTTAGAGGTTATAAAAATGACAAATGCATGACTGCGTCACCTTGTGGCACTCATAATCATATGATTAAATGCAACAAGGATGTAGAGTACAAAATCCGAAGGATTTTTTTTTCAAGAGTTATTTTTTACCATTAAATTTTAATTTTAAATTTGAGAGTTTAGTGGGCATCTTTTTTTTTATATATATGAATATCTAAACTTAGTCTGCATGGACACACGAGTCATCCCTTCCAAAATGCTAAGTGTATTCAAGTCAAAAATATATATATATTTTTAGCATGAGATTTTCCATGAAATGAGAGGACTATGATGTTGGATTGTCAATGAGGTAATCTATGTGGGCCCACGATCGATTTTTTTTTTTTTTTTTTTTAATATGAGAATTTCCATGAAATGAGAGTTGAACCCAACGACCCTCGGTAATTTAGAGGCTTGTTCGACTCCAAGGTACAAACAGATTCTTTTTGTAATCTATTTTGAATGTGTAAGCAACCCTTAATAATTTAGTCAGGCTAGTTTGATCCAACTTTTTCTTATTAGTTATTACATTTAAATATTTAAACACGAATAATGCTGACATGACCTCAGGTTGGATCCTCATATCCCACTTCTTAAAGTGAACCATATATACTTTCATTGGGATACGAGTAAAAATATCTATGATTCCTATCCACTTTCATGTCAAGAAGTGTGATACGAGGTTCCAGCTTGAGGTTACTCCAACATGACTCTTTAAACATGGGATTTATTGCGTCATGCTGGGGGTGACATGGGATTTATTGCAATTCTCACATTTCTGATGTGAGGTGCGTACATAATCGTAAATGTGTTTCCTCGAGATATTTGTAAAAAGCATTTATGATTATGTATGCACCTCCACATCAGAAATGTGAGAATCACAATAAATCCACTGTCACTCGAGCATTAGTGTTCAAATATTACAAAGAGTCATGCTAGGGTGACACACGGGGGACACATTTGACATGGTGGCGCACACATAACCGTCGATGCTTTTTTGTGAGATACGAGTAAAAAGCATCCATGATTATGCGCCTGCCACCCAAATGTATCCCCCTTTGTATCACTCCAACATTACTCTATTACAAAAGAATGATGATTTTATAACTAGAAAGTCTTTACTTGGTCAATACTCAGTTGACGTGGTATAGACACAAAACCATACATCCTTTTTCCTTAGGATACACAACAATAAATCTTTTATGTGGATGTGCAATTATGTATCTCAAGGAAAAAATATCTATGATTATGTGTCCATGGCTAGTGAGCAGAGTATTGACCGATGAAGACTTTCTAGTTAGAAAATCATTATTCATTACAAAAATATGGCTCAAATTATAAACTCAACATTATAACATTCTTTCAATTATGATTAGGCTCATATAAAATCCTAAACTCCTATTGGCACCCTAATTTTTACTTATTTTCAATTATTCACGTATGTAAAAAGTGAAAATTGGGGTGCCAATAACCATTTTATTTTATTCAACCGTGCTAAACTAACTATAAAAAAAATATTTAATTACACTAATTGACGTGAAATGCGTACAGATCATAGATATCTCGAGGAAAAATCTATGATTCTATCACTTTTGTGCACATCGCAAGTTAAGTTTTTGAGTCTTGATAATATGACTCATCAAGTGATATACTCAATCAATTTCGTGACGTGGATAATTTCTAGAACTGTAGATCTATACGTCTCAGGATACACAACTCTATCGGGATACATTTTTTATATATGGGGAAGTGCAATTGTGTATCTTGAGATGTAAGGATCGGCTCTCTAACTTATCTACGCCAGGAAGTCGATTGAGTATGCCACCTAATGAGTCATATCACACTTTTTTTTTTTGTTGAGTCGTAATAATCGACTATCCCACTTGGCACACTCAATCGACTCTCTTGAGTGACAAGTTCGGAATCATAGATTTGTATGTCTCAAGATATATGATTCTCTCGGGATACACATTTTTATGGGGAACATATCGATGAACAGTTCCCAAACCGGTCACCTTAGGAGAGTCGATTGAGTGTGCCACGTGGGTTAGTCACATTGTCACGATTTTTTTTAAAATTAATTCTAGTTTGTCAACATTCTTTAACAGTCCTAGTTCGAGAGTAATTAAGTCTCTTAAGCTATCTCACAAAATGGATTCAGAGTTCTTCTCTAATAAGGCCCGCAAGTAAGATATTAATATCTCTTCTTTTTTAGTGAATTAGGTTGAAGTAGTCTCTGAAACTTCCATGGCAGACGCACCATTCAAAGCCCGCCACCAACTTCACAATTTATCGTTTCCATCAAATAGGGGGAAAACTCGAAAACTCGAAGACTCTTACGTACATAGAACATCCAAATCGCTCAATCAAAGTTCCTCAACTTCAAAAGCTGAACCAAACCACGATTCTCTATCGAAGAACGTTACAGAATCAGAAAATCAGAAAAACTCGATCCCTCCTTGTTCATCCGTTTCTGTGACAGAGAAATCATTGAAGAGTCTAACGATGTCGAAAGGAGAAACCATAGTTGAAGAAACTAGGCCAAAGATCATACTCCGTTACCGTACGAAGAAATTGGGAGATGTGATGTGCAAGAAAGAAGAATCTTCTGTTGTCGCCGAAGATCATAAAGTAGAAGTAGGAGAAAAAGAATCTGAATCGAAGCCTTGGAATCTTAGATCAAAGTCGACGCAGAAAAATAAGTTTTCGATCGCACTTTCACGTGAGGAGATTGAAAATGATTTCTTCATGATTGGATCTAAACTACCTCTGGAGCCAAAGAAGAGACCGAAGAATATACAAAGACAAATCGAGGTAAGAATAGTATTGTTTGAGTTCGTTTCAATCTTTTTGGGTTTCTTATCATAATTCTTATAAGATCTCATGCCATATATTTGTTTTTTCAAATTTTGCAGAATTTTTATCCTGGTTTATCGTTTTCTAGGATCACCACTAATTTATACAAATCTCCTTATGCTTCTTCAAAGGTAAAATTCAACTTTGATCTTCTTTATTTTAATTTTTTATAACTAAAAGTATATATTTCATCTATGGAGCTATAAATCTGAATGTGATCATCACTATTTGCAGAAGCAGACCTAACCACAATGATCTTCATTTTTATGAATGCTTGTTGAGACTTGGGAGTTATTACGGAAGAATATCCATAAATAGAAAGGAAGTGAACCTAAGATGTCTATTTATTTATTTTTGTTTTTTGCTTTAGTTTGTAATCTATTTTTGTTCGTAACCAGAGAGATAGTAAGGTGCTGTTTGTTAAACTGAAAAAAATAAGTACTGAATAACATTAAGCGCTGAAACTTATGAGCGCTGAATTTAAGTGCTGAAAAAGTTATTTGTTTAGATGCAGAATCATATTTATTATACATTGCTGAAATTGATAAATTATCTTTTTTATCCTTACAATTATATTATATATTGTTTGCATGTTTTTTTTTTTTTTGGTTGATAAATAGCATTATATTCATGAATCAAAACCAAATCGGTCGAGATGACCAAACTGGGAAAACCTTACAAGATAGAACTACTCACGAGCAAAACAACAAATCCCATCTCACCTAAACACAAAGTCTTCAAAAAATAAACCCTAAGTTCCTTAAAAACTTTGGATCAACAAAAAATAAAACCTAAGATAGACATAATTATTTGTTGACGATCTTTCTGCTTCCCCTCAAAAATGCGTCTATTCCTTTCAATTCACACCCCCCAACAAATTGCGGAGGGCATAAGGTTCCACAAGATAGACATAATTGTTTGCATGTTTCAAATGTCTATTTCTTATTAAATACAATCAAATATATTATTTCTTACAAAATTAAAATACAATTCATTTTTAAATAATAAGTAACACTCGAAATTTCAATTTATAAATAACAATTTTTATTTATAAAAGCCCACAAATTTCAAATTAAAAACAATAATGTCATACAAGTCACCAAAATTTGAAATCAACATTGAAAGAACTTAATTTGGGATAAATAATTTTCTATGGAAATGAAGGATGTGTAATTATAAAAGCACCCTACGAATTAATAAGAGCAACCCACACCATAGCTAATTTTTTTTGTCTTATATGGGTTAAAGTTTTTGGAATGAATCAACTTTTGGTGAGGATGATCTATATGGTCTAGAAATCATACTCACCAAAAATCAGCCTATTCTTAAACTTCTAACCATGTCAAAACTAGTTTTCAAAAAAAAAAAAAATGGACGATTGTAATTTTTGAACTTGTTTTGATGGGGTTAGAAGTTTTGTGATGGGCTGATTTTTGGTGAGAATGATCTCCTCATTGTATAGATCATCCTCACCAAAAAGCAACTCATTTCAAAACTTTTAACCCATGTAAGACAAAACAATTTGGTCATGGTGAGGGTTTATTAATTTGTGGGGTGTTTATATACTTATCCATGTGATATAAGAGGTAATATCCTTTTAAGTATAAGAGCATACTTGTCCATGCCCACAAAACGAAGGGTATACTTGTCCGTATTGAAAAAAACGAAGTGCTTACCGCTTCAACACTTTTTTCAGCATAAAAATAGTGCTAAATTTTTTTTTACTTATTTTCAACAATAAGCACTGAAAATATGGAGTAAACAAACGCACTATTTTAACAAAAAGTGCTGAATTTTTTTTCAGCAATAAGCATTGAAAAATAGCTCATACAAACACCACCTAAGTTGTTATTCTTGTTATATGAGTAGTCTCTCGATTAATTATTTAATTTATTAGATTATTTGTTCCTTTGAGGAGTAGTACTTAGAAAATTCTTTTGTAAAAGGGCTACCAATCGCATCATTTTGACGATTCATGGGCGAAGAATGGGCATGGGACTTTGGATTTCAAAGAGGCCTCAATGATTTGGATTTTGAAGAAGTTGGTAGATTAGTTGATGACGCTTCGTGTATCGAATTACGTATGGGAAGAGAAGATGAGAGAGTGTGGATAGCAAGCACGGATGGAAGGATTTTTAGTGCATTTCTTTTATCACTCCTTGTGTAATAATGGAGATATTTCCTTACCTCGTGTTTCAATTGGGGGTCCAAAAGTGACAAGGAAAGTTGTTTTTTTTCACATGGATAGCATCTTTAAGAAGGATTCAAACGGTGGATTTTTTTATGCAGTGTGATTTGTGCAGTGAGAGTTGTTGTGTGTTATGTATGGATAATGAAGAATCATCGGATCACTTTCTTCTTCACTGCAAGTTCACGCATGGAATTTGGGCTTATTTTTTAAAGTTGTATGGAGTATTAACTTGTTTACCTAAAATAATAAGGGATCTCTTCACTTGTTGGTCGTCAATTGGGTACTCGTTTGATAACACAAAGAGGCTGCTATGGAGTATTACACCATTCACAATCTATTGAGAAGTGTGGTTTGAGAGCAATAGACGTATCTTTGAGGGGAAACATAAAGATTGCACAGATACGATTATATTTATTTTGGATCTTATTTTTTGTTAGTTTAAAGTCTATAAGGAATTTAGGGGTTTTTTTTCAAGGATTTTATTTATAATTGGGATGGGATTTGTTGTCTTTCTCGTGAGTAGCGTCTTTTTGTAAGGTCTTGTTAGGTTGGTCATCTTGACTGGCCTAGTTCTATTTTATGAATGAACTGCTATTTATAAAAATAAATAAAAAATTATTTTCTTGACATTAGATTAGAATAATGATTTTTTGATGCCCCACTCTGACATATGCTCCATGACGTAGCATGTACTAGTACCTTAGATGTTTTTCCTTAGGATATACAATTGCACTTATTTATGGAGATGTAGGTGGGTTAAGAAAATCACAACTCATTAGATTAATATAGAATAATGATGAATGCACATGGTAAATCATATGTGGTCTGTATGCGATTGGTGTGGCAAGGGCACAAAATCACAAATCTTTTTTCTTGTCTATCTAGACGAAAAAGATCTATGGTTCTATGCCCTTGTATGTCAATTGCCTACAGACCGCATATGATTTAGACTCATTAATATATTATGATTTAGTGTAAATTATGATGTTTTGTTTTGTATGTATCTTCTATCCTAATCCAAAATGGTTAGTTTTGTTTTAATTTCCAGTCTTTTCTATTGTGGGGAGTATTTATTGTAATAGAGTAAGAGAGACGGAGAGGGAGAGGGATGATGTATTGTGTACATAGATTTTAGGCTTGGGTGGCAATTGGTCATTTTGTATTTGTATCGTTTTGAGGTAAGGGTATTCTTAAAATTTACCTAACTTAAACCGACCCATTTAATAAATGTGTCAAATGCTTAAACTTGAATCTAACACATTT
Source organism: Akebia trifoliata (assembly GCF_017979445.1). Classification (NCBI taxonomy): domain Eukaryota; kingdom Viridiplantae; phylum Streptophyta; class Magnoliopsida; order Ranunculales; family Lardizabalaceae; genus Akebia; species Akebia trifoliata. The sequence continues at coordinate 29,384,919 of NC_141386.1, forward strand.
ATTAAATAGGTAACTTGAATCGACCCATGTAACCCATTCAATAAAATTATAAACTTAACTCTTAAGCAAAAAAAAAAAAAAATTCATTTCTACTACAAAACAATAAAATACCATTAATGAAAATAAAGGCACACACAACCATAAACCAATATAAATTAATTATCACAAAATATAAATTAATTATTTTTCAAAAAAATATCAAAGTTTTTATAATTTTATCCTCTACATCCTTGTGGCATCAGATCATGTTTTTCTATACCACAAGGTGATGCACTCAAGAAACTTATTTTACTAACTTAATGAATAAAATATTTTTTCACACTTAAAAGCTTAACTCTTAATTATTAGAAAAATATCTTAAAACAATCCTTTATATTTTATAAAATTTGAAGAAAAAAATATTATGAAAAAGTTAAATTCTTGTAAAAAGATGGATAATTTTAAAAACTCTTAAATAATTATTGATATTTGAGATACCGCTTATGTTTCATGTTTTAAAACATGTTAATGACACAAAGACCCCTACTTTATCAAGTTTGTTGCATGAACAAACCTTACTTTGTGAATATGGCTAGCATGACTAACTTAGTTAGATTTCAAATCGTAATAAGGGTTTTTGGGCCACATGGATTATCAAATTGTCAGTCTAACATCACAACCTTCCTGATTTCATGGAAAAATTCAGATTCAAGATAATTGTTTTTTCAAAGTTCCAATTTTACTAAAATTCAATGATGAAAATTAACTTTTTAAAATTTAAAACTAAAATTCCCAATTTTAATACCAAACTCCTAGTTTAAAATTAAAATTCAATGATGAAAATTAACTTTTAATATTTTTTCCCAAAGTTCTTAGAAGTTTGTCCTTTTATAACCTTGTCACATCAAATCATGTTTTTGGATGTCACAAATTGATCCAGCTAAGATGATGGTTTTAAAATTTGTTTTGACGTCTCGTCTCACCCATGAACGAGATCGAGTTATCTCAAACGAGTTTTTCAATATGTTTGTGTCGTCTCGTTCGACAATGAGAAAAAAATGAGTTGTGATTTTAAATCTCATTCATTCGATATGTTTGAATTGTCTATCAGTCTGGTTGGTGGACGATACCGAGACGTATCAGATGAGTTTTCTTGGTCTCGGACAAGACTTAAAACCTTGGCTAGGATCCACTCCAAAGTATGTAAGTAATAAATTAACCTTATCAATTTGAATTGAATAATGATAAATTGACACTGTAAATAGTATGTGGTCGGTACGTGGTTGATGTGGCAAGGATAGGGAATCGTAGATCTTTTTTCCTTATGTATCCCAAGAAAAAATTGATGGTTCTGTGTCCTTGCCACGCCAATTGCGTATTGCTTGTTGCGTCAATTTATCACATCTCATTTGAATTTTACAACGTGAATCCCCACTTCTAGGTTTGGTGGGTAACAAACTTGATAAAATAAGGTTCCCTTAAAGTAATAGTTTCAAAACTCATCTGAAACCTCGTTCGAGATCGAGATGTATCATCCGAGTCGTCTCAGTGTCAGGTATGGACAAGTGGACAAGATGAACAAATCAATTTTTTGGACAATGTTTAAAATCCCAAGTTAATTTTTTTAATTTTTTCACGACATGTCTCAAACATATCAAAAAATTCGTCCGAAACAACTCAATATCTAGCATGGACAAAACGAGAAACGAAATCGAGTTTTAAAACCATGTACCGAGTTGTAAGAAAGAGTTTTTGTAATAACAATTAGGGTATATTTGATTGCACATGGAAAATAGGGTGGAAAATTAATTTTCATGGAAAATGATATTTTTCAAGTGTTTGATTGCATATGAAAATGAAAATTCATTTTTCACCTCAATTAAAAAGTCCACTAAAACATGGATTTCACTTTTCCACCCATATTTTCCATCCCTAATTCTTCCACACTCTTATCTTCTTTTTTCCCTACCACCACCACCACTATCACACTAACCTCGCCTTCGTTGTCGTTGTCATCATCATCTTCGGTCATCTTCTCTCTCTCTCTCTCTCTCTTTCCTTCTCCATTTCTCACCTCCGTCGTCACCACCACCACATTTTCCCCTCATCTTTCTCATTATTTTCTTCCTCACTTACCTTCGTCGCCACCGCCACCGCCACCGCCACCTTCATCACTATCATGTTTTCCCCTCTTCTTCCTCACTTACCTCCATCGCCACTGTCGCCCCCGCCACCACCACCACCACATCTTCCCCCCTCTCTTTCTCCTCATCTTCTACTTCCTTTCTCCCTCTGCTCCTTATTTTTCTTTTTTCTCATATAATTTTCCCATGATTTTATCTAAGTAAAATCAAATATTAGAATTTGATTTTTCAACCCCCTTTATATTTCATCACTATTTTCTCTTGAATTTTAAATTTCATGAAAAATCACTTTTCATACAATCAAACGTACCCTTCCTTGGAAGGTAGGTCAAAAGGTCAAAATCAGATGAGTTAACGAGTCAATTCGGTAGTGAGACGTAGTACCCAGTCTTAAAATCATGATTTAGTGGGTTGTCTCGTCCGGGTCTTGTCATCTCATCTCGTTGCGCAGCGAGACAAGACGAGAATATCGGATTTTAAAACCATGCTTGTCTCACAAGTTGCAAGCCACAGAACTCTCTCGCTCTCTCTGTTTCCTGCGTGCCAGCGCTGTTTTTCTGGTTTGTCTCTCTGAACTTAGAAGTTAGAAGACGATTACATAGAAATCTCTCCCTCGCTCTCTTCTGCGGAACGCTTCAAATCAATGGTGTATCGGACAATATCGGAAACCGTAACGTTACAGAGAAATTCTTCCATGGCGACTGCACCTGCACCACTGAAATCTCAACCACTCCACAATTTCTCGTTGCCTTTCTTGAAATGGGGGAAGAACCACACGAACACCAACCGAAGCCGAAAACTCACCCACACATCTCGAGAATCAGCAGGGCTCAATCACCGTTCCTCGTCTTCCGAACCTGAATCTGACGGTGGTTCTCAATCGAAGAAAGTTTCAGAATCAGAAAATCAGAAGTACCAGATCGGATCTCATAGTGCTAAGAACGTCTTCTCTTTCTCCCATTGTTCATCAAATCCTTCGAAAGAGGAATCACAGAAGAATCAAATCGTTTCGGAAAGAAAAATCGTAGACGAAGAAACCAGATCAAAGCTCTTAATCGATCTTCCTACAAGAAATGAGGATGGATTGGTGTTCAAGAACAAATCTCCAGTTGTTGGTACAGATGAAGTTGGAGGAGAGGAATTAGTGTTGAAGTCTTGGAATCTGAGACCAAGGAGAGCTGTAATCAAGAATTCGAATGAGATCAGAGGAGAAATTCAAGAGAATCTTTCCTGTATGCCTCAGAATTTCGAGAATCTTCCGAAATCGCTTCGGTTGAGAAATTTCGCAGAAGCACTGAATACAGAGGAGGAGAAGAAAAGGAAGTTTTCGATCTCACTCTCTCGTGAGGAGATTGAAGAGGATTTCTTCGTGTTAACTGGATCGAAACTACCTCGAAGACCGAAGAAGAGAGCCAAAAACATACAGAGACAATTGGATGTAAGGATCGTGTTTGATTTCGTTTCTGTCTCTTAACTTTCTTCTTTCATAAAATTTAATGTAGTTTTCTTCTTTTTTTTTTTGTGAATTTTTCAGAATATTTTTCCTGGTTTATGGTTGGCTGAGATCACTGCGGATTCATACAGAATTCCTGATGTTCCTTCAAAGGTAATTTATAATTTCTTGTTTTTCTTCTTTCTTCCTTTTTTGATTTTTTTATATTAATAATAAGTATTAGATCCACCGAGTTAGGATTCTGAATGTGTTCGTCCCTGCTTGCAGAGATAGATGTGAGGTGACAACAACGATCTATGATTCTTGGAGATTTCTGAATTGTTTTGGACATGTTCAGACCTCAATTTGAGGTATAATACATCGACGGTTAAAAGGAAAGGAAGTGAACATATATGATATAATACCTAATTTTTCAATTTTCTTGTTAGTTTGTAATCCGCGAGAATCATGGACAAAAGCTTTAAGCTTGTAGATACGAATGGACAGATCACAGATGGATGAATAGAGAGAATTTGTTCCTTTTTTACTTTAATGCACGGTTACTGGTTGTGTGATCTTGGAAAATTACTTTGCTTATTTATAGATTGATTCGATTATACTGTTTGCAGGCATCCCTACTTGATTGGGTGCAGAATTGAGAGTCTATGGTTAGTTTGCAGAACTTAAATCAGTTCAAGAAATACTATTGGAAGGACTGCAGCTTCCTTGCTCTGCAGGTTTAATTCTTGCATCCATTCGAGCGTCGCAATTGTTCAAGTAGAACACCTAATGAGGTTAAAGTATACATGTTAATTACATGTTTTACATTTACCTCTTTTTCGTACTAGATTTTATGATAAACATGATGTAGAACTCACTATGTCCAACATTGTGGGATCATTTTGTGATAATTATAGGTTTGAACCATGGTTAGGTTTGAGGAGGTTTTATTTTTGTTTCTAACTTCAATTATCTATATCATGGTATGTGTTCATTATATTTAAGGACCTGGTACTATATAGAACAATTTTAATATCCTGTTGTGTGATTCCTTTTATCATAAGGGTAGTGTTATAGGCACCCCAATTTTTCCTAAAGGACAACTCACACTATAACCAAATTGTTTTGTCTTATACGGGTTAAAGGTTTCAGAATGAGTTGATTATGGTGATGATGAAACTTCTAACCCCATCAAAACAAGTTGAAGAACTATAAATCGTCCATTCCAAAACTTTTAATCCATATAAGACAAAAAATTTGGCTATGGTGTGGTGCCCTTGGTAATAATTGGGGTGCCTTTAACTCTGCCCTTATCATAATAGTGTGAACTATGTTTAGGTTTGAGAAGGTTTTATTTTTTGTTGTTTCTAACATGAATTTTCTGTATCATGGCATGTCTTTGTTCATTCAATTTTAAGGACCTGGTACTGCATAGAACAATTTTAATATCCCTTACGATTCTCACAGTCCTACATGATTGGGTCCCCGAAGTTATTTGATCTTGCTAGACAGGCAACAATGCTTGACCGAAAATCAGTTCAAAGTGACTAAGCTCCCATTTTTATTTATTTATTTTTTCAATTCTTAGGGCTTTATTATTTTCCCTTGTTTTGTTTATGGCGTTATTGAATATTCGTTAGAAATCCCCGAATGTATCAACATAATTTCAGATTTTGCTTTAGTGTATCAAGCTCTATCTGAAAGCTCTCACAAATCCATATGGAGACCACATACGTTGGTCTTACCTGCACCTTTCCCCGATCTTAACCTACCCTCTGATTTTCCATTATAATTGATGGAAGAAAAACATAGTATAGCTCTTTGACTCTTGTGCTCACCATTGTAACAAGTTTGGATTATCTGAGGTGATGGATTTTTTGTGAAAAAATCAAGATTCTTAATAATGTTTCATATGATTTTGGAAGAAGATGAAGATGGGTTTTTATGGGAAGGTCAAGGTTGCAAAAAGGACCAATAAATCTTGAAGTGGAAAAACAGAAGAAGTACATGGAGAGGTGGAGTTTGGAGTTGGGAAAGATTTCAGGAAAAATAACAGTTGAAGTCCTTATGTGGTTGGGGTTGGGGGGGATCGGTTGGTCCCTTATTCTATGAATTTGAAGTATTTCCTTCATAGGTTCTTCACCACCCCAATTCTTCTCCCCAGCCAAAAACAGGAAATTTTAATAAACCTATGTCAAGCCTTCAAAAGGTACACCAAGCACTTTACTTCGGTTGTGGACATTCTCATGACCATTAAGATATTGAATACCTTCATTATCAAGAAATTGAACGAAGCAGGTTTTGAATCTTAAGGGCTCCTGAGAACTCCTTTTTACAGATAGGTCAGCCATCTTACTCATTCATATTCCTGTATATCACATTATCTCCAAATCCAACATCATCTTTAGGCATCAATCTGATTTGAGAGAATTTTCAATTTGACATCGTAACTGAAATTTCTCATCTCTTGTAAAACCAGGATCCACTGATTTAGAAATAATGACTACCAATGCCTCGAATCCTAATGGAGAGTAAAAGGATTAGCAGGTGCTCCACATCATTGTATTGGATCCTGGTCTTGCTTAGAGATCTAATTCGTCAAGATTTTATATTTTACTCTTCTTCTTCATGGCATATGTGACATTGGTCTTTTAATGATCTTCATGAAACAGGTCTAAAAGTGGTTTGCACCTCATCATTTGTGTGTTCTACTGGATCAGGGACTATCACATGTTCCTCAGTAGAATATTTTTTGTTTTGAAAAGTTCAATATTTTGTTTTCTCAGTGCATAAATGTTGAATTAACTCTTTTGACTTTTGACTTGGAAATTGTGTTCATGTTGAATTCCACGCCCAGAAATAAGTTGACCCAATCATCTATTTATTTAGCTTTCATTATTATCTTTTTATTGTCTTTTTATCTGAGGATTAGTTAAGAGTACCCATCTCTTGAAGATGCAACATTGTTCCCTCTTACTCTTCTGGGACTGTTGGAGTGAGTGAAGTGGAGATCAAATTTCTCCATCAACATCTCTCCTATTGTTAGAGCAGAAGCCTGGTTGCCTGCAAATAATTATTTCCCACGGGACACATCAAGGTGAGGATATATTCTTGTAGAAATTTTGAATATGACAGAGAGAGAGAGAGAGAGATGTATTGGTTACTTGGTTTTGATCTAGCAGTAATTTTATGTGCAATGTAAGATGATGAAATTTGAGGGTATTTGTTAAGAAAGTTACAAAAATCAAAGCAAAAATTTTCAAATCTCTTTTGACTTGGCCAAAAACCGGTTCAAGTGGGTAGATTTGAACAAAAAAAATATAATGAATGACCTGAAATCACTTAATTCGTTTGTCTGAATTCTGAAAAAAAAGAAGGAAGAATGTCATCATGACTTTTTATTTATTTATTTTATGAAGGGGTTGTTTAGACATATATAGGTTTGATTACAATGCGAGGCAAATGACCTCTGAGAGCACCATATCTTATCCAAATCCTCTCATGCACATGCAATCCCCACCTCACAAACATGTATATCAGGTAAGTAGTGATAAATCCCTATAAGTGACTAACAATGGGTTTTGAACTCAAGACCTCTTTCTTTTTTTTAATTTTGGAAGGAGTTGTCACGCACCTAATGTTTTTAAATTTAATAAATAAATAAAGATTTGATCTCACTTAAGGAAAGACTTTACCTTTATAGTCAAATTTGAAATGGTTAGTCTCCAAACTTAAATAGGATTTTCATAATATTTTCTCATCAAGTTTTTTAATACAAATCTGAAGAGTTAAATTATGAAAATCTTAATTATCCATTACAATTTAATCACCTATTAATTAAGAATTATTTTTTCAAATTATCAAATTAACATTGCACGTACAAGACACTCATCTCCCATTTAAACTAAAACATTAATAAAACATCCTATGCTTTCTCCCTATTTTAATTAAATTACATCACTTCGTAGGTACATACTGGAGACCCCACATTCCACATGCATTAAAAAGCATCCCAACACGATATGATATTTGATATTTTCGAAAGAGTTAATAAACTGATGCTCTTGGTGTGGCAGTACACGCTACCATATATCTTTTTCTTCAGGATACATAAGGAAAAAGATCTTTGATTCTGCTAACATGCCGCATCAAGAGCCTTAGTTTATCACTAGTATTCTCGAAATCCAGAATTCCCTTCAATATCCGGATCAATAGGAATGTGAGGTCTCCACATTCCTAAATTTGCCACATTAGAACAGGGTGAGGTGGCAAAAATGTCACATCTCATGCATGATTTAGGGTTATGCATGGATTTAGAAGCTGTTTATAATAAATTCTTATTATAAGTTGGATTAAGTAGATGTTCAGTCCAATATCTTTTAAAATATATATATATGGGTCAAGTTCAAACGACAACCATTTCAACACACATATAGAGAACGTGTTTTGTCTTATATGGGCAAAAATGTTTGGAATGGGCTGATTTTTGTGAGGATGATCTCTGTGGTGGAGGAGATCATCCTTGCCAAAAATCAGCCCATTCCAAAACTTCTAGACCGTCCAATTTTTGTAAATCAATTTTGATGGGGTTACAAGTTTTGGAATGGGATGATTTTTTGCCAGGATGATCCCCTCCTCACAGAGATCATCCTCACAAAAAATCAGCTCATTCCAAACATTTTTGCCCATATAAGACAAACACGTTGTCGCAATGTGTGTCGCAGGAACCCGACCCTATATATATATTATTAGAAATTACTTAATTTAAATTATCTTTTTTCCTTTTTTTTTTTTAAATTTCCAGAAAATGATACTGATTTAGATTCTTTAGGTAGTCTATATCACGTTTTCACTCTCATTTTGGTCATCATTGGACACAAAAGCTGTACCTTAGAAGAACCCATTCTACATTTGTCCGTTTCGAATTCAAACAACGGATGACCGTTGGCTTTAGTTTCTCTTCCCGCCATTCTGTTTCTAAACAGGCACCATCGTGTCTCTGATCCACTAATATAAAAACACTATAAGCAACCCATATATACTCCTCATCAAAAGTTTCAAAACCCCACAAATATAGTACCGTACAAATTTCACCACACCCCCGCCATCATAGCTGTGATCTCCTCTTATTCCATATATGTTGGAACGACAATTGTTTAACTGTCTGATTACTAAATACTAAAGGGGCCCTCCATTGACACCTGTGTTTTTGCTCATTGTAGATACATTTTTACATTCTACCAAGATATACTCCTCAATGCCTTATAGCTCGGTGGGACCTGCATTAGGACCACTCCAACGATCAAGTTAGAATCAATGTCGGACTATTAAAGAGTTCTAGAGTTAAAATTTTCTAACCTTTAATTTGAATTGCTCTTGGGTATTTATAGGAATCTTGACTAGTGGATTTCTTCGAGGTACTGGTGATGATTAGTGCCAGAGTTGTTGCGCCTGCCCTTTGACCTGACAATTACAGGAGTTGGCACAATTGCTCTGACAGCTCTAGGACAGTTGCAACCGATTTGTCAGGCCATGGATTGTCACATCCATCTCTTCCTTGTCAGTGCTTTTATGCTTGTCGAATCACCATCCAGCTCGGCATGACGTGATATACTCGATGGGTCAGATGCTATTCCCATATAGTCGCCACGTGTTGATAACTCCGAGGATTGCTCTCCACACTCACCATGCCCACTTAAATGTTAAATGTTTATAATGTGTATATACATAAATACCCTTTTTATTTTATTTTATTATGTTTTCCCACCAAACAAATGCAACTTCTCCTCCTATTGATTCAAAGTATGTTAAACCCTATCGAAACATCTCCACCGAAAAGTCTATCAAATTTCGATCGAATCCACATAAAAAATGATTTTTCTTCAGAGATTTATTAAAAGATCGTGTTTTAATCCATTTGTGGGGGAACATTATTGACTAAAATTTGATTATTAAGAAGAACCAAACAGAGGCGTAGGGAGGTAGTAAGGAGTTTATTGACCTCCCTTTACATTTTTGTTAATATTCCCTCCCCAAAATTCTTTTGAGTGATTTAGACACCCTTATATGTTTTGGTGATTATTTTGAATACTTTCTTGCGTTTTAAGAAATATATCTACATTTTGAACAATATTTGAGATGCTCCCATGTTTTCAAATTTGAGATGTCCCTATGTTTTAAAATTACATAGGAAAAAAAAAATTGAGGTCTTTGGGGCCATTAATTGGAGTCATTATTAAAAATAACTTGTAAAATCATTTTAATGGAATACTATTATTATTATTAAAAATTGAAATAAAACATTTTAATGGTATTTTTTTTTTTTAAAAGAACATGTTACCAGGGTTGCTAAAGTCCAATGCTTGAATTGGTCCCTTTAGGTCATAGTGGCATAATTTTAAAACTTTGTAATGCTCCCTCAAGGTATTTTTTTCAAGATTTGATTTTTTGATGAAGTTTATGTTGAAAATGTTTTTTTTTTTTTTTCCAAAATTTTTTATATTATTTTTTATCCAGTCATGGCACCTTGAATTCTATTTCCATTTAATGAAAACTCATAAATTGCATCAGTTTCAACAGATTTGTGCTAGAGTGACCTTAGTGGGGGATACCTTGACATGGTGGCACGTGCATATCTATAGATGCATTTTACTCGTATCTCAAAGAAAACGCATCTACGAGCATGCGTGCCACCACGTCAAGATGTACCCCACATGTCCCCCATTGAGATCACTCCAACATTAATCTTTTCAAGATATGAAAGAGGGTGTGACTTCCGGAGCCATTTCTAAAAATGAATTTAGATTCTAACTACTTAGGGAACTGAAAATATATATATATAGGGTTGGGTTCCTGCGACACACATATAGACAACGTGTTTGTCTTATATGGGCAAAAATATTTGGAATGGGCTGATTTTTTGTGAGGATGATCTCTGTGATGAGGGGATCATCCTGGCAAAAAATCATCCCATTCCAAAACTTGTAACCCCATCAAAATTGATTTACAAAAATTGGACGGTCTATAATTTTTCAACAAAAATTGGACGGTCTAGAAGTTTCATAATGAGCTGATTTTTGGCAAGGATGATCTCCTCACCACAGAGATCATCCTCACAAAAAATCAGCCCATTCCAAACATTTTTGCCCATATAAGACAAAACACGTTGTCTATATGTGTGTTGAAATGGTTGTCGTTTGAGCCTGACCCATATATATATATGAGAAATGCTAATGTCCAAGTTCTTATGGAGATGTTATTATTCTTTAACACTTTTTTTTTTTTTCAATAACACCACTATTCAATCTTTTACATAATAAATGTTTGTTTAGATTGATTGTCAAATTATTTATTATAATAAGTTATTTAATTTTAAAGATTAAATGACTTTAGCATTTATTATGTGAGAGAAAAATATTTATTAAGTAAAAGAGTCGTAGTAGGGTGACACAAAGGTGTCAAAAACTCATAGTGTCTTGCACATTGCCATAGATGCTTTCTTCAAGATACGAGTAAAAGCATCTATGATTATGTGTGCGCCACCACATCATTTTTGTCACCTTTGTGTCTCCATTCGTGTCATTCCAACATTTTCTTAAGTTAAACATACATTTCTTATGTTAAAAAACTAATATATCCTTGCCTTTTTCACTAAAAGATTATGGGCGGGATAATATTTAAAAAAAAAAGTGTTAAAGAATGTTAACGTCCCATGAGGTCTTGAATGTTAGCATTATAAGGACATTCGGCCCGTAAGATAAATAACAATCGAGACAACATGCCACAAACGTTAGATCTGTCGAGTCAAACGTCTGAGATGCAATTAAACAACTGTAAAGCTCAACCACGTGTATCTACAACTTTCTAACTGAAATTCAGAATATTTACACTAGGGGCTTGTAAATAATTATATTTTGACAAAAAACGCATTAGACTTTCCACAACTAAAGCTGAAAAAAGGGTTGCAATAATCGGACTACCCCACGTGGCAAACTCAATCGACTACTCTGACTTGACAAACTTGGAAACTGTAAATCTGTGCTCCTCAGGATACATGCTTCCCTCGAGATACACTCTTTTATGGGGAAGTGCAGTCATGTTTCCCGAGGAGCGCAGATCTACGGTTCCCAAACTTGTCACGTCAGAATAGTCGATTGAATTTGCCACGTGGGGTAGTCAGATTATCATGATAAAAAAAAAAATCGATCTATTTCACTCACTCTCATCTTCCCCAACAAAGAACCTGCAATGACACAGATCAAACGGCGAATTTTCCTGCCCTTTTCCTCTCTCTCCCTGTAAAAAATCAAATCTCAAACCTTCAAACATCGAAGTTTGAAGATGTCTGTTGCTTTATTATGGGTTTCATGACAGTTGCTTATTTCTAATATGCATTTGCTGTTTTTTCAAAATGTTGGGAACCAATCAATGTATGTGGAATGGTATTTGGTACCTAAGGTTAGATGAGAGTTCATCAAATAGAGAGGTTATGGGTTATTTCTAAAGAGAGGTTGAAGACATTTAAAACTCAAATTCTCTTGAATGTAGAGAAGAGATTGAGTAGCTAAAAAAAGTGGAGGATCTAACTTCGATGTGAATGGAAACTCTAAAACTTTCGTAAATTATTTGTGTATTTCTCTTCTTTGGGAGCTAGCAGAGCATTTGTTCTATTTCATGTATTTGGTTTGTTCTTTTGGTCTTGTTGAGAATCCTTACTAGCTCAACTAAGTTGGTTTCATTTTGTAGAAGTGGAAGAAATTGAAAGATAATATTTGGAGTTTCTCTTTGATTTTAAGTTTTTGAGTAGAGGCCTAGTTGAATAGTACACAGAAGTGTGTTAATTTTTTGTAAATGTTGTTGTTAGATTTGATATTGGGTTTTTAGCCAATCCATTTGAGTGGACTTTACTGAAAGAGCGCATCATTATAAGAAAACAAATGTATTCTATGGTACTAAATGAATATAGAGCATAATAAGAAAAATATGATTTCCTTATACAGTCGAGAATCTCATTCTCAATTCCAATCAATCAAGAATTTCATTTTTAATTTTAATTGATTTGGTTCGATTCTGGATTAGGGGTATAATAAAACCGAATCAATTCGAGAATCGAACTAATCTGAAGTATATATGTTACGAAGAGGTAAGTCTTCAACTTTATCTCCTCTATTTTTTTTCTAACAAAAACTCATAAAAAATGTACACAAATCTCTCTCTCAACTCTCAAATGAATCAACTCATTTATGGAAAAACTTTTTCAAAGGTTTGATTCCTTGTTTTTTTACGAGAACCTTTATGCCGTATTTGTTAGATGAAATATATTATACGGACCTAGGCTTGGATTCGTTAATTTACCATTTATGGATTAGTTTTCTCACTAATCCATCCAAAATACCAATTTTAAAATTGTAATTTTTTTTTAGTCTCATTGAACTTCCTCTGATTTTCAATATATACAAATTTTAGTCAAAATTTAATCATAAAATCATTTTCATTTTAAAAATAGGCATTATTTTTTATCTGATCCAAAGGATTCTTGTTTTGAAAGAAAAAATATTAATTTTTCTATTTTGAAAGTATGAAAACCGAGAATCAATCCGAATCTAGGTTGGTTTGAATTTGTTTGGTTCTATAGGGTAATAGGATTGGTTCGGTTCTATAGGGTAATTGGATTGGTTCGGTTCCAAATTTGTAGAACCAATCATGTCTGGTTTGATTTCAATTGTACCAAAATCCGAACCAACCCGAACCATGTGCACCCTTAGTTTCTGTTTCTTTCTCACGAAAAATGAATTAACATTAGTTTATATTATAATATTAAAATATAATATAATAATATATAATAATATATAAAATCAATACAACTGTATATCTAATCTATTAACACATTATAACTTATAATATATTATAATATTTATATTTATATTAATTACACCTCACCCCTTTAACATTTTAATAATTTTAAATCTATCCCTTTTATATAAATAATTAAAATTAAACTCAGTTTTATAGTAAAAATAAAAAATAGTTAAATAATATTTTTTTCTCTGTTATGTCTGTTACATTAGACCAATTCAAATTGTACATCTCGAATTTTTAAAATTCCTCACTAATTGACTTTAATTAATCAAAATACCCCATATGTCCTAAGTTTTCTTAATAAAATTAATATTTTCATAACTTATCATATTAAACTTGGATTTAAACATATTGATAGTTTTAGGCCTGTTAATGGATAGTCAAAAATTTGAATCCGATTTGAATTCGTATTCAAAATTTCAGATATCGAATAACCATCCATATTTTACTTTGAATTTATATTATATATAACTAAAAGTAAAAGACAACTTTTTTATATTATATATTATATATAAATAAAAATCATCATTATGAAAAGACCTTTTATATTATATAAATAAAAGGTGTCAGGCAATTTTTTCTATTATATATTATATATCAACAAACTTATCATTATACAAGACTTCTTATATTATATAAATAAAAAATGTCAGGCAACATTTTTTTATTACATATTATTTATAAGCAAAAGTCATCCTTATACGAGACTTTGAGTAGGTCCCTCTCTCCAATAAAGAGAAATCTTTGAGGACATGGCAGCCTCGATGCTTATAGTTGAATAAGAGCTTCGATCATCGATGATCGCGAAACATGTAGAGATAAGATACTTGAGTTGGGCATCTAAATCAAAGGTAAGATCTTACCATAGCTCTATCGCCATGGTAGACTTCAAAAACTCATCATCGCTTGTCTTCTCCGTGTGTTGAGATATTGGGTTTCAACTTTCAAATGATTCCTCTCTCTCTTTCTCTCTCTCTCTCTCTCTTCCTTCAAATTACAACAAAAAAAACCCATAATATTTTGGGTTGAAGATGACTGGATTGGAGAGGAGAAATTTTAGGGCTTTTGGTTATGGGTTGAAGATGAGGTCATCTCGATCAATCATAGATTAACTTCGAATCGGATAATATAGGATATCCGACAACTCAGACAACTCAGTCGAATTCGGATTCGAATGTCAATGTATAACATCCGATCGGATTCGGATTCGAATTTGAATATCGATATTTTTTTCGGATTCGAATTTGGATATAGACATATCCGATCGGATATTTATCCGTTGACAGCCCTAGATAGTTTAAATTATATTTTTCGATGCTTTTGAAATCAATGGTAACGTCCATTTGACCAAAAGAACTTCTTATAAAATTTTGAGTTTTATCTATTTTGATTAAATGATTCTTCAATCATAATCATGATAAGGTTCCTCAAATTTTACATTTCATTTGTCAAATTCTCCTATAGAAAATTCTTATTTTATATTTGATAACATCACAATTTATTTTTAATATTTTTTTTAAAACTAAATAAGAAAGCATGTCATCATAATTGACAAAATTCCTCGATATACATAATAAATTTTCATGGCGTTACAGAAACCCTTTTAAGTTTGCATGCTTATATTTTAGTTTTTTTATGACTCAAAGTTAAAATTTTATACTGTGTGGCAGTATGATTTTTGACTATGAAAAAATAAAAATCTTGTTATCACAAAGTTTGGAGTCACCACCATTTTTTTTAGATAAAAAAAAAAGGTGTGAATGACCACCCAAAAGGATTTTTGAGCAAATAGATTTTTCAAAGCATAGTTATAACTCTCGTATGGATAAAGGGTATGGTCTACCTTGACTCTAGGTATAGAGGTCCGGTTAGAAAATGGGAAAAGAGTTAGGTGCCCATTCTCTCCACCCTATGAGGTTACCTTGTTAAATTTTGTCATTTATAAAATACTTAATAAAATAAACACAATGCAAGAATGAGATGCATGTTGGATGTGGGTGTGTGCACACGATTGAAACAAGGTACCATTTTAAGAAGGGTGTTTCAAAATAATCTAAGAACAAAAATTCTCACAATTCTTCAAAATAATCCGAGAACAAAAATTCCCACTGGGGTAGGGATACAAATGAAATTTCAAAATAATCTAAGAAACAAAAATGCGCTCAGTTCTTCTTTTTTTATAATAGATAATATAATAGTAGGCAGCATATGCAAACGCATTCGTATTACAAAAGTTAGGATTTTGTATATGTTTTAATATTTTATATGACAATGTAATTTATATTGTATTATTATCATTTAATATATCATAATATTTTTTCATAATTTAAAATATTAATCAAAGTAACTAAGTAAATAAAATAATAAGAAAGATAATTTTGTAATTTTAGAAAGCTCGTAACTAACTAAGGTGGTGGAATTGAAATTATATTCTTTTGAAAGAAAATGACTTTATAATAATGTGGTTATATGTAAAAGTGGGGGAATTTTTAATCTTCCAAAATTTGGGGTAAACGAACATCTTAACTAACTAATTAACTACTCCAAAAGACTGATCTATTGGAGAGTGTGAGGACGCCTGCTTAATTAGGGTACAACACTCGTGAGAGTGGAGGAACAAATACACTCAACACTCCCCCTCACCCATATGCACCTGTGACCTATACGAACTTAGCTCTTTGATATTATGTTAACCAACCAATTACTTTAAAAGATCATTTTGTTGGAGAGAGGGGGAACTATGAATTTAAGAGGGTTACAAGACTTAACTGGGTGTGACACTCTTGAGAGGAGTGAAAGAAAATATACACTCAACACTTCCCATCATCACCCACAAGGGTGGAAATATTTGATCTCATGATCTATACAAATCTAGCTCTCTGATATCATGTTAACCAACTAAATACTCCCAAAAATGGATTTGTTGGAGAGAGGGAGAACTATAAATATAAGAGGGTGATGATCACGGGGCTTAACTAGGGTATGATACACCCAACAGTGGAGGAAAATATACATTCAACACATTATTAGACCCAAAAATGACTAGTTGATTTCAACTGTTTTGCATTGTACTAATTTTATAATTAATCTACTAAATTAATTATAAATTTTATTATACTGCATGTTTTTTAAATTTAAAAATATAGTTTAAAATCTATTATCGAAATCATGGTGGATCCCACCTATAAGAGTTCTCATATAAACTTGAAAGTCTCCTCATTTTCACTTTTTCTTTCTTTCTTTAAAGATGAAGATAACACAATAAACTAAAAAACACTTAATTTTGAGATGAATTTTTAGAAGAATATTCTTTAAATCGACTTTTCCTATATAAAAATTATATGTGAAACAACAAAAATCACTTATTGGGTAAAGATAAAATTACAAAATAAAATAAAAATGCCCCATTAATTTAATGTTCAGTATTTTTTTCACATAAATACCATGTTGGAAAGAAATTTATTCAAGATAAAAAATGTAATAGATTACATGGGAAACAATTTATTAGGGAGTTGGTCTCGATCAGCTCCGATACCGAGTTAACTTGGATGATACATCTCAGTCTCAGACGAGTTTTAAAACCATGGTCCGATCATGATTTTTAAATTCGGTATCGCGTCTCGTTCAACTCCGATATCGAGTCGTCTCGGACGAGTTTTCCGATACGTTTGAGACGTCTTGTGAGATAACTCAAAAAATTTAACGTGAGACGTAAAACTCGATCAAAAAATGACTTTGTGAGTTAATCTCGTTCAACTCTGATATCGAGTTAACTCGGACGATACGTCTCGATCTCAGACAAGTTTAAAAACCATGGGTCCCATTAGCCTTACTAAGGTAAGGATTTCACCCTTAGGAAGGTTCTTGGGACCACCTTGTGACTTCCAAATACAAGATCCAACGCACAGCATTGTAGAATTTTCTATGAACTTTAAAGAAAGAAAAAAAAAAAAAAACCCAAAAAATTATTATATTTCACCATTGAATTTTAATAATAAGGTTGGGAGTTAGGTGGATGTTCAGTAGCCATCCATCTTCAAAAGCATCTATCAAGGAAAAAAGAAAGAAAGTAAAAAAAATTTTTGACTTTTTTGTGTGTGTGTTGAATATGAGTTTTTCCATGATATTTAGAGGGCTGGGATGTTGGATTGCTGATGTTGTAAGGCTTAAGATCTTACAATGTTAGTAAGGAAAGTGTTTGCCCTTCAGATTTCCTTGTTTGATGCGTGTGTGACGCAACGGGCATTGTAGAAACACTTTCCTTACTAACTTAGTCAGATTTCTAATCATATTAAAGTCAAAAAAATAATTATTTTGGGCTTAATCCAAGATTTTGTAAATAAACGGTTACTGAACTCCCACCGAACTCATAAATTTAAAATTAAAATTTATCAATGAAAAGTAAATATTTTTTAATAAAAAAAATTATTATTTAAAATCATAGAATTTTATCTTTCACTGTAGCATCAGATCATGTTTTTGGATTCCTCAAAATGACCTCAACCAACATTAGCAAGATTTGAAATCTTATTAAATTAGTAAATCTAGACTTACTCTTCTTTCTTCATGTGTTTACACTCGAAAAAGAGATAAGCTCTCTTGATTTGTCTTTAATTTTATTTTTTTCCTTTAATTTTTTATTTATATTTTTATTTAATAGATTTGTAATCTCAAATTGGAGAAGGAAAAGAGGTAAAAGAGACCTAACTCTTCTCAAATGATTTGTTTTTCAGTCTTCTATTTGACTTCTACTACTATTTAGATATCTTCTCAACCGTCCGATATTTCATGATCCCTTATAATGGGATAGGGATGATTTGTTATCCTAATTCATAACAAACTTGGAGTCAGTGATTTGGACGGTTCAGATTAATTTGGATGTAGACCAATAAACGGTTAAAATTGAATCCTTGTACTAGAAGACATTGGTAGAAAGTTTCCTTAATTCTCTATATATATATGAATCCTATGTGCCCCATCTCACTACATAATAATCTATTGAAACTCTAACCTTAGCTTAGTGTTTCTTCGTAGTTTTGTAGAAATCCAGAGAGAGAGAGAGAGAGAGAGAGAGAGAGAGAGAAGAAGATGAGTTCTGAAGATAGTTGGAACCGAATGGATCGAACCGAATGTGAACAACTCGAAAGCCATCGACTCTGTGCGAACGGATGCGGTTTCTTCGGTACGGCAGCGACGATGAATCTCTGCTCAAAGTGTTATAGAGATTTCCTCAAAAAAGAAGAACAAGAGGCCTCAGCCAAAGTAGCTGTTGAGAAATCTCTAAACCCTAAATCAATTCCATCAACAACAATCATTCAACCACAATCGATCACTACTACTTCCGCGGAATTTGACTCATCTTCAACTTCGAAAACATCGAATTCTGCTACAGTGAAATCGGATCCGGGTGTGAAGAACCGGTGCATGAGCTGTAATAAGCGGGTCAGGTTAATGGGGTTCGAATGCAGATGTGGGAGTACTTTTTGTTCCACTCATCGGTACCCGGAGTTTCACGATTGTAAGTTCGATTTCAAGGAGATGGGTCGTGATGCAATCGCTAAGGCTAATCCAGTGGTGAAGAGTTCTAGGAATTGGGATGGTTTTTCTTGACTCATGTGTTGGCTCTGCTGCTTTGTTTTTAGGGGTATTTTTGTCTTTTTAACAGTCAAAAGTTTGAGTATGTGAGTGAGAGGTTTCTTTTCTGTATGGATTTTACATTTTTTTTTTTTTTTGGGTTGGTTTGGAGGAATGGAATGGAAAGCAATAATGACTGATTGGTTTTGTGATGAAAAATTTAATATGGCTTGGTAATTGTAAGGTAAATATTATTTATTTGGTTGATAGTTGTCTGTAACGGGTACCCATTTAACCGAATTGGAATCGAAATCGATTTTGATTTCCTCTATTTATTGGAACTAATTAGAGGCTAAAATGGTACCGGATCCTTAAGTTTTAGCCAATGGATGCCCCTGGGTATTTAGAATCGATTTATTTTGTCATTTCTTTTTTTCTATATTATAGATGATTTAAGGTATTTATATAAAATTATTCAAATTTTTATATAAATTATTGATTGGAGCTTAAAATGAGTTATTCTTCTAAAAATTTATTATTTTTAATTTTGAAAAAATCATTAACTCGAATCGTTTTGATAACAATTTGGAATATGACAAAAATTCGATTTGTGAAAATTATGAGTTCTATTCAATTTTGGATTGCGCAAATCCGGTCTAAAATTTGGATAAAAATCTAATAAATGGAAAATATGCTACATATACTTCATACATGTATTAATTTAATTTTAAAAATTCAAAAATAAAAAGTTTGGCCACTTGATAGTGATTTGGTAATAATGATGGTGGTGATAACAAAGACACTGAGGTTATTATTTCATTGATTTTTCAAACGAATCATTATCATGTCATTTATACATTTTAATCATGAAAATCATGGTAGGTGTCACCAACAATTTTCATAAACCACTTCGAAATGTGTGAAATAAGATCAAAATAAGTTTTTATTGATTTGATGAAAATGGAAACTACATATCTTAGTACAATTTATCTAGGGGTGCACATTGGATTAGGTAAATCCGAGAATCGAACCAATTCGAGACTTTCGGATTGGATTAGTTTGGATTGAACATGATTTGATTCAGATGCGGATTGTAAAAAAAAAATTCGATTGATTTGGTTCAGTTCTAGATTAGGGGTATAATAGAACCAAACCAATCCAAGAATCGAACCAATTTTTATATCTATTATAATATATTTATTTAAAAATAAAACCCTTTCTTAGTTTCGTTCTTCTAGTCTCTCTCTTTCTCTCTCAACTATGTTAGTGTGTTAGATGTTACTTATCAAAGTCTTCAACTTCATTTCCTATGTTTTTTTTTTCTAACAAAAACTCATAAAAAATGTGTTCCCCTACTTTTAATCACACAACAACAACACAACATTTGGTTTCGACTTTGAATAAGTAACAAACAACATTTGATTTTAAAAATGATTTTGATCTTCAATCATCTCTTACAAGGTATGTATTAAATGATTTTTATTTTTAATGTATTATGTGTGATGCTTTGTTTATGTTGAAATAATAAATATGTTGATACTTTGTTTATGTGTGTTATGTGTTATGCGTAATGCTTTATCTAATATATATTTTGCTTAGTTTTAAGTTATAACTATTTTAGTTTTACTATTGAAAATAATAAGTATGAGAATTGAGAATTGATCTGAATCAAGGTTGGTTTGAATTGATTGTTGTTTTTGAATACTGATTTCTTATGGTAAAGAGAGAAGAAGTTAGAACAAATCTTAATTTCGAAATTGAATGTAAAAGAAAAATACTACCTAAAAAGAAATGGTTGAGGCGTGCACAAAGCACTGTCCTAAAACGAAATTCGCCCCTGCTACGGTATCACAATCTGTAGGCGTTTGTTTAGCAGGATTCAACAACCCATGTATCCAAAAGGGTACTCTAAATTGGAACGTAACTTCGAACTCGACGATGTTGTGTGCTCTCACAACGAATAACAAATTACTGATAATTAGAGAAAGTGACTGTTTAGAACAGTCATAAACTGGTTCCGAACAGACAGATTGTGCTGGCTGGTTCAAAATTTTTAAAGGACCTTGAAAATTAAAGCAAAAAATGGGCCTTTGCGTGAGGTGTAAATCCGAGAATTTGCACCCGCCCTGCGCGCACGTTGTAGAACTAATCATCTTTGGTTCGATTCCAATTTTGTCACCTAAATCTATCAACAGAATGGTCTTTTCTAGTTAACAATCAAATACAATGAAAATAATGTGTATATAGTTTTCTTCGCTCTGGACTTTGTGATTGATTAATTGAGAAGGATTTATTGGCTTTGGTGGTTGTTTTGTTATGCTTGATTATCTTTAGTGTCTTTGTGTAGATTTTTTCTTGTCGAACTTCATACTTGACCAACTAAAAAGGATTTTCTGTCTTTCAAAAAGGATTTTTAGGTTTTATCTTCTCTTTAATCAGAGTTCGAATCTCTCTTCGTTTTTAGAGGAGGGTTTGAGAGTTTTTTGTTTTCTAGAGGGAGAGTTTCTATTTTTTGAGAAAGTGATCTAGAGATCCTCCCCAAATAAAGGAGGCTTTTATATTAATAGATTAGAGTAAATTAACTTTCAACTACATTCCCAACTTATGACCTCATGTGTGTGCGCAAGATTTGCCTTGTTTTGTTTTGAATTTAATTGAATCAAATTGTTTTCATTCCGACCCATTGTCTATTGGTTGTTTTAATTAATCTAACTGTTGTGATTAGAATGTTTAATTCTAATCTTTACCATACGGTGTGTAATAGAATTAACAAAAATTAGAACGTTTGATCGAACGACCGATCCGATTGTGAGATAAATATTTATTTTATCACAATTATAAGTTTGAACTATGTTTAGGTTTGGAAAGGTTTTATTTTTGTTTCTAACTTCAAATTTCTATTAGAATATTTATGTATTTATATTGACTACAAAAGCAATTCAAGATTTTATGTTTCCTGCTCTTAGAATCTACAATCTGATTTGTTTGATTATTGTTTTTCTGATTATTTTTATAAAAAGTTCAATTTTTGTTTTCTTAGTGCATCAATGTTGAACAAACTCTTTTACTTTTAACTTGAAAATTGTGTCATCTAAGTTGAATCCCACACCGAGAAATGAAATTCAACCCTTTTCTTTGAAATAAGTTGACCCAATCATCTCTTTAGCTTTCATTATTTTCTTGTACAAATTTTGAATATAACACGGATTGTCATTCGATTCTTGGGAGGGTGACATCAATGTTAATGGCCACACTATCGTTCAAATAAATGAATAAGAGAGAAGACCTGAGAAGCAGAGACTTATATTTATTTTTCTTGGCTTTAATCTAGAAGTAATTTTATGAGCAATGTAATATTTATTTGATGATGATTTGTTGAGAAATTATAGTAAGAAATTTTCAATGGAGTTCAACAAAAGATGTAATTAGATTAGGATTGATTTTGATTAGAGTATTAGGTACGATGCATTGTAATAAGGTGTATTGAAATTCACTACATTATTTTTATGGAAATTAGGGTCATATTACCAGGGGTTTCATTAGATTAGGATTGATTCTGATTAGATTTGGATTTGTTGGATTTGTTTTTCTATATAAACCCTATTAAGGTTGGTTGTGATAGAAAATAAGGAGCAAATAGTTCAACTCAAATATGATGTGGTGACTCTTAGTACACTTTATTTCAATGCATCGTACCTAATACTCTACACTACAATCACTTAATTCAATTTTTTGAATTTAAAAAATAAATAAATAAATAAAAAGGAACAACAACGTTATCATGCTCATTTTTCCGCTTGGCCTAGGAAAATACTTTGAAGTGGACAACCCACTTCAAAATTTTGAAAGAAGCCTCTCCATCGGATTACATGTGGCATTTTAAGGGAGGTATTTTAAATTTTGATAGAAATGTAGGGGCATGAAATAAATGCAAAATGTCACGTGTCTTGTAAGGAGGAGGGTTCCTTCAAATTTTGAAGTGGGTTGCCCGCTTTAAAGTCAGACTCGGCCCAGGGACATTGACCCAAAATTTGGAGTGGTATTCTACATTTCTATTGGTCCATATGTATTGAAAATCATCCCAATAAATATGGTGTGGATATGCATTCTTGCATCGGACACTAGATCCAACACTGAGTTGACCTGATAGTGCATAGATTATCATAGATTTATTTTCTCGAGATACAAGTTAAAAATTCTATAGTTCTCTATGCATTCCTAGGTCAATTCCCATACAGTAAAGCATTTTCCTTCCCTAAATTTAGAAGACCTTAAAATACACGTGGACCAATAGGAATTTGTAACTTTTCGTGTATGAAGGCTCATGTAGTTTTTCAATAGTTGAGTGCTGATTTTCTAGCTAGGAAGTCTTCGGTTGGTCAATACGCGGTTGACGTGACATGGACATGGAACGATAGATCTTTTCCCTCGTGTTACACAACTGCACATTTTTTATGTGGATTTGCAGTTGTGTATCCCGAGGAAAAGGTTCTATTTTCATGCCACATCAGCCGAGTATTGACCGAGTGAAGACTTTTAATTAGAAAATCATTATTCTTAGTAGTTATATACTTTATTTAATTATTATCATAATCTCTTATTATAAAATAGATTAAGTATCTCTACCAATGTTATAAAAACTGGGCTGGAGCGGTTGGTCTGACCCTGTTGGATTGGAATCAGTGGCATCTACGGGTCGAGTCAAATGAAAAAACATTACATAAATAGTAAATACTTAACATTTTACTTTTAGATCCTACCAATGTGACCCATCGATTGAATTGGTTTGGACCAACTCGCTCATTTATAGGGGTCAATGACTGGTCCAATTTTTAAAACATTGGTCTCCACCATCCTGGAGTTGTACATGAAAAATTTGCCCGGATGTATTAGATGCACCATCAAATATGGGGTTGGTAGATTTTATGTTTGTGAAAATAGAAAAAAAAAATTGCTTCGAGGAAAGTTAATCTGAGATTTCATCGAGCAATCCCAGGAAGTCACGTGTATTGAGGGCATCTCTAGTTTATAAAACTACCCATGTAATGCATTATGTGATTAGTCGATCGGGATCCCACGAAGTTACATGTATTGAGGGCATTTCTAATTTATAAAATTACCCATGTAAGGGAATTATGTGACTGGTCGATTAAGATTCAGTGAAATTTCGTATTGACTTTTATGTGAATAAAAAATTTATCATGAAAATAGTGTAAACAAACTTTTTGATGCACACTATGAGTCGTGGTGCTTTAGAAATTATTAATTTTTTAAGTTAATGATTGTGAATGATGAATCCCAATGATGGGTATTATCCAAACCAACTGAGCTATGGATCTAAGGCTGGTATAGTTGCTGTTTGGAACATAATTCAAAAGGAAAAGAACAATGATACACTGACTCGAAAAGACACTCAAAATTCATTAGAAAAAAATGGGATAACCTAACTCCAAATTCACTCTCTTGACATGGCATGTGTATAGACACATAGATCTTTTTCTTTTGGATACAAAAGGAAAAAAAAGATCTATGATTTTGTGCACATGCTACACATCAAGCGAGTGAATTTTGAGTCAATTTTTCGAGTGACTCAGGATCCATTACGGTGTCATTTTTCTATAAAATAAGAATGATGTCTATGTGACATGCTATAGTTGGAGTTTAAAACATCTCGGGCTTCTAACCAAGCCCTGCATGGTAGGGATGCAACTTGGGTGGGTTAACCTAAATTCAACCTGGGCTCACCCTGATTGATGGGCGAGCCTAGATTGGGTTATATGGAAAATGAGTTGAGTCTAGACTAGGAAATCTCAACCCAATTGATCTCAAGATGAAGAGTCATTTTTACATAGTATATTTTACACATTTTTGAAGATGAAGAATCGTTTTTACATAAATTTTGAAGAGAATAAATAAATAAATAAATAAAAGACCTCCAAGAGTCACAACTCACAATTCACAACTACAAAGCTCTCTCCTTCTTCATTCTCTCCCCTATTTTCTCTTGACTTAGTACTTGCATTACTTTCGTTACTCCTAATTAGGATTGACTTCAAGAAATCTTCAAATCAAGTAAGTCTTCTTCTTGTATGTTGTTATAACTTTGATAATGTGAGATTTGACTTAATAATATTATTTAAATGATAGATTTGGAGGTTGTGAGCAAATTTATTTCCTAGTGATTTTATTTTTAATATTATATTTCTTATTTAAGATATAAAATAAAATTTATGTATTGACCAAAATGAAAAAAAGAAATTAGACTTGCTCAATGAGCCCAACCCGTCTAAAATTACCTAATTGGGGCTAACCCGAGTTCAACCCTATTTTAGAAGCTCAATCCAAGATTGAGCTTCGGTTAATGGGCTCTAACCCGATGATCAGGTTGAGTTGAGCTCAAGTTGACCCTCAAACACGCTTAGGTTACAACCTTTTATGTGTTTATTCTCCAACTAAAGCATGCCAAGTAAACCTCGTTCCTATCTCTAGGAATGGGACACCATATTGGATTTCGACTCTTTTCGAGTTAGTTTATGAGAGGCTATGAGAGAAGGCCCACTCAAGAGGCAATGGTCATGTTGACGGACAATGTCAACCTGTTAATGAGGCTAGCATTTTCATCCAAATAATACATGGTTGTGTTTATGTAAGGTAATTCCTTTGTTCTTTATGTGCCGATCAAACATTTGGTTAGGGATGTATATTTGGGTAGAACCGAACCAAATTTTCAAGTTTGGCCCAATTATAATTGAAACCGAATTGAAAGTTTCGGGTTTTATTCCAACAGGGAGAACCAAAACCAAATCGAATCGATTTTTTCGGGTTTAGTTTCGGTTCTGGGTTCAAGTAAACCGAAATTTGTTTTTAATTTCAATTTTTTAAATAAAATATTATATCATGATTTACAAAAACTTATATAGTTTACTTTATATTTTTTAAAATATATTATTACTGTAAAATAAAAATAAAAATTGTTGCCAATTGTATATAATATAAAGATAGAAACAATTTTTCTATTATAGTACCTATTGTATATATATATATTAAGTATAAAATATAAAGATAGAACATTTTATTTTCTATTGGTAACTAATTTATTACAATAAAATAGTTACTTTGTCTTTAATTGTACAAATCATATATATATATATATAGAGTCGTGCTGGGGTGACACAGGATTTACTGTGATTCTCACAAGTCTGACGTGGACATGCATACATAATCGTAGATGGTTTTTACTCGTATCAAGAGTAAAAACCATCTACGATTATGTATGCATGTCCACGTCAGACTTGTGAGAATCACAGTAAATACTTTTTGTCATTTCAGCATTTTCCATATATATATATATATAGAAAGAAAAATGATTGTTGCTTTGTATTAAGTATAAAACATAAAAATAGAAACAAATTTTTTTATGGATAATTGTTTATTACTATAAAATAATTATTTTGTTGTTTATTATATGAAATATAAAATATGAAGATAGAATTTTTCTTTTTTCCATTTGGTAACTATTTATTACATAAAATAATTATTTTGTAATCTACTATACAAATCCTATATGTAAAGAAACTTTCATTCCAATCTATTTACTACTATAAAATAGATAATTTTTTGGTTTTAATTGGTTCGATTTCGATTCTCATTTCGGTTCAGTCATATTTCCAAGGGTTCCATTCAGGTTTCTATCTGATTCAATTATGATTTTTTGGTTCGATTTTTGGGTAATGGGTAATTTGTACATCCCTACATTTGTTGTTTGGTAGCGATTCCCATATGAGATCTCATCGAATACTTTTCACCGAGATACGAATGAGAAGCATATATGGTTATGTGATGTCCATTTGAATGTCACTCCAGCACTACTCTTTTTAAAACCATATGTCCATCTATCTGACTTGAGAGTGATAGAATTTCAACATCCAAAGTTGGCCACAAACCTCTAGTCTGAAATCAAGACAGTCCAAAGGACATGTTGGTATTTTATGGTCCAGTCAATTAAGACTGCTCCCTTTCTTCTTCCTCTTCTCCATCTCTTACTTTGAAGAAAAACTCTCTCTATCTCTCTCTCTCTCTCTCTAGATCAGAAGAAGGCCATGGCAATAGGAATCGTGGCGGGGACGAGCGAAAGAGGGCAATATAATGGAAGGATGACACCATTTGTGATCTTCTCATGTATGATGGCAGCCATGGGAGGAGTTATCTTTGGCTATGACATCGGAATTTCAGGTCTCTTTTTTTTATTCTAATAAAATAAATTAAGGTAATTTTGGGTAAAAAAAGAGTATAATTAATTTTTTTTGCTTCAATCATTGATTCAATTTAAAAACAATATTGGTCTATAATTCTTTATCAGCCCATGAACCCATTATGTCATCTATTAAAATAGTTTAAGATTCACAAAGAACATGTATCTTTCATAACTGCTATTAAAAAGTAATTTCTATGTAATGGCAATTTTGTAATATATTGAAAAAGATTGCAAAATCATTTTCATGAAATACTTATAATTATTGCTAAAATATAAAATAAAATAGATTTTTAATGATATTTATGAAATTATGATATTCATGGATGCTAAAATCCTTTTTTTTTTCGTATTGGTTGTATCATTTTCAATTTAAATTCAAACAATTAAATAGAATCAAAATTTAAAATGTGTAGGTGGAGTGACATCCATGGAGCCATTTTTGAGAAGATTCTTCCCTGAAGTGTACATAAAAATGAAAGAAGACACCAATATAAGCAACTATTGCAAATTCGATAGCCAGCTCTTGACATCATTCACATCATCCCTCTATGTTGCGGGCCTTGTTGCTTCCTTTTTCGCCTCATCGGTTACAAGAGCCTTTGGCCGTAAGCCTTCCATTCTAATCGGTGGTGCAGCTTTCCTCGCTGGTGCAACCCTCGGTGGGGCTGCCGTAGACACATACATGCTCATAGTTGGTCGTGTCTTGCTTGGAGTTGGGGTCGGATTTGCTAATCAGGTAAGAAAATTTATCCATTTTCATTGTGTTACATGCTTCATCAAAATTTTATTTCAAAAAATTTGGGATTGATTGAACGAATTTACATAGTATAAAAAAAATATTAGACACGCAAAGTTGATATATTATTATTATGATTCTACAATTGGTCCATAGGGTTAGGTAACTAGCCAAACTACATGCCTATCTACACACACAAAAAAAATGATCCGATGGGATTTTGCTCTCTCTAGATGTGTGTTTGAAATTGTGTGGTATCTTGATTGGATTTGTTGCACATTAAAAAACTTTTATGGGGTCAAGGCATGTGATTGTAGGGACTAGTTCATATCTATGATGTTAAAAAAAAAAAAAAAAAAAATCAATCCAATTGATCTCGACGATTGTATAGATATAAAAACAAGTCAATACTGATTGATCATTTCTAACCATTGGATTAGAGTCTTGTGCGCTTAAAGGTCGATCGGCACAAAAGTTGCTAAGGCTCCTCTTTGTAGAAATTTGTAATGCAAAAGTACAAACTCTTTCACTTTTAACAAGAGCAATGATTTTCTAACTAGAAAATTTTCACTCGGTCAATATTCGGTGACATGGCTTGGACAGATAATCAAAGATATTTTCTTGGGATACTCAACTGCATATGTTTTGATACATGATATATCCCAAGAAAAAAAATCTATGATTCCATGTCCGTGCCATGTCAGCTGAGTATTGATCGGGATAAGATTTTCTAGTTAGAAAATCAGTATTCTTTTAACAAACCCACCATGTGGAGTAGTTGTACTTGTAATTATATTACCACAATAGACCTCAAATGAAATGGTGACATTTGTCATACATCAACTTCAATTTACCATTTAAAAAAAAAAATACAATTATTGAGAGAAGGGTAATGTAAGTTAAGATGTATGAGACAACCACTAGAAATAAATAAATAAATCAGAGATTGACAGCAAAAGGTACCCAATGTTACGTCACCCATGTCCCACCCTTTTTTATTCATTGATTTAAAACTAAGATGCTCC
Source organism: Akebia trifoliata (assembly GCF_017979445.1). NCBI lineage: Eukaryota > Viridiplantae > Streptophyta > Magnoliopsida > Ranunculales > Lardizabalaceae > Akebia > Akebia trifoliata. The sequence continues at coordinate 29,413,921 of NC_141386.1, forward strand.
CATTAGAGGTCCAGTGGGGTCCATGGGCCTTTGGCCACTGGATTCCATCCTCTATAGTAATTTTTTCAAGGAGTACTCTAGGCTTTTTAAATGGATTGTCATTCGACATCTAATTATCTAATGATTTCTTGCTCACAGTCAAACAACCGTTTGACATGTGGCCCAAATGACATCAGTGATAGAGTAAATTTCTATCTCTTGAGTGCACGTTTTGCTCACAAATTTCAATTTTAAGACTTAAATTTTTAAATGGGTCGTTGAGCCCACCTGGATTATCGCATTGTCAATCTAATACCAGTCTTCTAGATTTTATGAAAAATTCATATTTAAAAATTAATATATATATATATATATATATATATATATATATATATATATTTCAAGTTTGATTCATGGAATTAAAAATGGATGGTTACGAGTACTCAAACCTAAAATTAAAATGAGAAAACTATTTCTTTTTTAAATTCGTAAAATTTTGTCATCTACAACCCCATGGTATCGGATCGTGTTTTTATTACTACAAAGTGATTGGTATGAGGAAATTTCCATTTTCTGGGTAGGAGAGAGAAGTTTCCTCTCTTATTGATGATGTCATTTGCATCTCATGTCAATATGATGTTGGACAATGAGCCAAAAAGCATCCCAATTAACGGTCGAATTTAACTCTTTTTTTTCTTGGGTTTATGTGTCCTTCTCTCAACCGTCTAAAAAGTATTTCAAGGAACTCTAGGAAAAAAAACACTACTACAAAGGATTCGCTCCTCGTATTAGGCCCTAGTTTGTTTTTTTTTTTTTTTTGCTTTGGAAATCTGCCTAAACATCAGCATCAAACAGTTGGATCACCGATTTTCTGAAAGATCAAGTTGATTCAGGCAGCCTGGTTCTGATTAAGTTGACGATATTGAATCAAAATGGTCTAAAAATAGATACAATGACAAAACAAAGTGGTTAGAATCATAGGTTTAAAAAAAAAAACAGTTTTTGAATTGGAGGGGCGCGATCCACATTCCACACAAGCTAAATCCCATAGTAACAAAGTTTGGATTATGTAATTATTCGTGGAGGTTCAATTTGGTTAATTTGAAAAAATTCAGAAAAATTTAATAAAAAAGTCCATAAAATTTTGTATTGTACAAATTATTTTTTTAGGTTTCTTATCAAAACCTATGATATTCATCCTCTCTAAACCCTATCTTCTTCTTGATGTATGAATTTTTTAAAAAAAATTAAAATTAAAATTAAAATTTTGGAGGTGAAGGATAAAAATGTTACCCTCTTCTACTATAATCAAGGAATCATCGATTTAATCGGCTAACCCCTAATTCAGAGAATTTTACGAATTTTTCTCAGAATTTTTGTGACTATGGTAAACCCTCCTAAACCAGTTCAAACTGACTCCACATTAATTCATAAAAACATAAATAGATTTCAAAATAATTTGCCTCATTTTAGAACTGCACTCAGTAGGACTTTCAAGGCATAATAACACTGTTATTCTGTTTAGAGATTTGATCTCACCCATATTTGCTGATCTTCATTTGCAGTCAGTCCCATTGTATCTATCAGAAATGGCTCCACCTAATTACAGAGGAGCTATTAACAATGGCTTCCAGTTCAGTATCGGCATTGGTGCCTTATCTGCTAACCTCATCAACTTTGGCACCGAAAAAATCAAAGGTGGTTGGGGCTGGCGAATCTCGCTTGCCATGGCCGCAGTCCCCGCTTCAATTCTAACCCTTGGAGCCATCTTCCTTCCCGAAACTCCCAACAGCTTGATCCAACGTTACAATGACCACCAAAAAGCAAAAACAATGCTTCAACGTGTCCGAGGCACAACCGATGTACACAAAGAACTCGAAGGTCTAATCAAAGCCAGCGAAATCTCAAAAACCATTCATCACCCATTCAAAAACATCTTGCAAAGAAAATATAGACCTCAGTTAGTAATGTCAATCGCAATCCCATTCTTCCAACAGGTTACTGGCATCAATGTGATCGCTTTTTATGCGCCAATTTTGTTTCGAACGATTGGATTAGGCGAGAGCGCTTCACTAATGTCAGCTGTGGTAACTGGTGTTGTGGGCACGGTCTCGACCTTTATATCAATGCTGATAGTTGATGGATTGGGTCGGCGTGTTTTGTTTATAATTGGTGGAGTTCAGATGTTTGTCTCACAATTGATGGTTGGAGGAATAATGGCAACTCAGCTTGGCGATCACGACACGGTGAGCAAAGGATATGCTTACTTAGTATTGGTGATGATTTGCGTTTACGTGGCTGGTTTTGGGTGGTCGTGGGGTCCGTTGGGGTGGTTGGTTCCTAGTGAGATTTTTCCCTTAGAGATTCGATCGGCTGGACAGAGTATCACCGTTGCCGTGAGCTTTCTCTTCACTTTCATTGTTGCTCAAACTTTTCTATCCATGCTTTGCCATTTCAAGGCTGGGATATTCTTCTTTTTCGGAGGATGGGTAGTGGTGATGACGGGATTTGTCTATGTGTTCCTGCCGGAGACAAAGAACTTGCCTTTGGAACAGATGGATCGAGTGTGGAGGGAGCATTGGTTCTGGAAGAGGATTGTAGGGGAGGAGAGAGATGTGGTTTGTGGAGTCTAAGGTCGAGCCAAGATTTTTGGTTAGTGGGGATTAATTGCTTATGGGGACTAATTGCTTATGATGATGGTTCATCAATAAACTCAATTTCCTTCTGTGCATATGTTAGGTTCGTTAGACTAGTGTTGTTGAGCTCACCTTGAGGCATCCAAAAACATGATCTGATGCCATAGGGATGAGAAAAACAAATTTTGATGAACTTCAAAAGAAAAAACAATCGAAAAACTTATTTTACACCGTTGAATTTGAATTTTAAGGTTGGAGGTTCGGTAGGATTTCAGTAATCCATTTTCAAAACCTTAGAACAAACCCAAAATAAAATATTTTTTTATTTTTTCTCTTTTAGATATTAGTTTTTTCCATGAAATAGGGTTTGTGGTGTTGAATTGCATTGCTAATTCATTTGAACTCAATGGTCCTTACTAAGTAAGAAAAATGTTTCTCTAATTTTTTTTTAAAGCTGCTATTGCCACACCATTTTTACTATTGTCACACCAATTCCTATGTAAATCACCAAAGAACTGCACATAGTTGGTGTGGCAATAGTAACTCTCTTTTTTAATGTGCATTGACAGTCAATTTGAAAAACATGAGGCTATTTCAAATTTGAAGTAAAGTGTAGGGGCTAATAACTGATTTTGCATTTTTTCAAAATGTTGAGTAGTGGTTAGCCCCTACTAGTCCCTTCTTGGCTTTGCCCCCATTGGTCAATAAGGAGGTATTGATTATCAAGCCATGTGTCCCGCCAAGCGTGCGTTCTCAAGGGTATTTTTGTAATTTCATCAGTATTATGTAATATCTAGTTATGTTTCTTGGAGATTGAGGTAGTTTGAGGGAATCATGTAAAACCTTTGTATAATTTGTGTTTGGTTTTTTTAGTTTGATTTTCCCATGTTTTCTTATACAAGAGAAGCGAGTATACGATGTTAAGAATACATTTATCTTTAGCTCTAATTGGCATCCAAGCCACATTATATGTAACTAATCGAAAAATGAAAATTACAATTCTATTGCACCGCATTTTGTAATTCAATCTAGGGAAACAACAATAAAAGGAAGACTTGTGTAGAAGGTTTTAGTTTTACTTCAAAAATGTAAAGTACTTCCAAGCCCTAACAATAATAGTAATTCAAACACGCAAATAAACAACATGGATAGTATAAACGCAAAGAAAACTTACCATAAACAAATTTGTGGCCAATCTAGGATTCCGGCTTCTGACTCTGTTTTCCAAGAATCTCAACAAACTCACGAGGGTAAAAATATTGTCTTAAAGTTTGAAAGTTGAAGTGGTATAAACTTTAGATTAAAAATGAAGTAAAAATATTTATTGAAGACATTGAAGATAACTGATTTTGATAAGAAAATCGAAATTTTTTGTTACGAGTTAAATTACAAAGGCATTTGTTTCATTTTATTAACCTATTATGAAGATTGGGGGTCAAGGGGACATATGTTATTAGTTTGAAAATACAGGTATCTCAAACAGTTATCGAAACATGGAGGGTTATGTCTAAATCTCCCTTACTTACATGAGTCCACCTACAATAATCAAAAAGGATATTAGTATATATGGCAAATATGGAGATTTTTTTTTTTTTTGAATTAATAGTACCCCTAAGCCCTAAGGTACGTGGTCTAGGTGGCTAATATTCTCTTGGGGTGAATGGCTAACCCCTATTTTTGGCATTCCAATTCAACTGTAGTTGTGTTTTTTTTTTTTCATAAAAGAAAGAAATTAAAAATAAAAAAATAGAAAGAAATTGTCGGATTTGTTCATTGTTACAACCGACCTTCCATTAATCGGATTTGGGTTCAATAAAGAGACTCCTTAAGCTATCAAGTCAGGCCAGGTCTAACCCAAACTTGATTGTACTTCTCCCAACCAATCCCAATTTCTTTAACCTTAATTTGACTTTTCTTTTACCAACCTTCCTTCTCTCTTTTCCATACTATTCTTCTTTTCATGGTCACTTTTATACTACAAAATAATGCAATATTCTCAATCGGATGAAGTCCATCACAAAACTTGTGTTCAATTCTAAGTCATTATGGGAAGACTTACTCAAGCATTCAAGAGAGTGATTGTGTTTGGTGCACGGGCATTAAACATTTTTATGTTCTAAATTCCTTGTAAAAAATAATAAATAATGCAATATTCTCAATCGGATGAAGCCCATCACAAAACTTGTGTTCAAGTCCAAGTCATTATGGGAAGGTTTACTCAAGCATTCAAGAGGGTGATTGCATTTGGTGCACGGGCATTAAACATTTTTATTATTCTAAATTCCTTGTAAAAAACAACAATAAATTTATTTCTCCATAAATCTTATGTGTTTCTACCGGCTTTAGAGCTATTGATGTAAATACTTTGGTCCAAACAATCTTGAAGGACACATAATCTTATTAAAGTCCAAAATTGACTATTATTTGAAAAAAACATTTGTACAACACTCCTAAATTCTAATGAGCTTGCCTCAACTTGATCGACAAAATGGCTAGAATACAAATGGGTCAGGCTTGGGCTAGATTTTGTTAGGCTTGATTAAATCAACTTGCTAGAGCCTCATCTATTAACACCACAAATATAACGGGTTAAAATATTTTGTCACATGTATCCATGGAACGAACATGTGTTATGCTCGTATAAGGTACTAACTCCTGTACGTGTTAATGAATTTATTCAATGATACATTTGTAATTTATAAAGAAAAATATTGAGATGACTACGCTAACATGGATATGTGTAGAGAACCATCGATGCTTTTCCTTGATATACAACTGAAAAACATATATGTTTTTGTGCGTACCTCCACATCAGCACAATTTGAAATGCAGGCACTCCAACACAGCTTGTTAAAGAATTTATATAACGTGAATTTAAATTAACAATACTCACCCTTCTCTTATTATAATAGTATGGAAATTGGGTTGGGATCAAAACTCATATAAAATACAAAATCTAAGTGTCAAAAGACAAAATCCAACCATATGAGTACAACATGTATTGCTCTAATACATCATGCATCTCTAAAACAATGAGAGCCGTTATTGGCACCATAATTTTTACTTAATATAAAGTTATTATTTGATTGTGGGGAAGCATAACAAGAGTAAAGATAAAAAATAAAACGAACACGCAAGATTTATATGATTGAACAAATTGTCTACATCCATGGAAAAGAGGGAGAAAAATTCATTATAAATGATAAAAATTACACACTCTTTGTCCACAACTGCAAGAATCTCACAGAGAAATAACATTAAAGAAATCCTACTTAAAAATACAATATATACAAAAAGAAATCACCTCAGGAGACGTTGCCCCCGAACTCCCACATGGCCCAGTCAAGTAGCTTGATATTACCTTGCCCACTCTGCATCAAGAAATTTCACTTTTGATGCTACTTTGCCTCTTGAAGTCCAAGCCAAATAAGAATATTAGACATCTTATAATAATAACATATTGAAATAATTTCAACAATTATCTACCGTTAGAATTAGGCCCATATAAAATCCCAAATCTAACCAATAGAAATCTAAAAAAATAAAACAGACAGAGAGTTTCTATTGGCACTCCAATTTTTACTTCTTCTCAATAATTAATTAAATTATTGTTTTAGTTGGGTGTAATAAACAAAAACTGGGGTGCCAATAACAGCTCTATAAAAAAAACATTCCATCGCTGGAAAGCACTCTTCAAAAATACCAAGTGCTCCACTGGCCCACTTTTTCAGCCTAAGTGATGATGGGACCTATTCTTAGCTGATATGAATCATTCATGCATGTGTGATCCACGTGTCATGATCCGATTGTATAGTTCTCTACATCACTTTCCTCATTTTAAAATTCTTGAAAACCCCAGAGAGGCCAATGGGTTTTTCCAGATTTAGCCAATTTTCCTACAATCAGCAATGCCTACAAAAGTCCTCCTTCACGACCCATAAAAGTTCAATATTTGTGGTTCCATCTTTAAGAGAGAAGTACAAGACGATAGGCAACAAATTCTTCCTCTCATCCATCAAAACGACCCAATATATTACAGTGAGAGCACTTGCAACTGAAGCAGCAAAAATGGTGAAAGCCATCAGAGTTCACGAGCTTGGTGGACCAGAGGTGAATCCATCCATCTATCTTTGTATCTATTTATTTATATAAAGAACACCTGTTATGGGATTCCATGGAAGATTTTCTCAAAAGAAATGAAAAAAAATTGGTGGATGAACTAATCAAATCAAAACCCATTTCAAATCAGATGTTGGGTTTTGTTGTATTTGATGTGAACCCACTCTAATTGAGTTCACCCCAAATATATTCTCGCGATGTTGAATGAACCCATTTATTTATTTCTTGTTCTTTTGTTAGAATTCATGTGGATTATGGATTTTGGGTTTATCAAATCTTCCCAAAACAGTAGCTTTGGTGAATATTGAAGTTTTAGCCATGTTTATGACTTGTTGATCAAAATCATCTTTTGTTACATTTGATGTGGCTTATAATTTTTCTTTTTTTCTTTTTTGGGTTCATCAATTCTTCCCAAAACAGTAGCTTTGGTGAAAATTGAAGTTTTAGCTATGTTTATGATTGTTCGTCAAAATCCTCTTTTGTTATATTTGATTTGATGTGGTTTATGAATTTTTAGGTTCATCAAATCTGGCCAAAACAGTATCTTTGTGGAAAATTGAAGTTTTAGCTTTAATTTTCTCTGGTTTGGTTAGAATATTTTTCTTCTTTTATATATATAAAATAGATAACCAAGTTCCGTTGATACCATATCCAAAATTGGATCTTTTAGGTGTTATATTGTTTTCAACTCTTTCTTATCTTTCACTAACAATTTAACGCTCAATTCACCTATACAGTTTGGTTGATATATTTTTTCTGAACCTATTTCAATTGGGTTTCAGTTGGAATGATTGGGTTGTTTCTTAGGAAAACCATGCTCTGATTTTTAATCTTGCAGGTATTTGGGTTTGTATAAATTCATTAGGTACCCCTCTTAATTGGGATCGAATTGAAACCACCAAAGTTCAACCTTCTTGACGATCCCAGACTTTCTTATATGATATTCTAAACTGATTTATGAGATGTGAGATTCCATTATAAATTGATTTACCTTTACTTATTCTTCAGAGTGTCCAATAATTTCTTCTTTTCTTAACATTTGTTTTCCAATTTTGCATATTATTTATACTGGGTAGTAGTGTCCAGAAATCAATTTATTTGGTGATGATTCCAGTGCTTTTTCTGGCCAATAGATTCTTTTTGAATTTTTATTCTTTTTTTTTTGCTTTTTTACTTATGCAATTTATGGTCAAGATTATGACATATTTTTCTTTTACAAAACTATAATGGTTATAGGTCTTGAAGTGGGAAGATGTGGAAATAGGAGAGCCGAAAGAGGGTGAGATCCGTGTGAAAAACAAGGCTATTGGGCTCAACTTCATTGATGTTTATTTCCGCAAAGGAGTTTACCAGACCTCTACGATGCCTTATATCCCGGGTTGGTTATACTTCTTCTACTTCATCTATACTTTGATGAATTTTAGAATTTCCGCACAAATTTTTGAGTGTAAAATTTTCTTTCGCATGGAAAAGGGGTATTCCTTGTGTTGTATTGGGGAACAAGAAATTGAGAAAATGAAGTAATTGAATGAACACTGTTGATGCAAGTATTCCTTTCATTGTATTGGGTAAAAGTAAATCAAAAGAATCAATTTTCAGAATGAATTCTGGACTTTAATGAAGCTTAAGGTTATAAAGAAGTTCAGGAGATTGATCTTTCGATAGCATTAAAAAAGCAAACTTTGAATCAATCCTTGTATGGACTCTCAATTTTAAGTCCATTTATATTTGAATTGCAAGATATTGTGTAATAAAGGTAAGTTTTGTGGTAAATTTACTTGACAAAATACTGGCACCCAAGCTTAAAACTTGGATCAAACTTCGTGGACCTGGGTTGATTTGATATCTTGGTTAAGGTTCGATCTTATTGGTTTGAAGAATTTCTTCTTTCAGGCATGGAGTCAGTTGGCGTCGTGACAGCCATCGGCCCTGGAGTAACCGAAAGGGAAGTTGGGGATGTTGTTGCCCATGCTGGTAATCCAATGGGTTCTTACACTGAGGAACAGATCCTTCCAGCGAGTGTTGCAGTACCTGTCCCACCTTCTATAGACCCTATTGTTGCAGCATCCATCATGCTTAAGGGTATGACAACTCAATTTCTACTACGCCAGTGCTTCAAGGTTGGTTCACTTCATCTAATAGTTTCTAGAACCTAGATTTTAATTCCCACTTTAGAATTGTTATCATATTTCATAATTTTGAAACTGATGCACGGTGAAGTATCATTATTTGATATTTTGCTGAAGCTTCTTGTACACCCAATGTTTCAAAATCAAACCAGATCCTAATCTGAGAAGGATTCTTAATTAAATTAGAAAAAGGGTCTATTTATGAACAAAATATTGATGTAATGGCACTACTTAATGTGATCACTTTGCATAAGCGTGCTTCCTTATGTATGCTAGTATGTGACAATGTGCACATTAATGTCTACCTGTGTCCTCTTAATAGATCTTTGTTGAGCTTTCTTGGGTTGTTTTTCTCTTGGATCAAACTCTTTTGGGAGTTTAAAGGTGTACTTCTTGAAGAGTTTGTTTTTAGGTGGGAGTCTATGTCCTCCAATTAGCTTTTTTCTTTTCATTGTATCTTAGGTCAGTCACCTCAATTGCCAACTTTCTTTGCCTTTTGAAATAAATTTATACTAACCAAAAATAAAATACGTCCTTTTAATGTTACAGATCATGCACTTAGAAATAAGAAAATATGTGAACAAAATATTTTCCATGCTACAAAGTAGGTTTTCAGTGATGTCCTACTGACAAAATAAGTTATATTCTGATATTCATATTTATTTTCAAAAAAATTACATCATTTCAGTTTTCCTTTTTAATTTTTCCAATTAAATGCTTGTGATATAATTGAACTGCAGAAGAGGACTCATAGTGCTGACCGCAAATAATTGTGATGCCTTACAAAAGAATGAATTGCTTGCTATAGATTTTGTGTTGTCACCTAATTTTTTGTAAGGTTGGCAATGGGTCAGATAATATCCGCTTACCTGACTCGTCCGATCATGAGTTATTCGGGTATGGGTACCATTTTTTTAATCCAATTAATAATTCCCGTAAATTTATCTATAATTATTGTATACAATTTTTTTTAGGATGGGATATGGATAAGCGTCCTATCCGATCTGAATATCCATTTATCCGAGTTTAATTCGGTAAATTCACAATAAGATATATGTATAACCAAAAATTAAGGTTTTTCCATTAAAAATTTGGAAATTTGGGTACAAGTCAGATATGGATATCCTTTAAAAAATTGGATAAATAGTTGTATATAGATATCCTTAGCAAAAGTGGGTACAAAATCAGATAGGGATAACAGGGTATAGAGTTGGATAAGGATTAAGATATATGCTTCATCCAACCCACACCGGACCCATTGCCAGCCCTAATTTTTTGTTAGTTTGTGTTTTATAATTTATAATATGGGTTCTACTTGGAGATGTCTGACAATCTAGTAATGCAGGTTGAATCTGGACACACCATCCTTGTCCATGCAGCAGCTGGAGGAGTTGGGTCTCTTTTGTGCCAATGGGCAAATTCCCTCGGTGCCATTGTCATCGGAACTGTCTCGACTGAAGAGAAGGCTGCTCAAGCCAAGGAGGATGGATGTCACCACGTTATAATCTCTAAACAAGAGGATTTTGTGGCCGCCGTCAACAATATAACATCGGGCAAAGGAGTTGATGTTGTCTATGACTCTGTGGGAAAAGATACGTTCCAGGTATCAATTAACCTTTCTTCATTATTAAAAGAAACTGGAAACAATCTACATAATAAAACACAATGGCTTTGTCTCAAGATTTATGCCCATAAACAACTTATCTCTAGGATGATCGTCTTTCCACCCTCCTTTGATATCTTCTTTCTTCTTTCCCTTCCCAAGAATACCCCCATCTTTTTTGTCTTTTCTCTTCTACCCTTTTCCAAAAATACCCCTACAACTTTCTATATTGCTTTTCTTCTTTTCCCCTTTTCCTACAGCACCCTTCCAAATTTATTTTTTGTCCTCTTTCACCCCCCTAAACCCCAAAGAGGGGATGGCACAGGCAAACTCTAGTAAACGAATAAAAAGGAGTAAATTCATTTTCTTATGTTGTAAACTGTAATTATATGTCCACAAACAGAATTCCATCCCTCATTGTGGACTTGCAATAAGGACCCACACCCTTCGTAAGTTACAAACAATGATCTCAAAAAATTGTTCAAATAGTAAGCTAACCAGTCCTACTGTAAATAACTGTGTAGGATTTTATGGCTATAATAAACATTTCAATTTCTGTGATGTATCATGTGATACTCCATTTTGCATCTAACCATTGGAGGGGATTAAAATCCCTTATCGGACCATACATTGTTACGTTCATCGGTTACAAATTTGTGAGGTTAAGAACATACCATTATTTGTGTCTCCATTCTTGATAAATGGGTTGTAGGAATAGAAGGGAATAAATCAAGATAATTTACCCATATTCTCTACCATTGCTTAATTCTACCAATACGATGCTGTCATTTGGGTTTAAACTTCAAAAGCTATCGGTATGCATTCGTGAGCTCATATCATCCAGTGATTGTACTCATCCACTTGTTCTTTCACTGTACAATAATATATGTTTCAGGGCTTAGACCCATGGCTCAGTTGGTTTGACACATTGCAAAAAACTTTGAGGTCGTGGATTCAAGTCCAGCTTATCCATCAATGTTTCAATACAATTGGAATGAATTAAAGGAAATAATACTTGTGGGGCTTAAAAAAATAAAGGATGGTATTAAGGTCCTAGATATGCTACTCCTCTGTACGTGTCCCGAATTCAGGGAAGGAGATATATCTTCTTCTTCTTTTTTTTCATTCTAGTATTTGTATCCATTAGATTTGTTTGGATTGTCCAAAGAAACTTGGAAATTGTTTAGATAAAGTAATTAAAAAAAAAGTTCTAATTATCCAATAAGATTAGTTATCATCTTTGCTACATTCACAATGTATTTGGTGTCTTACTTGGGAAGTGTTGTTGTAGGGATCGTTGGATTGCTTAAAATATCGTGGGCACATGGTGAACTTTGGCCAGTCATCAGGCACACCAGACCCACTTCCGTTGTCTGCCCTTAGTGTGAAATCATTATTCTTAACAAGACCTACACTCATGCACTATACAGCAACTCGAGATGAACTACTAAAATGTGCGGGAGAATTGTTTGCTACTGTTGCATCAGGCGTGTTGCGGGTTCGGGTTAACCACACATACCCTCTATCACAAGCAGCACAAGCTCATGCAGATCTCGAGGCTCGGAAAACCACGGGTTCTGTAGTGCTGATACCCGATGGGGTTGAACTTTAAGTGTTACTAAGCTGTAAATATGGAGAATAAATTGAGTCTTATATTTGTCTCCCAGTTAGTGTGTGAAGGTTATTTGTGAACAACATTTCCTTTTGTCTCTTTGGCTTGGACAGGATCAGGTTGATCTTGAACCGATCCAATATGATTTAGATTGGATCGGATCGGGTCCATATCATGGGTACTTATTATGGATATGAATCATTTATTTAATAGAATATGTAATATTTTATATACTTTCCTCTATGTTATCGGATTGTCCCTATCACACTTGGGTGGAATGGTCGATCCAAAACTGATCCGATATTGAAATTGGAATCTTTTTGGATCCAATCTATATAATGGGTTGTTATTGGATCCCAAAATCTCAAGTTATTAGATTGATTTGGATCAGATTATGAGTTTGATGAGATCGATTTTTAAAATGAATTTTGTGTGATAGGAGAAAATTTGTGGGAGTATGAGAAAAATTATGGTGCAATTGTTTCCAAAAGTTTGTGGGTTAAGCCTATACAAAAGAAAGAAGTGCCCCATAAATTATTTGGAAATATTTTATTTATTTTAATATAAATTTCAGAAATAGTGGTTGTCTGGGAAATAAAAAAATTCTTAAACAAAACGCATTATGAATCTTGTTACTTGAGAGTCATGGGCAATTGTACCCCTCTACGTTTTGGTGAACCCTGTATTTTCAAACTGATAACAGACCCTATGCCTAAGTCTTCATGTGATACTAATGAAAAATGACCTAAATGTCCTTATCTGAAACCTCTACTAAAACAAGAGAGTTGAGACTTTATTATAGAGTCGATCATCTTCAACCTCTTTGGTAACATTTTTTTTTTAACCCGATTATGTCTCTGAATTTGAAACCTCGAGAACAAAATAGGATGTCTAGAGAAGTAGAAGATAGTAGATTTTTGGATGAATAAAGATTTGCTGATGCCCCTCTCTAACCTATGGCTCCATCACAAAATCATAGATCATTAGCCTTGGGATACACACAATCATAAATCCCAAGGCAAATTGATCTATGGTTCTGTGATGGGAGCTTCATATTATCAAAGACTCCTTTTGGATAGCAAAAATATAGGATTTTCTATGAGGATTGAAGATAAGATTTTGAGAGGAAAATCAATGATATTTAGCTAAAGATTGAAAATGAGGACATTTAAGCCATTTTTATTGATCTTCCAATCTAGACCAAGGTCAAGGGATATGTTATTGGTTCAAAAAATGCAGGGTATCTCAAAATCCCCCTAATAATAATTTTTGAGAAAAAGGAAAATAAATGTTCTCTTGAGTTTCTATTGTCTAAAAAACTGATCTCTAGGAAATATGGGTTTTGTCCATTTATCTCAACGGTCTGTTTAATAGAGAAACTCCAACCTCGTTTGAGAGTTAGAAAAGCCCAAAATTAATTGCTGCTTTTTTACCTCTTCTAATGTTCCAAAATTAGTTTACCACTTATTTCTGAAAGGAGTGGGTATATTCGTAATTTAGGCTAAGATTAACGGCAAAAACACGTGAGAGGAACACAGCGTGGGGGTATATTAATAATTTCACAATTTCAGCTTCGTCCATCTGCGAGGACACGTGACTGGTCGATCACGTATGATTTCCCTTCACTTCTCTCACACATGCACACCCGCACGCACGTGGAAGGAAGATTCGACTGCTCTACTTAAACCGCTCCCTCTCATGCTCTCACTCTACTGTCCTCCCAATTTCCTCCCAAAGATCAAAATTTTCACTCCAATTTTACTCTCATTCCTCATTTTTTCTTCTTTAGAGATCTGAGGAGTTAGAGAACTTCGATCGATCCGTCCTGGTTTTTTAGTCTGTTAGAGAAAGGTATAATCTTTATATTCTCATTTCTTGCATTTTCTCCATCTAATCTTGCAAAGATGTCTGGAAATTCTCTTTACGATTTTGATTTTCGTAGTCATGTCTACCGATCAAGCTCACAGATCGTTCTTTTTTCAGTTTTGATTCTCAGTTTTCTGGAATGTTGATCTAATGGATCTTTCTGGCTTTTTTTCTTTTTTTTTGAAAATATGTCAAGTTTAGGGTTTTGAAATTCGAACAACTCAAACTACTTCAAATTTTAAGTAGAAGACGTTGATCGATCTTTAAAGTCTTCAGATTGAGACTGTTTTGCTTCTTCGTTCTGGAAATCCAATTAATTTTAGGATTTTGAATGATTTCAAGCGATTATCAGAAGATTTAATGTAAGTAGCAGGCTCAGATTCATCAGTCTCAATCTGTTTGCTCAGTTTTCTGATTCATAAGTTTCTGATCTTTATCTGTGAAAATCTGATGATTTTTCAAACGTTGTAACCTTTTTTTTTCTTTTTCTGAATCAGATCCGAAAACAGTTTCAGAAATCGATCTTTAGTTTCTTTCTTTGTTTAAATCTTTCAGAGACTTTGCTCTTTCCTTCATAATGCAAAATGTCGCTTCTTGATCTTTAATTTCTAACTTTCTTCATTTTATTTTAGCTTGATTTTGATCAGATCGATTGAAACTGTGTTTATCTTCAAGTCCTTATCTTTTATTTCCTATCTGTTCTTTTATTTTTCCCCAAATTTTACATCAATTTTCGATTTTTATATCGATATTTCTATTTATAGTGATTTCAAACTTTTATCAAAATTTTCTGCTCGCATGTCGATACCTAAAACTGTCGATCTCACCTTTTTCTACGATCTTCATGCCTTTTTTGATCCACAAAATCATTTGTCTTGTTCTAATATTTTGATCAGAAACTGCTTTATGTGTACTAATTATTACTTTGTTACACGGTTTCACCTGCAATCAAACAGCTTGAAGCTAATAATCTCTTCTTTTCTCGGTGTAAGTGTAGATTCCAAACCATGGAAACAAATCTCCATAGACAAGAAAATGCCACCGAACAAGACAGCACTGTAATCTCTCTCTCTCTCTCTCTTGCAGAAAAAATAGAAAATCTCCCTTTTACTTTAGTTTCAGACATCTATCTTAAACTTAGGAGCACTAAATGCAATGACGGACACGTGTCTTGAAGTCGTTTCTTGACCTCTAATTAGGGATAAAATTAAAGCAGCTTAGTTATTAAAATGGATTAATGGAGGTTAATCTATAATTATTAGTTAATTAATGGACAAAAAAACAGGTTCACAATGTCGTTATCGAATAATATTCTCTCAGTTAGAGAAAAAGTGGCTAAAAGAGGGACGTTTCTGACGACTGATAGTGGTGTTCCTTCTTTCACTTTTTGCAGACCATCGAGTACTTGAAAAGGCAGGACTCCTCCCCCATCGACGATGCACAAAGGCCTTCTTTGGCCAAACATTTACTGTCCAATTCAGTTGGTAGCCCTGCCTGGAACGGTAACAAAACAAGAAAATCTTCCTATTACTCTCTCTTATTTTCATTCCAGATATAACCCTAATCTTTAACCTAATCGACAAGTATACCCCCTTTATCTGATATTCAATTTTTATTTTTTTTCAAAAGAAATTTCAGGATCAAGGAATATAGAGGTGGGTTGTCTTTATGAAATCGATCACAAAAAACTACCTCCAAAATACCCGATACAACTGAAAGCAATTCGTATAGTCATGGTAAGATTTCATAACAAAAAACTTTCTTAAATTCTTTCTTCTTTGTTTTTTTGATTTTTTTTCTTCTTCTCTATTAATGACGTTTGATACCATTTCGAGGTGTTTATAGGTGAACGAGAAAACTGATCTCAACGTATCAGTCAGGTTCCCAAGTACATTTTCTCTTCGTACATGCTTCGACGGGAAATCTCGAGATGAAACAGGTCAAAGTCGTGCAAGGAAAATGTACCCAGAACTAGACGAACAGTTCGTGATGCGAACTAATCTTGCAAGAGAAATACTTGTTCGGCGAATTTCATCTATCGAATTCTCCAAACAGAAACACATGCCAAGCTTTTGGTTGGAACCCTCGAAGGACTCAGAAATCTCTAATTCAGTGACCAAAAAGAATTCGAGGGATGATACATTGGTTAAGGGTATTTGTTTGTCCGCTCTAAAAAGCGAAGGATTGGTTAATTGGGGGGTGCGAAGGAGGGTAGCATTCATGGGACGACACAATGAGAAGACCACGCGAGTACCGTCGTCCTCAAGCTTAATCAAAGAAGAAGAAGAAGAAGAAGAAGAGGTTCCGAAGACTGAAGCAAAAACTAAGGAAGAAACGAAGAAGAAAACTAAAAAAAGAAATCGTGAGAGTTCGACCAGAAATACAAAGGCGAAAGCAGCTAAACATGTGAAGGTGAAATCTAACAGCAGCAACATCAACCATAATAACAAACCCAAACTGAATCTCTCTTACGAAAGATGGTCCAAAGAGAGGTGAGGTTTTTGGTTTTTTTTTTTTTTAATCCCTAGAAGAAAATTACTGATCTTTAGGATCTTTTTGATGGAGAAGATCAATCATAGTTGGTTAATTGTTATAAACTTAGTTACTAAAACAGTAATTTTATGCTAATTGTGAAGGTATAATTCTGCGGAGTTGAAGATGTTTGAAATAATGAAGGAAAAAGGGGCGGTGTTTGGGAGGCCAATTCTAAGGCTAGCATTGAGAATGGAAGCTAGAAAGCATATAGGGGACACTGGACTTCTAGACCATCTTCTGAAGCACATGGCTGGGAAGGTGGTGCCTAATGGGGAAGAGAGGTTTCGTCGAAGGCACAACGCAGAAGGAGCCATGGAGTATTGGCTGGAGAATGCAGACCTAGTTAACATCAGGAGAGATGCTGGGGTCAAGGACCCGTACTGGACCCCACCACCAGGTTGGAAACCTGGAGATAGCCCTTCTCAAGATCCCACTTGTGCTAGTGAGCTAAAACTTCTCAAAGAAGAGATGACCAACATTAAGAGGTGAACTTTTCGTAATTTTATACCTTTTTCATGGGATTGGTTAAATTTACTACCTACTAAATTTCATTACTATTTTTTGTGGGTATTTTTTATTGGAAAAATTCATAGGAAAATGGAGTTTGAAGGTGTATTTAATGCATCTCAATGAATGACCTTAGGGCACATGTTAATAAGACCGCTAATGATAAACGGTCTTAGGCACGTGGCATACTCAATGAATTATCTGACCTGACAGGTTCAAATACCGTAGATCTGCTTTCTTCGTGATACAAAGTAACGATTCCCCATAAACAGATGCGGTTTTGTACCTAAGAACAAACCATCTACGGTTTCCGAGACTCTCATAGCAGACAATTGAGTATGCCACGTGCCTAAGTATATCTACTTTAACAAAACCCTTATTTTTGAGTTTAAAAAATAAATAAAAAATATCTTTACGTTGCAGAGATGTGCAGGAATTGTTATTGAAAAGGAAGAATGGGTGTGAAGAAGGTAATATTATGACTACAACGAAGTCTTGTAGCAATGATTCCAGGCTAGAAAACGATACTACAGTGGCTATATTGCAAGCAATGTATGAGAACTTACTGAAGAAAAAAGCAGAGATGGAGAAACAGCTCGTTGAGTTTTCAAACTCGTTGAACGAGATGCAGGTATTGATTTGAACAATACTTCAACAAAATAATTAAATTTTTTATAATAATAAAAAAAAAACTCCTATATTTTATGACTTTTCAGTACAAAAATGTCTTTAAGTATCTTCGTGGTTAAGAAAAGTCAAACTAACGGCTGAGATGGACGATGTTCTCTATTTATACCCATATATCAGAGCTTTTGTTGCACCCTAAAATATTACTAAAATATAAATTAAGAATATATTATTAACAGTATATTATGGACACACTGATAGATATTATATAATCATTCTAGTGCTACGTGGGAATTAGTGATAATGAGCTTTATATAATGATACGTGTGCTCAAACCTTTTTGTTGCATGTGATGATGGTGGGTTCAAAGACTCGGATAAATTTGCTAACATCAACGGCTGAACAAAGTGCAAAGTCATCATCAACAATAGTAGAAGCACGAGCAGATGATAATGATGGTAAGGATAATAGAGAGAAGAAAATAGAGAGTGAAGTGGAGAAGAAAGAGAAAGAAGAAGCAGAAGCAGAAGCAGCAGCAGAAAAAGCAGCTAAACGACAGAGATTGAAGAGTGGGTTCAGAATCTGCAAACCACAGGGCACGTTTTTGTGGCCCAACATGTGTGGCAGCGCCGGAAGCAGCAACATATTGTCCCCTCAAGTGGCGGTTCAGGTTGAAGATGTCGTTGTGGTCCCCACACCTCCTTCCGTCTCTTCCGCCACGTCATCTTTACACAATCTCCTTATGCCACGTCAGCCATCCTCCCCTGTTAAACCATTGGCTGATAGACAACGTCCTACCGTTAACTTTACCACATCCAGCGAGGTGGAGGACAACAACAACGTCAACATCAGGAGTTCATCCTCCCTCCACCACCATCTCAACCTCAACCTGAACGAGGTTAACAATAATAACAACTTGCAAGGATTTTGTGGGACCCCTTCTTCGTCTCCTTCCTCCCTCGCTCATCGCCAACGTACTCTACTCTCAACTGTAAGCGATAGAGATAGTGCGAGAAAAATCTGTAACTGTTTCGTCACTTTTTTTTTTTATAGATTAATTTACCAAAATACCCATAATATTTTATCTTATTTTATTTTTATCTCTTTAACAGGTGGCAGTTGGTGGTAGCACGACGACAGCAACAGCAGTGACGTACAAGAGGAAGCAGCATCAGGAAGTGGAGGGACAAGACACGTATGGTGCGAGGACGTGGCTGGCTCTGGCTACCCCAAGCCCTCGATAATTTTCTAATTCGTAAATCATTGTTAGTTTATATGAGTAGTAGTGGTGGTAACTTTTAAGGGGAAGAGAGTAGAAAAGTTCCATAATGTGCAAGGAAATTAGTAATCGGTTTTGCTTTTTCACAGGTAGAGAGAGGCTATTCTGGGAGTTATGACCTCTTCGATAGGTGACTATTTCCTTTGGTTTATATTTGTGTATGTAGAAAGGAAAAATACTTCTAATCAAGTCTTTTACGCTGATTTTTTTTTCCTAAGTTTGAAAATCTGGGCCCAATGTAGTATGATCATCCTTGGGATATGGAGGAACATCCAAGGTCTGGGCAATACTGCCCAAGCCAAAAAAAGGCAAGGAAAGAAATGGGTTCAAATGAAATGAAAATATAGAGATTGTATTGCCAACCCAACTTTTACTAATAACACACCAATTCAGATGTAAATTAAATTTAACACTAATGCTGGGTGGCATTGGATTTGCTGCTATTTCACATTTATGATGTCGAGGTGTGCACATAAGTAGATGTGTTTCTTCATGATATGAGTAAAGAGATTTAATGGTTTTGTGTGCACCCCCACATCAGAAATGTGAAATTCCAGTAAATCCCAATGTCACCCCAGCACGACTCTAAATTTAAAGATATTTAAAATTAAAAAAATTTGCTCCCCACACACTTATTATGGAAAACAAGAACCTCAACATTGGGTTGAGGCTATCCATCAAACAAATGTTAGGATTCCCAAGAAAAATCCCTATATATATATACATATATCCTACAGTTCTCGAGTGCCTACGGCATACACATCCTCTTTGTGATTAATGGGGTAAAATAGAAAAATAATAAAACTTAAGAGGTATTATTAATAATCTTTGAGGTTAAGATGGTAAATGAAAAAAATAAAATAATTGAAGAGGTATTATTAAGAAAGGAGAAGATGAGGAAAGATAATAAAATAGGCTAAAGGAATAAAAGAAGAAAGATAATAAAGTTATAGGGGTATTATTGAAAATGAATAAAAGAGAAAAGACAATAAAAGCAAAAGTGTAATTCTTGCAAAAGGATGAGAGAAAAGGAATAAAGTTAAAATTATTTTTCAAGATACATTCATTATTGAATCTAAGATACTCTTTATGGGGGATAAACTATAGGAAAAGACAACTAGTGTGGTTTATTTTATAGATATACTAGAGATTGCCCGGACATCCTCTTTGAGATTAATTGGGGGTAAAATAGTAAAAAAATAAAGTTAGACGAGTATTATTGCAAAAGAGGGAAAAGAGGAATGACAATAACCTAATGTGCACCTTGTAAGGATTGTAGATTTTTTCGCTCAAGATACACAACTGCACATCCCCATAAAACATGTGCAATAATGTATCCCAAGGGAAAAAATCTACAGTTTTCACCTACCACATTAGTAAGTTTTTGAGTTATCCTGTTAGGTTGAGTTACAAAATCAACACTCATAAATTTAGAGAAATATTATTAAAAAAGAGAGAGAAAGAAGTACAATAAAGTTGGAGTGTTCTTGGAAAAGGATCGAAGTGAAAAGGTAAAAAAGTTGGAATTGTATTCTTAGAAGAACAGTGAATTTCTGACTCCCCCCTCTACTCTCTCAACGTGGCATGTGATAGAATCATAGATTTTATTTTCTCAAGATGCACATCTACACATCCCTATAAATATTAGTCGTTGTGTATCTCGAGGAAGACATTTACAAAAGTAGAGTGGGAGTTAGAAAATCACTACTCATCTTAGAAAGTGATAGATGAGGAAAGAAAATAAAGTAAAAAAACAAATTTCCTCGATATTTGTAATGAGATTAAATCTCAACCCCTCTTTATGTAAGGGATGAAAGAGAGGGTCCACCATTATATTATAAAGATATATATGAGTCAAGTTTTGTGATTCAAGAAATATAACTTTTAAACAATTCCAACTGTGTAAGCACAATATCCAATTGTTTGGATTTTCTGCATATCTCAATAATACAAATCTTTTTTTTAATAAGTTCTCAATAATACATTAACCCAATGACATTTGTTTTGAGTATAAATTCCATATATATGGCCATGATCACCATGATCATGTGTTATTTCTTGAGTCAGTGAAACCCAATCTCATACATATGGGTCAGCTATCGATGACTCTAGAACTAACACAAGATCTATACATCATAAACAAAAGAATCCAACATTTGAGAATTATGCTTGAGATAAGTACCACAGGGATGTGTATTATCATGATATGCATAAAATTCAAACCGTTGGATATTTGGCTCACACGGTCAAGATTGTGTATTATTTTTCTTGTCATATTTCGTCACGGTTCACGGGTGGTTATATCATCTTGTATTAAAATTTGAGTAAACTTTTCTCAAGTCAAGATAGTTGGGAAGATTTATAATTATATGTATTCTGAAGCAAATAATCTATGATTCCGTGACAGGGGCGTGTGTCAAAAAGTGGGAGTCACAAAATCATTACACTTAAATAAAAGATGGAAGATGCTTTATTTGGATTCTCTACGTGAGTCATGATAATATGCCCCCCCATCACAGAATCGTAGTTCATTTGCCTCGGGATACACAAGAAAATATTTATGATTATGCATATCCCGAGACAAATTATCTATGGTTCTGTGATGGGACATCAAAAAATCATTACTCTTTCTACATTTAACTTAAAGTGATTCTAATGCTATGCCAATTTGTACTAATGCCACCCCAATTCATATGTAAATCACCAAAGAATTAGCACACATCTTAGGGTGGCGTTTGTAACAAGTGATATACTATAAATCTGCCTCTTTCCAATGTTTGGGAGAGTGAAATTCTTGCAGATTAATGTTCCCCTTATTTTAATGGTTTGTCATCCAACACATGTGACCCCATGGTAGTTGTGTAGAGAACATTTTCTTTTGTCTCAACCTTTAATAATGTGAATTTAAATCGAAAGGGGTCTATTGTTGTTGGAGACATGTGTTCGATCCAGATTGTTGTTAGTCCCACATCGAACACTCATTGCCTTGTTTCTCTCCTTATAAACTCTCGGGCCTCTTCATTTACTGTCAATTAGTCTTGCATTGGATCCCCAAATTTATTATGGGATCAGAGTGGGCTTTTCTCTCTTTCATGTCATCCAATTCATATCTCCAGGTGCCTTGGCCCAAGACGGGCCACACATGCAAGGGCGTGCGGAGTTTAGTCCCACATCGGATACTCATTGCCTTGTCTCTCTACTTATAAGCTCCTGGGCAAGTTGGACCCCCAAATTTAATTACAGATGAGTTAGATATGAAAAGTTTTATAGATCCTTGTTACAAGTAATCTGATGTATTTGTCTGTAGAACTTATTACGCCAAAGGAAGTATCAAAGAGGGTTGATGCACGGACAGAATCTCTCTGTTTAATTCATTTTGCATCCCCCAGGGGTTTGGAAATTCGATGCAGGCATTATCTGACACAACACCTCTAAGGATACAATAACCCACCCCAATAAATTGTACTTCCTTTGTTTGGATTGAGAGAAGCGGAGCGAAGAGAAGAGAAACTCATCCACGTTTGAATTGACAAGTGAGAAATTCGAATAACTTTGAAATTTTAAAATGTCTTACAAGAGATCTAAGGTCAGAATTGGAATTATAAAATATTTTAAAAGAATTTCTCTCCATTTTTAGAGAAAGAAAACTCGTCATTTTTCTCCTCCACCACTTAACAATCCAAACATAAGAAATTGAAAGAAACTCATTTGTTTTCTTTGTCTCTTTTCTCTTTTCTCCTTTCTCCATTTCTCTCCATCCAAACATAAGGCTAGTTTGCACGAGTCTTTTTATAAAAGAATTAATATTGGCACCCCAACTTTTACTTATTACACCCAAATTAAAAATAAGAAAATAAAGTGAATAATTGAGAAAAAGTAAAAGTTGAGGTGCCAATAAAGTTCTCTCATTTTCAGGTTTAAGAGTTTATATGAGCCTAATCGTATTTGCAAAGTACTAAAATTGTTTGAATGAGTGTTAAAATGTTGAGATTAAAATTTGAGCCAAACCTTTATCCTGTTATAAGGGTGTGTTTTAATCTTTAATTTGAGGTGGGTTTTGAGAAAAGAGGGGGGAGGGGGGATGAATAATTTAAGAAATTGGAACGTAATAGGTAAAAGTTGGGGTGCCAACAGTAACTCTCTTTTCATAGGATGCGAATAGCGAGTGAGAGAGAGAGATGTTAAATGACACCTTGTACAGAAGAACAAGTATTTAAGAGTCTTGTGGGAGAGACCTCAAGATTTGACCTCACATCACACATCTTGACTTGAAAGTGGATAGTGACCATAGATTCTTTTTACTCATATCTCGAGGAAATCATTTATGATTCTCATACACTTTCATCACGTCTGAGTGTGAGATGTGAGGACCAATCTTGAGGTCACTTCAGCATTAGTCTACTTCTATTTATTTATAGGCTAGCGTTTAATGGCTAATTTTTTGGCAAAACATTTTTCAAAACATGAGTTAAAAGTTTTGGAATGGGCTGATTTTTTGTGAGGATGATCTCTACGGTGAGGAGATCATCATCACCAAAAATCAGCCCATTCCAAAACTTCTAACCCCAATTTACAAGTTGAAAAATCGTGGACCGTCCATTTTTTGTAAATCATTTTTGATGGGGTTAGAAGTTTTAGAATGGGCTGATTTTTGGTGATGATGATCTCCTCACCGTAGAAATCATCCTCACCGAAAATCAGCCCATTCCAAAACCTCTAACCCATGTTTTGAAAAATGTTTGTCAAAATGTTTGTTGCTGAACATTTCCTATATATACATATGGGTCCGTTCAATGGCAAACATTTTGGCAAACACTTTTTCAAAACATGGGTTACAGGTCTTGGAATAGACTGATTTTTGGTGAGGATGATCTCTACGGTGAGGAGATCATCCTCACCAAAAATCAGCTCATTCCAAAACTTCTAGCCCCAATTTACAAGTTAAAAAATCATGAACCGTCCATTTTTGATGGGGTTAGAAGTTTTGGAATGGGCTGATTTTTGGTGGTGATGATCTCCTCACTGTAGAGATAATCCTCACCAAAAATCAGCCCATTCCAAAACCTCTAACCCATGTTTTGAAAAATGTGTTTGCCATTGAACGCCACCCCATATATATATATAGGGAAATGTTCAGCACCCTAAGTTTTACCACACACTTTAACAAATGTTTTTTGTCCTACATGGGTTAGAAGTTTTGGAATTGGCTGATTTTTGGTGAGGATGATCTCTATAATTAGAAGATCATCCTCCCCAAAAATCAGTCCATTCTGAAATGTTTAGCCCCATGTTTACACGTTGAAAAATTGTGAACCGTCCATTTTTTGGAAACCATTTTTGATAGGGTTAGAAGTTTTGGAATGAGTTGATTTTTGGTGAGGATGATCTCCTCACCATAGAGATCATCCTCACCAAAAATCAGCCCATTCCAAAACTTCTAATCCATGTAAGACAAAACACGTTTGTTAAAGTGTGTGGTAAAGCTTAGGGTGCTGAACGGCACCCATATATATATATGGGAAATGTTCAGCACCCTAAGTTTTACCACACACTTTAACAAACGTTTTTGTCCTACATGGGTTAGAAGTTTTGGAATGAGCTGATTTTTGGTGAGGATGATCTCTATGATTAGAAGATCATCCTCCCCAAAAATCAGCCCATTCCGAAATGTTTAGCCCCATGTTTACACGTTGAAAAATCGTGGACCGTCCATTTTTTGTAAATCAATTTTGATGGGGTTAGAAGTTTTGGAATGAGCTGATTTTTGGTGAGGATGATCTCCTCACCATAGAGATCATCCTCACCAAAAATCAGCTCATTCCGAAACTTCTAACCCATGTTAAGACAAAACGTGTTTGTAAAGTGTGTGGTAAAACTTAGGGTGCCGAACGGGACCCATATATATATATATATATATATATATATATATATGGGTCCCGTTCAGCAACAAACATTTTAGCAAAACAATTTTCAAAACATGGGTTAGAGATTTTGGAATGGGCTGATTTTTGGTGAGGATGATCTCTCATCGTCCTCACCAAAAATCAGCCCATTCCAAAATCTCGAGCCCCCAGTTTACAAGTTGAAAAATCATGGACCGTCCATTTTTTGTAAATCAATTTTGATGGGGTTAGAAGTTTTGGAATGAGCTGATTTTTGGTGAGGATGATCTCCTCACCATAGAGATCATCCTCACCAAAAATCAGCTCATTCCGAAACTTCTAACCCATGTAAGACAAAACGTGTTTGTTAAAGTGTGTGGTAAAACTTAGGGTGCCGAACGGGACCATATATAATATATATATATATATATATATATATATATGGGTCCCGTTCAGCAACAAACATTTTAGCAAAACAATTTTCAAAACATGGGTTAGAGATTTTGGAATGGGCTGATTTTTGGTGAGGATGATCTCTCATCGTCCTCACCAAAAATCAGCCCATTCCAAAATCTCGAGCCCCCAGTTTACAAGTTGAAAAATCATGGACCGTCCATTTTTTGTAAACCATTTTTGATGGGGTCAGAAGTTTTGGAATGGGCTGATTTTTGGTAATGATGATCTCCTCACCGTAGAGATCGTCCTCACCAAAAATCAGCCCATTCCAAAACCTCTAACCCATGTTTTGAAAAATGTTTTGCCAAAATGTTTGTTGCTGATCTATATATATATGTTTTTGTAGAGAGAGAGAGAGAGGGGGGGTGGTTTTGTAAAATACGGACACTCAATGCTATAAGAATAAATCAACTCAGTTGCCCCAAATATCAATTGTTCAATCACCACCCTGGTAAGGAAAATTTTAAGGCGAAGACGGCCTTCCCATGTAACACAAAACTTCTATCATCAGAGCTTTGCACAGCCATTGCAGTTCTTGACACCAATGTCTGCAAAGTTGATATAGAGGGAAAGTGCAGATGTGAGCTTCTTTATATCATCGGTGGTATGTGCAGCACTCAGGGTTATCCGTAACCTGAAACAAGAGGACTATCATTACCATTCTTCAGAAATGATTAATAGAAATACAGAGAGATAATAGAGAAGAAAAACCCACCAATTATTATGAAGCCGACCCGCTAGAGGTGGCCATGGTTTGAGGCTATATAACAGGTCTCAATTCCTAATCCCACACCCAACTACTCACAAAACCGATAAACTTGAACCAAGGGAAAGATGAGGGTCACATGAGATTGTGTTCCAAAATTCCAAGGAATCTTGAGGAAATATTATCATAATAGTTGTCATTTGATGACACTAGTGTTGAGTATATATTTTTCTCCACTCTCAGGTGTGTCATACCCAAGTTAAACCCCATGACCCTCTTATATTCATAGTTCTTCCCCTCCCCAACAGATCAGTCTTTTGGAGAAGTTGGTAGGTTAACATGGTATCAGAGCGCTAGGTTCGTATAGGTCATGGGTTCGATTCTTTCCACCCTAACGGGGTGAGCGAGTGTTGAGTGTATATTTTTCCTCCACTCTCAGTGTGTGTCACACCCCAGTTAATCCTCATGACCCTCTTATTTTCATAGTTCTCCCTCTCCAACAAATCGGGCTTTTGGAGTAGTTGGTTCGTTAACAAAGAGAAGCAAGATGGCACAATGGTTGTAAGTTGTAACAACTCCTTTTGCAGTGTTCGTAATCAACGTCGCCTTTAAAAAAAATTCCCTCATGGGTCACCATGTGGATCCAACCGACCGCACAGCAGCATAAAAACACCTAGACAATTAGGTGGGACTGACGATTTTCTGACCAATCTTTCTATGTTTTTCTTCCTCATCAAACAAGAGATGGAACCTCATCAAGGGACTGAAAAAAATATATCCAACATCTATTCTTTCACTATTATAGCAATTTATTTATTTAAGTTTGTATCAATGTAGTGGAGATTCGAACACCCAAAATTAGTGATGAGAACAATGAAACATCGTACCTGCATGAATTGGATGGCACTGTAGGAGGTCTGATTGCTGTCACATGGAAACCAGACTCCAGTAAATGCCTGTTCCATGATGACCAAGGATGTTAGCAGCAGTAGTAAAAGCCATAATATGAAGAATAATGATTTTCTGACAGCCCCCTCTGACATACACCTCCTTCACAGAACCATAGATCATTCGCCTCAGGATACGCAGAACCATAATCTTTTCTTGTGTATCCTGGGGCAAATGATCTATGGTTCTGTTATGGGGGCGTAGGGGGGCATATGTCAAGAGGGGGGCATCAGATTATCATGACACTAAAACAAATGGGTTTTGTTAACATGTGCTCTAAGGGCATGTGTTAAGATGCATTAATACACCTCCAAAATTTATTTTCCTACCAAAAATGCCCTCAAATGCTTATTTCCAAGGTGTATTTAATGCATCTTAACATGTGCCTTTAGGGCAAGGGCACACGTTAACAAAACCCAATAAAATTTTATGAGAGAAGAGAGAGACATGCTAGCACGAAGGGCGTTTTCTTCGCTGCCGATGACAAGAGAAATAATAGGACTTGTGATGGGGATTTGGGTCAGGTCACGGAAGTCCTGCACACGGCTCCAAATGGCCTTTCTACGCCATTTCTCCTTTTTTGCCACAACAACAGCAGCTGCCATGTTATATTTTACTTTGTTAATAATCCAAAGTACATTGCATAAATATAAAAGCTACTGTTATGTCATAAGATATTTGGGCCACATAGGAAGTAACGTAACAAATCAAACATATACGCTTTGCAGAAACTAAGTAATTAATCAGTGCAAATTGTTTCAGTTGGATTAGTGTGAAGACATCTGTATGAAGGGTGGGCCAGCATCTGTGGGTCAACATCACAAGACTGTGCTATGTGATGCATGAAGGATGAATTGGGAGTCTTACAATGGTGCCTGACCTGACTCTTATTTTAGGAGAAAAACTTTGACAAAAATGTCATTATCAAACCTTTGAGACCACTGTCCCAAAAATTCTGTGACAAGTTCTTTCGAGCCCATTGGCCAACAATTTTTGAGACCACCTTTTAGTGAACCTATACACCAAAAATTAGCTTCATTGGCTACTTCGAATAATTGGAATCAAGAATTTAGTCAAGTGATTTTTTTTTTCCATTTGATTTGAGCTTTTTGGGAGGTACTTGAATCCAACGTCCACAAATTCACCAATTGATCCGATTTTCAGAGTGCAAGTCCACCCTAGAGTATACACAACATCGCAGACCTGTGACTATGCCACATGGAATTTGGAGTATCGAACTTTTGTGAGATATGAGTTCTTAAGTTAGTAAGTTGGAGAGGGAACCTTGTTTTTCCTTTTTATCAGCGAAAAAAAAGTAACAATATTTTTACATACTCCCTTCTCCAGTCTCACCAACGAGAATGTGTTAATGCGGACCTCTATAACAAGGATACCATTTCAAAGAATTTATCATGATAGACACCATGTTCTACCCACGTGTCAGATAGTGTTTTTTTAACAAGTCCTAGAATATTGAAGTATCTCAATTTTATTTTTATTTTTGATAGGATAAATTTTACTGATGGGAGGACAAGTCCTCAGAAAAAGTACAAACAATTATCTTTCGCTACTAACAATATCCCACCTAAACAAGAAATCTTCAAAAAAGAACCCTCTATGATTTGTATAATTTTCATGAATACAAAGTTATTCATATATGACTTTCAGTATAATATATAGTTTAAATAAACAGAGATATCTTAAAGAATAACTCTATCAACATATGGAATAAATTTTACTGATGCAAGGCATACCAACTCCAAAACAAGGATCACACATTACAATGGGAAACATGCATTGCAAAGCGAAGTAAAAAAATAAATGAAGGATTAGACTCTACCATGTGCAGCAGCGGCAATGGGCAGTGGAATAGCAGTTGAAAATACGAAAGAACGACCCCTTGATTGCAAGAGTTGCTTCCACTTTTTGCTGTTCATGTAGCATTCACAACTCAAAAGTTAGATATTGGACATATCCAATAAGAAACTCCTATGTAAGGAAACATGAATAGCTCTTACATTCAAGATATCCAAATTTCGACAGAGCTGTAAATAATAAAAATGTAAATCATTGGAACCCAAAACTACTGGTATGTCGGATATGGAAAACCTAGGGAAGTGGAAAAGCTTACATCTTCAACAAAGAAAGCAAATGAAACCTCAAATAAACAAAGGTTCCAACACTACCTGAGCTCAGGGCTAGGTTGAGGTAAAGAATGAAATAGTTAAGGGAGAAAAGGATAGGAGAGAGAAATAAATAGTAAAAGAGTAATACATAGTTCCATTTTTTTGTTGTTCACTAGGTAAAGGAAAGAGATAAAGGAACATTTCTTGGAAAAAGAGAAATTTTCTATTTCATAAACTGCGTTATAAAGGCATTAGTTGCATAATTGAAAAGAAAATTCTCTCTCCCACAGACCACACAGGGGGAAGATCCACACAAACATAATAGAGTATAACTTATAGAAAAAAAGGCTAGAGTATAATTATATATATGGAAAAAAGTTACATGACCGAAGATCCATGTGGACCCTGGACGGAGGTCCTCATTTGGGCCATGTGTGTGGACTGCCACATTAGCCCAAATGACACCTCAACTCTCTAGGGTTCATTGTTTAGATTAGATTTAAAATAAAAAAAAATCTTTGGCTAATATAAGGCTTTGAAAATAGATGGCCACTAAACTTTCAAATATAAAACGAATTGATCACGGTGAAAAAAGTCATTTTTTCAATTTCTTTTCTAGAGTTCTTATAATTTTGCGACCTACATCCATTGGGCAGCCAATTATGTCTTTTGGTCTTCTTTGCACATGCCCAAACTTTCTCAAACGATTCACCCTTATTTTATCTGCTATTGGAACTATTCCTCAAGTTCCTCGAAATATATTCATTTCTGATTTTCGCATCCACAATCTCACCAATCATGACTCATCCATCCCAACATACTCATCTCTGCTACATTCATTCTATAAAGATGTTGCGTCTTGACAAGACAACATTTATGTCATTTAAGTATGTAATCTTAATATTTTTTGCTGTCCAATATCCATAAACCTTTCCTTTTTTATTTTACCCTTTATTTCATTCCTTTTCAACCAGAAAAGCTTATGCCAAACTACATATGTATTGATTTTTAGGGTACCCAACCTACGCTCACTTGCCCATATATTCATATCTTTCCTCAAAGGTAGTAAATAATATAGGATATCATTTATGAAATACAGTCTTTGATACACCTGACATTGAACATTCTCAATCTATCTTATTTTAAGGGTGTTTTCTTTGAGGAGTTTGTTTTTAGGTGGAAGGCGGTTTGTTCATCTTAGCCTGTATTCTTCTCTTTTTTTCTGTTTTGGTGGTCATCTCAACTGCCTTTTGTACCTACATCCTTTCTTTCTTTATTTAATCAAATTTTACTTGCAAAAAAAGATAATCAATATCTTAACCCTTGGGTGAACTAGGATGAGAGGTATGCATTACAGAAGGAAACTATTAGAAGTTGAATGGAGGAACAAGATTTGTTCAGCCAACTCCAAATTTTTGGGATAAAGCTTTGATGGTGAAAATTATTTTTCTTGAAGTAATAGAATAACAAAGAGAAACGAACATGATTACCTGCATGCAATGAATCCACCCTGGCAACCTGCACCCTTACTCAAAGTGCCTATGCATATGTCAATGTCACTTTCACAGTTATACTCCTCTGCAACTCCGCCACCATTCTTGCCACAAACAAATGTTCCATGAGCCTGAAACAACTCTCAGGAATGCAAGTACAACTACTTCATCAGTGTTGAGGAATACTTACATCATATATGGATGGGAAAATGTTATCCTTCATCTCTTTGTCATACAGTAGCACATGACTGGGGAGGCTAGATCCACCGTTCAATGGTTCCAGGACTGCCACAACGTTTTTCAGGATATTTTATTCTACCATTATTATTTTATTTTTTTATTTTTGAATATACGGGTATCCAAACTTAGTCTGACTATTCCCATGGACACATGAGTCACCCCTTCCAACTCGTGCCAAGTGTACTGGCCTCTTTAAAGCACCAGGGGGATGGCCAACAAGGGATTACATGGGTATCCTACCATTATGTTCTGACTGTTAATACAATAGATTGTAGCCTAGGATCATCTGATCAGGTGGGGTTTTCAGCCCAAAAGATCTTCTTGGTGCAGCCTATTGAATAGCCCATCCAACCACCCAAGGCTTAAAATCTTGTTTTGAGGCAATGTTTCAAAACATTCTGAAATATTTGGAGGCATTGCTGAAAAATTCAATGTTTCGGTGTCAATGGTTCATCCCAGTTTCAGCTGAAATCAAAATGTTCCATAGAAACATTCCGAATGGGACAAAATTTTGAACCTGAGAACAACTTTACACAGTCCTCCAATTTCTGAACAGAATATTCTAATTATTCTAGACAAAGTCATGTATGTCTATATGTTGTGGAAATGGAAGTCACACTTACATCATCAATGACCAACAAAAATCCGTGTTTCTTGCGAAGCTCTGCAAGCTTGATTACTGGAGCAAAATCTCCATCCATACTAAACAAGCTGCAAAAAAAGATTGACAGAAATTATTTTTGCAACAGCAATACCTTCTATCACAAGAAAAGCCACCAAGAAAATTTATTTTGTAAGGCATGCGCTTTGTAGCTGTTGAGTGTATCTCTCGGATGTGTCATACCCCAGTTAAGCCCCATGATTCCTAGTTCTCCCCCTCTCCAATAGATCGGTCTTTTGGAGTAGTTGGTTGATCAACATGGTATCAGAGCGCTAGGTTCATATAGGTCACGGGTTCGATTCTTTCCATCCTTATGGGTGAGGAGTGTTGAGTGTATATTTTCCTCCACTCCCAGGCGTGTCATACCCCAGTTAAGCCCCGTGACCCTCTTATATTCATAGTTCTCTCCTTCTCCAACAGATCGATCTTTTGGAATAGTTGGTTGGTTAACACAACTAACATCCTATCAATGTATGTGCACATGCACGGCACTGGATGGATTCAAGTAAGAATTTCTCTAATAAAATGGCATTAAAAGAAATGATCATTTTGCAATGCATAGACTTACCTATCACTCACGACAACTTTCATCTTCATTGTGCAGCTTGATCTGTCAAATCTCAAATGCAATTCCACAGGTTGTAAGAACACCATATGGGATAAAAGAAATTGATAAAATACAATTTTATGACAAGAAACCTACAACAAAGCATTAAGGTGGTCCATGTCAGAGTGCCTATACACAAAGGTCTGTACTTCTTGTTGCCTCTCAGCAAGACGGATACCATCAATTATCGATGCATGGTTCAGAGCATCTGAAAATATGGCAACTTTCTCATCCTTCGACTGTTTTTTACCTACAGCTATGAGGGAGCTGACATTTCCAAGTGTTACCATTAAAGCCATATTGGCTTGAAAGCCTGTAGGGCAGAGAAGGCAATCCTGGTCCACAATTTAAAAAAAGAAAGCATGCTCTCTTCAGTAAGAAAAAAATGACGGGAAAATAAAAAGGAATAGAGGGAGGTCAATGCTGAACAGTTAAACAGGTTTCTTTATTTTATTTATTTATTTATTTTTATTTTTTTTGAATGGTGGTTTCTTGAAAAGTTTAGACACCTAAACTTCATAGACAACCACAGAACCTCCGAAGATCCAAATAAAATATAACAAATCAGTGAGGATTTCAAGTAAAACCATTTAAGATAATAAACCAAGGTCTAGCACTGAAGTAAGATAACTAGGTTGTGAGCTACAATGCCAAATTGATTGTTCATTTCTTATTTTTCTCTATAAAGTTCTGCAACTTATGTTAACTAAGGGGTTGGAATCCGTTGACTCACGAGAAAGCATGTGATCTCAACCATGTAAAAAATTAAATCCAATGGTTGGGATTTATATGTATCCAAATAACATAAATCTCAAGGATACTTTTCGAGAATAAATCTCAACCGTTGGATTTAATGCTTACATGGTTGGGATAATGTGTTTTTTCCATGATTCATTCTTCAATGGTCAATGGATCCCGACCCTTAACTAAAAGACTAATGCAATAATGTAAAAATTTTACATAATAAAACTGAGCATACATGTCAGTGGGTGGAATCTTAGCTTGCAAGCTATTCATACCAAGATGATCACCTTTTCTATAGGAAGGAAGGAAAGAAAGAGAACCCTCATCCCCAAAAACTCTAATCTCATATTTTACAATTTTAGAGCCCCCACTTCCTCATAGAAGCGTGAACACACACTTTAAATAAATAAATAAAAGTTTAATCTTGTTCACCTTGACCACAAGCCATATCCAAAAGAAGAAAAGACTTAGTTTCTCTACTAGAATAGTCAAAAATCAAAACAGTTTCAAAGCACCATCAGGAAGTGAATCTATGTAGTATGTACCACACTCCCAATTATACAAATGGAAACTTCTCAGAAATTAATCCAATGAGGAGGAAAAAGGGGTGAACAAGCTTATCTCAGAATATACAGTTGCTGACAACCATCTATTTCTGAAACCAACACTTTTGTGCATGTAAACATACATCCATTTATGAATTACCATTTGGTTAAACCCTTGAAGAAGTAGAAAAAAATCAAATTGATTGAAAAGAAATATAAGAAAAATAATTTATGATGTCATCAGTACCTCTTTCTTCTTCAAATCTGCTAAGGATGACTCTAGTAATCTATGATAATTTGTATAACCACAAATCAAAGCAGAACCTCTTGGACCCATTCCATGCTCTTGGACTGCCTGTATTAGAAGAATGCTAAAAATATCTAAGAGAAAGAATACAAATTTTTGGATAAACGACATGAAGACAAATAGAAATATGATAGAATATCATGCACACCTTTGCAGCAGCCTTTCGAACTGTTGGATGAGAACTCAAGCCCAAATAATCGTTTCCTGAAAAAAGAAGTAACTTCCTGAACCGTTGAGGACAGACCCCTAGTTTTGTGTCTGAGTCTCCATCTCTCCACATGACATCGTCTCCTGTGAACCAAAAGCATCACAAATCAATTTGAATGGCCGATATGTTCATCCAAATCTCTGGTCTTGCATTGATCACAAACTAATGAGAAAAATATAAATTGGGGGTATGCTTATTTGCAAAGAAAGTAATAAAAAATTCATAGCGTCTTGGTAGAATAATGTTCACTCACAGAGTTTTTTGTAGTATAGTAATTTTTTCGGGCATCAAAATATAATGATAGAGTTGAAACATATCATTTTTTATCAGATAGTTTTCATGATTAGTTATATTCTGTTTAAAAGTTGGTAAAGAGTTTGGGGACAATAGGAGGATTGTCAAATAATAGCAATAGTTACCCAAAATAAATAAATAAATAATTATAGTAAAGAGAGTTTGGAAGTTCTACATGCAAAACTATCATGAACTCTATAACCGGAAATTTTCTGAATCACTGAATGAAACTTAGGGATTTTGGTCGGTGTTTGACCACTCATTATTGTAAACTTGCTATTACCACTCACAAACTTTACCAACTTACCAAGATGGCACCTTCATTAAAACACTAGTGTTGCTACCAGGTAAGCCTGTTTTTAGCGAGATCAATAATTCAAAGGTGAATTATCAAAAAAAAAAACACAAAGGTAAAAGTTGGCACCTTCATTCAAGTACTTTTAACAAGATCATTAAAATTTCTTGGGCCATTTGACATATAGGGGAAAAGCATGACATCTAAGCTATCATCAAAGAATGGTCTATTAATGACATGAGTGGGAGCTGTACGTGGTGCATATGCAGGGAGGAGGGAAGCCGACATTCCAAGAGCCCAAAATAGGATATTTCCTAGCCCAAAAAAATAACCAAATTGGACGGTCCTAAGTAACCATCCAATTTGTTGACCTTTCCCATATAGACCATATTCTATATTTCCAATTGACACAAAAATCAGACTCAGATTGATAATCTATATGCTTCTTATCAGTGATGGGTATCCAAAATTTCTCTTTTCATCACTAAATTTCATCAGTAAAAAGTATTTCTACAAACCTGGTTCATGGCAAAGATCACATTAAATCCTAACAAAATCCCTCCATCAATCTTCATCAATTAACAATCTATTAGTTTCTTACTCAATAATGGGTATCCAAATTATCTCCTTTTTTCACTAAATTGTTTCTCTAGAGCCATTATTAGACTGAGATTGAAATCAACAAAAAATTCATCATTTTTTAGACAAATAATGAATCTAAGTAAATAAACTTCAATGAAATAGAACATGCGTCCTAACAAAATCCCTCCACCAATCTTCAACAATTAACAATCTATACGTTTCCTACTCAATAGTAGGTATCCAAATGATCTCTTCTTCTTTTTTAACTAAATTGAGTCTCTTAAAGAGACATTATTATACTGGGATTTGAAATCAACAAAAAATTCACCATTTTTTAAACAAATGACGAATCAAAGGAAGAACATGCATTATGTTTGTCATCTTAATCATCGAGAGAGAGAGAGAGAGAGAAATCTAATTGTTGGGTTTTTACCAGAACTTGGAGTATTGTGAACCCATTTCTGGAATGTGGGTTCTGCAATCTGGATTTCTACCGAGGATCGATCCCAAGACCTCAACCCATCGAAGGTCTCGAACTCATCGTCAATGGGTTTCGATGATTCTTGAGCGGAGAAGAAGGAAATTGGTCTAAGAGATCGAAGGAGCTCCAAAGACTCCAATCTAGATAGTGCTTTTTCCACCCAGAAATCCCAAGAAGAAGAGCTCGCCATTTCGATTTACACACACATTCGTTTATGGCACACCACGCAGATATCTCAACTGCCACGGGACCACCGACCAAACTATCTATTTGGTAGCCGAGTCCAACTTCTCAACTACTGCCAGCATTAGTGTATGCCTTTACGTCTCTACATCCTTGGTCAACGACTTCGGGGTTATAAAATGTATGAAAGAAAAAATAATGAAGTTCGAGGGAGTATTATTAGAAAGAGTGGTGCACAGGTAATCATACATATTTTTCATCGAGATAAGAGTGAAAAGTATTTATGATTAGGCATGCACCACCATGTCAAAATGTACCATCAATGTATATTTTAATGTTATTTTAACATTATTTTATTAGAAAAGGGAAAATTGAAAGGTATTATTAGAAGAAACACAATAAAATTTGAGGGATATAATTGAAAAAGGAGGTAGAAGTATGGTGTTTTTAAACTCAATTTTGTGTCTCGTCTCGGACGAATTTTCTGATACGTTTGAGACGTCTTGTGAGACAAATCAAAAAATTCAACATGAGTCCTAAATCTCAATCGAAAAATGATTTTGTGAGTTGGTCTCATTCAACTCCGATATTGAGTTAACTCGAGCGATACATCTCGATCTTGGACAAGTTTAAAAATCATGGGTAGAAGATGAGAGACAATAAAATTAGAAGATTAGGGCATTTTAGAAAAGACAATAAAGTTAAAATTGTCATCGAGATCGATTAGAGAATTAAACCTCAACCTTTTTTTATATAAGGTATACAGGAATGGGGTCCAATATTCCAATGGTGTGTTTTCTTATATAGATTAGAATTTGCTCGTGTCTATAGCACTATTTTCCTCTTTGGGGTTAAGGGAGGAAAGACAATAAATTGTAAGGGGTATTGTTGAAAGAGGAGTAAAAGAGTATATGCAAAAAAGTTAAAGAGGTATTATTGAAAAAAAAAAGATGAAGTAAAAATAAATTTGAAGGGAAATTATTCAAAAGGGGATTTCCTTGGAAAGGGGTGGAGAAAAAATGAATAAAGTTGATTTTTTTTTTTTTCTTGTTGATGTGTGCAAAATCGAGAAGACAAACATTGGGGGTAGACAAATGTTGTGTTTTGTTATATAGACCAGAATTCACCCGTGTTTATGACACAAACATCCCTTTTAGGGTTAAGAGGTAAAAATGGAAAAAAAAAAATTGACAAAGTTGAAAGGATATTATTTTAAAAAATCATTTGGGATTAAAGGGATAAGAGAGAAAAAATAATAATTTTTTAAAGGAATTATTATAAAAATGGGGTAGAGGGACACATGCATCA
This sequence comes from Akebia trifoliata, assembly GCF_017979445.1. Taxonomy (NCBI): domain Eukaryota; kingdom Viridiplantae; phylum Streptophyta; class Magnoliopsida; order Ranunculales; family Lardizabalaceae; genus Akebia; species Akebia trifoliata. Next base: position 29,450,879 of record NC_141386.1, read on the forward strand.
TCTTTCGGGTTAAAAAAGAAAGAGAAAAGATAGTAAAATTAAAGATATATTATTGAAAAGGGGTGGAGAGGAAAGACAATATAATTGAAGGGATGACGAGGAAAGGCATTTAAGTGGGTAGTGTCATACACTCCACAAGAGTATGACGTTTTATCCCCCCTCCCCATGTTTTGAAACTGATGACATGCTTCTCTTACCCTTGTCATCGTCTTCTTGCCAAAAGCCCTTGATTTTTTTTCTTAAAACAAGTCATTTTTGAACTCTCTAGTCTTTATGATATTCTTTTCTAATCTACCTAATCTTATCCTCAATTCCTTATTTTCAACTTGAGATTAATTCTTTATAGAAAATCTAGAGTTTTTTAGCAAAAATATCATAGTTTTATTTTTTCAAAAAAATTCTTATTTTATTTTTCTTTCCAAAATAAAAAAATCTTCAAGTTCTTCAACTTTCCTGTCGAAGTATCTTTAATTTATTTAACCTTATCTCATGTCCATCAATTTCTACCTTGCCTTAACCCATGATAGAAGACCTTTGGTGAAAAGATTTTTTTCACTCGAACCCCTTGGTTTTACATTTCAAAAAAACATGTTATCTTGCCTTCAAGTTTGATAGTTGAAGTAGATAGAATTTTAAGGTTAAAGATGAGATTATAATATTTCATCAAAAGAGGTTTAAGGCAACTCACTTTTTAGAAGCAAAATCAAGGGATTATGGATAAAGGTTGAAGATGGGGGCATTTAGGTCTTTTTATGTTAGTTTTCCGAGAAGACTGAGGGATATCTCTAATTTTCACCAAAAAAGTGAGGAAGTTATGTCTAAATCACCATTTAGAAAATGACAAAATTGTTATTGCTCACAACAAAAATTATTATAATATCTACTTCAACTTTTTACCTACATGTCATTCTCACAAGTGTCCTTCCACAAAGTTTTAGTTAAGCTTCCTTATAAAAACACATTGAAGTCGTTAGACTGGAATCTCATATCGTACTTCTTGACGTGAAAGTGTACGAGAATCATAGATGCTTTTCATCGAGATACAAGTGAGAAACATCTCTAATTCATATCTATTTTCATGTCAAGAAGTGCGATATGAGGTCCCAACTTAAGTCACTCTAGCACGACTTTTAAAAAAAGGTAACTTTTTTTTTTGCAATCATTTTCTTTCTTAACTATTCATTATTCTACAATGATAATATTTAGTCTTCAATGAAAGTTTTAAATTTAAGCATTGTTTTCAAGTTTAATGTGAATGCACCTTCAATCCGCGAGTTGCGGATCCGCTTTTTTTGTGTTTTGGGAGTCGCTATCTAATTTTACGATTTAAGAATTGAATCATGACTCTAAACAGATAAATAATACTGATATACGAAAAAAGAAACTATGGGTTCGGGGATCACGTTACACTATTGGAAAGTATTAAGCATCAATCCCGCCTGGTAAACGCCGGTCTCTACTTTTTCCAAAAATTACATCGTTAAAAATGACCTAAAAAGATAAAATAAAAAATACCTAATTTACCTGGGTGATTGCAACGGTCGATTCCCTCAAAACTGACGGATAGCGTTTCTCGTGTGAGTCTTCTTGCTTTTGTCTCTGAGATGAGGTATTTTCTTCCTAGATATGAATATTTTATGGATTTTCTAGGTGTTTTGAGATTTATGAGTAAAAAAAATGAGTTTTGGGTGTTAGGTGGGGATTTGGGACTTCAGATTTAGGGTTTTAAAAAAGTTTGAAAAAGTTTTTGACCTCTCTTTCCTATGATTTTTCTTGACCTGCGAATTTAGGTTGTGGAGACTCCTTTTTATAGAACTTTTTGAGAGTTTTTTAGTTTGACTAAGTCTCTTTAAATTGTTTAATTAGAGTTTTGAATTAGGATTTTAAATCTTACGTAGAATGAGAGATTTTTTTTGGAGAATCCCCTAATTATATTTTTAATTCTTTAGGACCCAGATAGAGGGGTCTTTTACTAAATATTATGTGGGTCCCACTTAAGTAAGTAGGCCACCACTTAAAATTTGACTCGTGTGCTTGATTGATTGATTTTATTTGTTCAAAATTTTAATTGAATTTATTAAGATTTTACTTTACGTTAATTAATATTTTAATTATTAATTTCGAAATTTAAAAATTTTTAAGGTTGAAAAGTTATCATTTTGCCCTCAAAGAGGATTTTTGCATTGAGAAGTTGTTTTTCGACATTTTGAAATCAATTTTTTGTAAGGAATTCAATAGGAGTATTAGTTTGTGTCATTTATGAATTTTCGGCGCGGAATGATTATGGATCCTATGAGGGTATTTTCATAATTTTGTAGAATTTTATAAAAATTAGCAAAACAATTTATTTGATTTTAATTTGTTATTTTATATTGTTCAATATGATCTTCCTAAGTGTAATTTAAGCTCTACGAATGTTTTGATATTAGGGGTATTAGGAAATTTGATCATTTTTTAAGATTTTTTCTTGTAAAGCTACTTTTTGTCTGAAAATAATGATTTTTATGTTTTGGGTCATATTTTTCTAGTGTAACGTGGTTTCTAATATTTTGCTTACTTGAGATACCTCATCTGAATTTCTAAAACATATCTACTAACAAATAAAAAATATTGAAATATTCATCCATCATTGGGAACCGTCGCAATCGGGTTGACAAATTAATTAATCAGGCGAGTGTGAAAATTGGGTGTCTACATTATGTCATTCAAAACTTGAATATAAGTTAGGTGTGACTTTGCATTTAAGCTTTCATTTGACTATGATTGCATATGCTTTTCGAGTAACTTGTAAAGATCTATCAATTAGGCTATTATAGTTGATCTTTATGATATTGAAGGGATATGCTATACTATTTTTGCCTTGCTAACCTTGAACTTAAACATCACATAATTTTTTCTTTGAATGTTCATTTGACTATTATTATAGGGTTGGGATCCATTTACTTTACTCTTAAGAATAACTCGTGAGAAAAACACACGATCCCAACCCTTTAAACACAAAATCCAATGGTTGAGATTTATGAGTATCTTAATAACACAAATCTCAGAGATATTTTTCCTGAGGTTAAATCTTAACTATTGGATTTTGCATTTAAAGGATTGGGATCATGTGTTTTTTTCATGAGTCATTCGTAAGAGTCAAGAAATCCTGACCCATTATTATATATGATTTTAGAGTAGCCCATAGATATCCATTCATTTACATTATCATCATGGATTAATTCGATATCTTGGCGATCATTCCTATGTTGAAACAATGCACTACACTATTAATGTCATGCCAACCCTGACTTTAAATAAATCATAACTTTTGATCCATGCTTCCATTTGGTATTATTATGTATGGCATAATAATAAACTCAAGGTTCAAGAATAATTCGACAAGAGAAAGTTTTGTAAAAAAAATAAAAATAATTTAAGTATTAAAAAAATATGTATTCCATATATTAAATGATAAAATAACATTTTAAAAAGTACTTAGAATAAAAAAGTTATCTATTATTTTTCAAAAAATTGCCCAATTAAATCAAGATTAACTGTGATTTTTTGAAAAATAAGATATTTTCTTAAATATCACGATTTAATTGACAATTATTAAATCATGATTTAATCAATGATTCTTCAAAAAATCGTAGATTTCTCAAGAAACACGTAGATTTTTGTCATTATGATGTATGATATTGGAGCTTGCCATTATTCTATTAATACTACAATACCATGATAGATCAATTATCATCATGATTGCTCCACTATCGATGTTGTGCAAAACTTGAACTTAGAAGAGGCATAACTTCTGATCCAAGTGTTCATTTTGCTATTGTTACCTATACTTGTAAGGTAGCTTGCAAAAATCTATCAAACTAAAGTAATGAGTTGCTTCGATATCACATATCGCTTTGATATTGTAGCTGTCCACTACACTTTCATATTGTGCTAAACTTGAATTTAACAATGTATGACTTTTGATACGAGCATCCATTTGACCATTATTTTTGGGGTAGCTTGCAAAGATGTATCCATTTGTACATGGTAGCGGCTTGATTAGATACGCTATTATGTTATGCTGACCGCACACACTTCAACGAGCCTTGTTGAAAGGGTTGTCACTAGGGGTGTAAATTGGTCCGATTCAAACCGATAACCAAATCAAACCGATAGCTTTGAGGTGGTTTGGTTCGATTTGGAACAAGTTGTGGTTCGGTTCCGGGTTACAAAAATGGAGAACCGATCAATTTGGTTCGGTTCTTGGATCAAGTTTGTATAGAACTGAACCAAACCGAGAACCGAATCCCTATACAATAAATAAATATATTTGTATACAATAATTATTAGGAATTATTTTAAGAGTTAGTACATAGATTAGTGATCTTTTATGGATAAACTAATGACTTTTATAGATAGATTTGTGATTTATTATATGAAATTTTATGTTTATTTTTTAATTAAAAAATATTACTTATAATTTATAAAATATTTGCAATCCGTGGAACCGAACCAAACCAAACCGACTTTAATTCGGTTTGGGTTGATTTGGTTCCAATGGAATTTGGTTCAGTTCTGGTTCTTATTTAGTAGAACTGACTTATGTCGGTTCGGTTCCAATTTGACCTCAAATCGAACCGAACTAGACTAAGTTGCACCCCCTAGTTATTACAATATTGAAGAAAAATGTGAACACCTTTTAATTCCATCAAGATCTAAATTTTCTGGTAATTTTTCTTTGCTTCAAACAGTTGCTTTTGGGACTTCAACGATGAGAACTACAATATTTTAAGTGACTTCCCTGATGACAGTAATAGGTGTTTTGCAAAGAAGGTTTGTCAGAAAAGTTGAGAAACCAAAGTTAAAAAAGATCCATATTTTTTTTGTAGGAAAACTGAAAAAACTAATGTTGATAGGGATTGAGAGAAATGATTCAACTCCAAAAGTTAAAATAATAATAATAATAAGTTTTTAAAAGGTATTTTTGTATGTTAGAAGGTCGGGGGCAAAACCACCATTTGGAGTAAATGGAACCTAAAATGCTAATTTATGATTTCAAGGAGGGCAACACACCACCAATCTCTTAAAATTAATTACCATCACATTTTTTTTAAATTTCATATTTTTGTTATAATTTTTTTTATAATTTTTTATAATGAGGATTTTGGACTTGAATGTCTGACTAGTAGAGATGAGGTAACTAGTTTCTTAGAGCATCATATCTTATCCAAATCCCTTGAGTACATAGAAAACTTCACAAACAACACATACCAGGTAACTAGAGATAAATCCTTGTCAGTGACCAACAAGAGGGTTTGACTTAAGACCTCTTGTTTTTTGGATGGAATCCTTGGCCACTACGTCCAACATTCGTTAGATTTTTGTTATTACTTATAAAGAAAGGGAACATACTATGCAAGTCGTGCTAGGATAAAGACTCGATAAAATGTGGGTTCTGGCAGTTGTACGTTTGAAACTTGTTTAGTGTAACTCCCAAATTCTACTTCTAATGAAAGTTGAAGCTTAGAAGAATTGTTGGACTTGATTGGCGGTTGGGAACCATGTTGAAGAATTGTTGCATTAGGCGTAGAAGCTAAGGATTATATTTGGTAAAAATAACTCCTAGTTCCTGAGTTTTGAAAAAAAATAATTAAAATGCTCTAACAGCCAAAATAAAGCATCATTTGATATTTTTAGCATTTTTCAAGTAAAATATAATGCCCTAAACTACAACATTGTTAGGACCCACCCACTGATAAAACAACATTATAAAATATAGTCGAACATACAAATTAAGAAAAAACATAACAAAAATGAAAGTCTAATAGCCAAATTAGATTGAAAGGTACTCTTATATCAATAAAATAACTACAAATAATTGATAAAGTCACAACATATAACTAGCGGATTCCAAGAACAGATGAACTCAATTGACAGATTCCAAATCGAGGTTATAAAGGTTGAAATTGTCAAAAGTCACGCATGTTTTGGCTCTCATGGGAGGCTGGCTCTAGGGGTTGACCCAGATGATATTATTTATTTTTTTAGAGAAAATTACTTAAATGACTTTGGCAGAAGGAGTTTTTTCTAAAGAGGCCCTAAGTTTTGAACGGTTTCTTAATATTTCATTTAGTAAATTTTTCTTCTCTTAATAGTCCTTGCACCTCATCTCATTTTTATAATGTCTTTGAAATACCTAAATTACTATTTTCTTACCTTCTTCAGTTAGTTAGGTTTGTCAATGTCAATTGTGATCATTTCCGATGGTCTTTATAAAAAAATTATCAAATGAAATATTATAAACGTGAGATGAGGTCTAGGGACTATTAAGAAAAGAAAATTTACTAAATGGTTAATATTAAGAGATTGCCCAAAACTTAGGGACTACTTAGAAAAACATTCTTCCACTAAGGTCTTTTAAGTAAATTTTTAGTTAAAAGTACTTCAAATACATTAATAAATTTATCCAACGTTACATTAAAATTTATTTAGTTTAGATTTCGGTCACAATACTCACTCTTCTCTCATTGTAGAAGTATAGATAGATGAATATGTGATCATAAATAAACAATTTTGAATACATTAACATATTTACCTAAGTATATTTTTAACATCTAAACAATGTTAGTTAGTTGGTAAGATCTATGCATGGGTAATGATACAATAGAGCATCCCCAAAAAATCAACCGCCCCAACCTGGGGCGTAGTCAAGATTTTCTTGTAGTGAGGGCAATCTATGGTTAATTGTATAGTTGAGGAACTTGAAGGTGAATGATTTTAGAGAGAAATTCAAAGGTTTTTGGTTCGAAGTTGAAGAAAATGATATTTAGATCATTTCCTATTAGTATATGAGAAGGTCCTGTCGAGAGGCAATGTCATCAACAAAAAATTGAAAGGGGGGGATGGGGAGTGGGGGCAAATTGGGAAAGAGGTAAGGGAATGGGGACAAATGGGGAATATAATTAGTTGAAAATACAGGAGTGTCTCAAAGTTCTGTGGGGGCAATTGCCTCGATCAGCTCCGCCCCTGGTCTCAGTTGCAACCATCCTCTGATGACTATATTCTCATCATGAATACCTAACAAAATCAATGGTTATAATTCTAGAGACAAGTTTTAGATGTCAAATTATATAGTAAATATATATATATATATAGGGTCGGTTCCTGCAACGCACATTGCGACACACATATAGACAACGTGTTTGTCTTATATGGGCAAAAATATTTGGAATGGGCTGATTTTTTGTAAGGATGATCTCTGTGATGAGGGGATCATCCTAGCAAAAAATCATCCCATTCCAAAACTTGTAACCCCATCAAAATTGATTTACAAAAATTGGACGGTCTATAATTTTTCAACAAAAATTGGACGGTCTAGAAGTTTCATATGAACTGATTTTTGGCAAGGATGATCTCCTCACCACAGAGATCATCCTCACAAAAAATCAGCCCATTCCAAACATTTTTGCCCATATAAGACAAAACACGTTGTCTATATGTGTGTTGAAATGGTTGTCGTTTGAACCTGACCCATATATATATATATAATGTATTTTGATATATTGAAAATATTTACAGAACATAGAATTTTTGTTTTTGTAAATCAGTTTTTGACGAAACAGATATAAATCATACCACAAAACTTAAATTTACTTTTATGCCCCTTTGGTTTAACCAGATTAAATGACCATTGCTTTAACTTAAAATTATGTAGTCCTACTTAAGGATATTATTTAACAAAATAATAACAATTATTGGCATCAGGGTATTTTCGTGATTTCACCTGACTGGAAAATTTAATATTTTGTACAGAGTTGTAAAGCTAAATTGCGATGTACATCCATACACGTTCTCTTAACAAATATTCTCAGCAAGTGTTCAGACACGTAAATTTATAATTATTTACTTATTTATTTATTCATTCTGAATTTACAAGGAAATCTAGAGGTTTATGAAGTTGCATGGCCAATGTGGAATTCATATGGGCCCAACCATCCTTAGTAAGATTTGAAATCTCACTAAGTTAGTCATGTTAGTCTAATTCTTTTATACTAAATTTATCTTTCCACAAACTTGATACAACAATACCTCCACCTGGGGGCGGATTTAGAGTGGGGGCAATGGGGGCACTTGCCCCATAAGATATTTCAAATTTTCTTTGGAGCAATGAGCTATTATCATAAATAATAGTCGCAAATAAAGAAATCTGTCGTTATAACCCTCACAATTTGTTTTACACTCATAGTTGTCCCCACAAAAAAGTTTCCATTATCATGTTGCCCCCACAAAAAAATTACAATCTTTGTTGCCCTCACAAAAAAAATTACACTCTTTAATTGCCCCCACATGAATAAAATCTTGGCTCTGCCCCTGGCTCCACCAATCTTCAACACTTGATAATTTATAAACTATTTAGTCAATAATGATTCTCTCTCTCATTATGTTTATAAACTATGTTAAAGAGCCATGATGGAATCAACAACATTCTTCATCATTTTTTAAATAAATAATGAATCAAAATAAATTAACAAATACCACTGAAGAAGGACATGAATGCATGCATTGAGTTTGTTATAATAAAAAAAGGAGAATTTTTTTTTTCTAACCCATTTCTGGAATGTGGACTCTGTAATCTGGACTTCCACCGAGAATCGATCCCACAATCGCAACCCATTGAAGGTCTCGAAGTCATCATTGATTATTTAGGGATTGAGAGGGAAATGGGTCTAAGATCTCCAATGAGATTCACAGATTCTAATCTGTATATTGATTCTTTTACCCAGAAATCCCATGAAGAGCTCATCGTTTCTATCTAGAGAGAATGAGAGAGATGTTTCTTTTATGGTACTCCACTGTACCACACTATACTGAATTCTCAATTGCCACCATTAACCTCTCTTTTTAGTAGAGGAATACATGGGCACCTAACCTCGAGTTTTGGTGACCAAATATATGGGTAGCCAATTGATTATGAGTGGAGTGGGCCGAGTGTGTATTTATATAGTTGATATGTATCAACTTTATCATTAACAAGAGTTCATCATCCTCTTTGGGGTTCTGTTAATGAGGGTAAAAGTGAGAAAAAAAAATAAAGTTGGAGGGGTATTGTTAAATAAAATTAGATTAATCCAAGTAAAAAATAATAAAATAATAAAATAAATTAAAATAATAAAAAAGAAAATATAGTAAAATTAGAAGTAGGCATAGACCTATCTTTTGATTTAAAAGAGATAAAAGTGAGATTTTTTTTTTTAAATGTTATTTAAAAAAAAATTAAAAAGATAAAAAATGAAAAACAATAAAATGAATTCAAGAGGTAAAAGAGAATATATATAATAAAATTACAGGGGGCAAAGAGCAAAAGAAATATAATAAGACCCTACAAATAAAAAGTTTATCCCACACAAGGATAGCTGAGTGGATTTTTCTCTTACTAAACTATAGCAAAAGTGGACCCTACAATTATATGTTATTATATAGGTTGTTTAATGACATTCTTCAAATTAAATTTGAAATTACTTGTACCGCACAAAAAAAAAATAAATAAATAAAAACTTGGTGGTATACCACTAGATTGAATGTTAATGCACAACAAATATGACAAGATATTGGGTGGAATTATCTTTGTCCCTTTCATCAATCTAGATCTTGAATAACTAGATTAAGATTGGTTGATGGTTGGATTTGATTGATGATCTAAACATAATCCTACCAAAGACTTGGTCAATTATTGGTTGAAATGCTCAATCCAACTTGAGATTTATTTTCAATATATGTCTGAACACTCGTTTAATTTTGGACCAGTATGAACTTGTCTCTACTTATCCATGACTCGGTCTAACTCAAACACTTGAGATTGAACTTTTAAATTTGGGTTGAGCTCGGATTAACCTAAATTAAGTTGTTTTGAAGCGGTTAGACTTGTTGAAATACATATAAATTTTTTATTTATATGACACATGAAAGGAGAACTCATACGTTCACTCATAATATCAATTGTGTAAACATAAAATCCAACTATTGAAATAAGATATGTATCTTAAAAATCCATCACATATCCCTATGATTTATCTTGATCGTTGAATTTCACATTTACACTGTGCAGATTGTGAGTAATCATATGAGTTGATTTTTCATGAATCTATGGATCCTTATCCATTAAGAAGGGCATATAATATCTAGGGGTACAACTTAATTCGATTCGAATTGAGAATCGAATAAAATCGTGAATTTTGGGCTGGTTTGAATTGATTAACAGTTCGATTTTGGGTTAAATAAATGAAGAACGGATGGGTTCGATTTGGTTCTTAATTCAGATTTTGTACATAATCAAGCCAAACGAGAATCAAACAAACTTGTTAATTTAAGGTTTAAAATATAATCTGATATATTTTCCTTCTTTCCCTCCTCTAGTCTCTCTCTCTCTTTCTTGTAGTGGTGGGTTAGTCAACTAACCATCCCTTTTTTATATTTTACAACAAAAAAATAATAATAATTATTATGTGGTATTGGTCAATTAACTATCCCTTTTTATCTTTAAAAAAAAAAAAAAATTCAACAACCAATAAACGTAAGTCATGTGTACTAAAAAAACAGGTTAATCCTTAATTCTTTTAACATTTTTGTTTTCAAAGTAGAGTTTAGCTTGCATATAAATTTTTTTGACAACCCATGAAATCGAATCGAATTAGGGTCGATTTGATTTGATTCGGTTATAGAGCAATTTGATTCGATTTTGATTCTCATATAATGAAATTGACTTTCGTCGGTTTGATTCTAATTTGACTCTAAACTGAACCCACCCGAACTTACTTGTACTCCTAGTTCTACCACCCTCGACTAGATCTCGATCTGAATTAAGGTCAGGTTGAGTTATTCTAGTTCAGCAGGATCAACTCATGTGATACATAACTCGGTCCGCACATCAATCGAGTTGAGTCCGAGTCAGTCTGCCCAAGTTGCAGTCCTACCATTCACACCCTTACGCGTGGCTATAATCCAATACACCTGAATGATTATAGTCTGCCCGAACTACCCGCGGGCATGCCTTCTTCGTAAGTGGAGTTTCAAGTTCAACAAAGATACCTACTCCTCTCCGAAGCGCCAGACTCCTTAGAGATTGAGACGAATCTCTCTCTCTCTCTCTCTCTCTGAGGTTTGTACTTTCTGATCCATTGGAACTAACCATGAAATTGGACTCAGATTTGATTTCCTTTCTATGATGGGTTTATTTTGATCTTGAATTCTTAGATTTTTTATGGATAAACCAGGCGATGTGATTTAGGCGTTTAAGATTTGATTGAGTTTGGTTTTTTATTTTTATTTTTCCTTCGACGAATCTTTAGTCCTAAATCTGATGTTTTGCTTGGGTTATTTGATTCTGTTGGTTTATTAGGGTTTTAATACCGATTTTTGTGTTTGGTTTCTATGGTTTTTTCTTTTTTCCCTTTGTTTTTGTTTTTTTGTTTTTTTTTGGTTTTAATATTTGAGTCGAATTTCATTTGAATTTCCCCAAATTTTATGCAGCTTTGATGTTTGATTTTGATATCTGGCTGAATTTTTATTATGTTTGTTATTTATTGACCAATACATTTTAACTAATGTAAAGCAAAGATTCCAAGCTGAATCTTTTAGAGAAATTCTATTGGCACACCAACTTTTACTTACAACACAGCAATCCTTCTAAAATTAAAGGATGAATCTCCATTTCGTACACTGTTCATTTTAATTCCCAAACACATGCAATTTGTTATTTTTATAACCTAAGAACTCGTGAGTTCGTAACTTTTAATATCTATGAATTTGTAGATCTACCAGTGAATTCATTGATTATAAAAATGACGAATTCACTCGAAATGCATGTTTTGGGAATTAAAATGAACAGTGTATCCAAACCAGAATTTGGACATAAGTTGCGCACGTTTTGGGGAAAATCCCAAAATTAAATGACTGTTTACATATAGATTGGTGTGCTATAAGTGAAAGTTGGTTTGTTAATATAAAATATCTTCTTTTATTTGGCTTCATAAGGGGGTTATTAACTTTGAGAGCTTCTATTGGCACTCCAACTGTTACTTATTTTCAATCATTCGCTTATTATTATTATTTTTTAATTGGGGTGTATTGGTGTAATAAGTAAAAGTTGGGAGAGCCAATAAGAGCTATCTTTTTTTGGTTAGATTTCTATTTTTAGGTTTAGGACTTTATATGAGCCTAATCCTAATTGTAAACAACTACTGAAATTGCCTGAATGAGTGTTATAATATTTTGTAATTATGAGATAATAAGTTGAGCCAAACATTTGTAATGTTTGAATAGTGTGTTTTAATCTTTAATTGGGGTGGGATAAATAATTCTAGAAATCGGGGTGTGATAAATAAAAGTTGGGGTGCCAATAGCAGCTGTCTTAACTTTTGATAGCTTCAATAGGTTTGTGGCTGTTCTGTTATTAATGCTATACTTATTTGTGTATTTGCTATTTGTTTACATTTTATTTTCTATGTTGAGTTCAGTATCTTCAGAGGTTCTTAGTTCAGCTTTGTTTACTTTTGTTAGTGGCGATTTGACACTCTTCAATCATGTTTGGACGTGCTCCAAAGAAGAGTGACAACACCAAATACTATGGGATTCTGGGTGTTTCAAAAAGTGCAAATCCAGATGAGCTAAAGAAGGCATCTAGAAAAGCTGCTATAAAATTCATCCAGACAAGGGTGGGGACCCTGAGAAGGTGAATGTTTTCCACTCTTATTGTCTTTGGGGCATGTTGTTTTTTAATATTTTTGTTCTTAAGTGATTAAATTTAAAGATGAATAATTCAAGTCATATTTAAATTAAAACTCAAATTAAAGAATGTCCCTCTTTAGCATTTTGGAGAATGGCTGATTGGGTCATCAAGTTCCTTGGTGTAAGATTTGATAATAACTTTAGTGGTCATTAATCTATAAGTGTAGTCAAGGCGAGTGCCTTAGTGCGCCTCAAGGCGGGGCAGACCGAAGGCACCTTAATACATGTGAGGCGAGGCAGTTTAAGCACCAAGGCGTGCCGAGTTGATTCTTTTCAGATTTGATTGTATACTTTTTACATGTAAAATGAAATTTATTTGGAAAGTTTAATTTTGTTACCATTAAAAATATTGAATTTTACATTTGGTGATTTTTACTTAGCCCAGGCCTGTTAGGACTTAGTTGGCTTAGGCGCCCGATAAGGGTATTAGGCTAGTCTAAGGTTGAGTCCACCTTTTTAGGGTCTGGTTAGTGCTCAACTAAGCCTGAACAGAACCCACCCATGGCTAGCCATAGTTGTTGTTTTGTCATAGCAGCAACAACACATGTTGTTGGCCCACTTATACTTCTTTTTCTACCCTTCTTTATAATTCTCCTTATTCCTCTCTACTTTTTCTTTTACTATTGTTCGTTCTTCTTGAAGTATTGAATACTTTTAACTTGTTTGTAAAAACTCACATTTATACTTGTTATAATTGTAAAATATGTAGAATCTACCTTTCACTATTTAATTTTTAATTTTTATAATTTTGTTGCACCTTACTTTACTTACGCGTATGCCTTGCCTTCGCCTCAAGCACTAGGAGGCCTTTGCGCCTTTTGCCCTTAAATACACTGATCTATTGCAATTATGTTTTCATGGTGATTCGCTGGTTCAGCGGCATTACATATCATTTTCACTCTTGAGTTGGAGAATTTTCTGATTAGCTCAACAAATAGGTAGAATTTATGAACAACTTCTCCCTTAAATTAACCTCTCTAGAGGTAAGGTTCTTGTTTTGAGCAATTAGGAGCAATTGAAGAATACCATTAATAAAGAAAATGGAAGGTTGGGTTACAGTTGTTTTGGGGCTTATGATAATATAAGAGTCGAAACATACTTCCAAACCCCAATTCTCCTCCAGAGTCTAAAAGAGATGGGTATTCGTAATAATTTATGATTTTCTCTTTTCTATTCTATGCACTTGTATTTTGGTGGGAGTGAGACTCTCCTTTATTATTTTTCACACAACTTGTTTTTCATTGCATAGAAGAGGAAGGAGAACAAATACCTCTTTTTTACTATAAAGGCATAATTGGAAAGTGAAAAGCCATAATAAGTTAAGAGACCAGGCACCATCATAAGGAGGTAGGTCATAGTAGTTTATTTTAGGGTTATAGGAGATTTTAGTTAATCTTTTGTTTGCATATTAAAATTCATTAATTCCATTATCAAGGAAATAATTATAATTTTCCTCGCATTTTATTGAGTCAGCTGGTTAATGGGTTTGTCGGTTAAGACATTTTTTTTTTTTTAAAGAATTTGTTTTCGCATATCTATTATCAATTGCCTACATAGAATGTATGCTATTCGTCTTAGATGTAGAGGAATGCCTAGTAAAAATTGATGGCCAAGAAATATCTCAACATGACCAATTTTGTTCTAGTGGTTCTATTATTCATAAGGATGTTCCCATACAATTAGAGTTGAATGGTTAGATGTATACTTCTTAATTATTGAGTGACAGACACATCCCAATGGAATTATAAGGAAAATTCTATAAAACAACAATATGATTAGTTATGGTTTGTCGAGCTGAATGTTGGACAATCAAGCAAGTTGTTCCTAGATTGAGTGTAACAAAGTAAGAGATGTTGGGATGGACAAGTAGAAAAGCTAAGAAAGATTAAATTAGAAATGCATGCATTCATAAAAATGAAATAGCCCCAGTAAGTGATAAACTAAGAGAAGGGTGATGTGATGGTTGTGTGTGGTGTGTATTGAAAGTCAATGGGATCTCCACTTTGAAGGAACATGTAAATTGAAGGTTTTAAAAGAGAGGATTAAGAAAGAAAGAAGATGTGGATTGAGATAGTGAGAGTGGATATGAACACACTTGAATTAACATAAGATGTGTAGAGAATTGAACGGAGGAATAACTTCATCCGGCCAACCCCAAAATTTTGGGATAAGGCTTTTATGATGATTAGTCATGGATAGTTATTAAGAATCAGTTTGGGGAAATCTTAAAATATATTTATTAACATAACAAGCTAGAATTTTTCGTTTGCTATGAAATTATATGCCTTTTTCTATATCTGATACTTCAATCAAGTATAGTTTGTAAAATAATGTCACCATCATCATCAAGCGAGACATGCCCACCCCTAACTAGGTAGGCTTTGCTACATAGATCATGTTATACCTTCCAAACTATATTTGGGGTCATGTCCTAACTCTTTGAATAATAACATGTGTGATTGTGGGCGTATGGGCATACGAGTATAGGGTTGTAGCGAAGTAATACAATCTCAGGAGGCAAAGGTCAATCCACAAGAATTGTGTAAAAATTGAAATAAAGCATTGATGAATTGAAAGAAGACTTAACTTAAAATATGAAAAAGATGATTTTTTACACTTTCGTATGGAGCAAAAATTAAAAGATTTAAAACAAAATTAAAAAGCGTTAAGGCATTAGTGGTCTACTAAAAAATCACAATTTTATTCCATAAAAAAAATCATAATTTTATTCATTCAATTTTTTTTTCGGTTAGCTTCGAATAAAGATTCTACCTAACCGAATGATATAACAATTAAAATTTTATTTTATTTTCTAAAATATTTTGGAAAATATAAGGTTGTCACGTATAGTACATTCGCATACCACAAGGATTATTTAAGCAATCAATGTAACGATCATCCACAATGAATCAAGGAAAATTTTTAAGCATTCAATGTGATGATCGTAAACAAAAACTCAAAAAGAATTTATAGATATAGAATTAAACAAAAATAACTTACCTTAGATCAATCCAAAAAAAATATAAACATTAATCCATCTCTGTTGATCGAAATAAAATTACAATCTTTGAGTTTCACCCTTAGCACTAGCTAGGATTTTAACCAACAATCTCTATAGACGAGTCCATCAAAATTATTAAATAAAAAACCTAGAAAATTAAAGAGAAATTAAAGAGGAAGTGAGATTAGAGAGGAAGATTGGAGAAAAATAATAATAATGAAAAGTTTAGAGAAATAAATAATAGTCGGAGAATAGACAAAAATAGAAACAAATTAAAATATAAGGTGAGAGAGATGGGAGGAGAGAGAATTTAACATGTGGAGGACAGAGAAAGAAAAATAGAAACTACAAAAGATATTGGAGAGATGTATGAGATCTTTTAAAATAAGACAAAAGAAGAGAGGATTTAGTGCTTTTACGTAAAAAAAATATGTAGAGATTTTCACTTTTTAGAAATTTTTCTTTCTTTGACCCTTCTTTTAACTTGTCTCATAGTTGCTCCTCCATGTTTTATTCACCAAAAATCCATCTTTAGCATTTTTCTCCCATTTTGAACCTCCAACACCTACAAAAATGAAAATTCAACTAATTAGGCTATATTAACCAAATTAACATTAATTAATTACCACAAATTAGGGGCTAAATATCATCAATTTGTACAATTATCAGCATACAAGTCATATATAACGACGATTTGGTATGGGAGATGAGGGAGACAGTGAGGAAGAAAGAAAAAGAGTCAAGTTTAGCGTGAAGGGGATCTCAAGGTGAAGTTTTAATTCCAAAGAGATGTTCTTTTTAATCTCAAGGAGATCATTTCACATCAAAGATAGTAATAGCCCCAAGTGACGTGGCTACCGTTCTTGGCTCTGACGCATGTCAATACAACATGCGGGCTAGTTTGTTGGTCCTGTCACACAAGTCCACTTTTTTGCTTCCTACTGCACAGCCAACCTTGTTTGGGCATCTTTGTTGGTAGGGGGTGTTGTCCCTCAACCATGTAAAGGCACCCAGAAGATCTCTTTCTTAAACCACTAAATCGTACCCTCTATCTTACCCCATGCATCAGTGGTGTTTGCCTTAATCGGCGCGTGACATTGAGATGATTGGAAGTAGCCTATATGGTGTCTTTTTTGACACACTATGTATCTATACAGTATGAGGCTCATGCCACTGTGCATGGTGACATGGGGTGTAACTAGGTATGCAGTGTTGTGTCTATCGTATGCGGTGGCTTACGCCACTCACCAGGTGACTTGGGATTAGCCTGCATGACAATCTTTGTGCATGTGGCATAGTGGCATTTTGTGTCATGTGGCACATGGAATGAAATGTGCTTATGCCAATCCAAGTTTCAGTTTCATCCTCTAGTTTTATTTAGGAGAAATTATTTAAAAAAATAAAAAGTAAAATATATTTCGTAAAAAAAAAATCAGAATTTTTCGAAATTATAAGTAGGAAACTTTTTCGGCCCTTAAACGGTTGAAAAAGTGTTTTTTTTTATTACTAATTTTAGTAATAAAATAATTTGATTTTCGGCCCTTAAGGGCCGAAAATTTCTCTCATCACTTCCGTCCAAATTTTCTCTCTCTTTGAATATTTTAAATAAAAAAAATAAAAAGTTTCGGCCCTTTAAGAGCCGAACTTTTCTCTCTCCTCCAAATTTTCTCTCTTCGAATATTTTTAAATTTAAAATTAATTAAAGATCGTGATCATGATTGTCTTACAATGCGGATCACGATCACTATCTTGATTTTGATCAAAATCATGATTACGATCACGATCATGATTATGATCACAATTTTGATCATGATCATGATCACGTTGATTAAGATGTAAGTAAATGGAGGGAAAAGTGAATTTTTTTACCTTTATTAGTTGAAATTGAAACCAATGAATGAAGAAGAAGAAGAAATTGAAATGGTTATTGTCGGTGAAAGAAGGAAATCGAGA
Organism: Akebia trifoliata; assembly: GCF_017979445.1. NCBI lineage: Eukaryota > Viridiplantae > Streptophyta > Magnoliopsida > Ranunculales > Lardizabalaceae > Akebia > Akebia trifoliata. Next base: position 29,468,598 of record NC_141386.1, read on the forward strand.
GAAAGTGGAGAGAAAAGTGGTAAATGGAGGAGGGAGAAAATCGAAGAGAGAGAATTTGGAGGAGAGAGAAAAGTTCGGCCCTTAAAGGGTCGAAACTTTTAATATTTTTTTAAATATTCGAAGAGAGAGAAAATTTGGATGGAAATGATGAGAGACATTTTCGACTCTTTAAGGGTCAAAAATCCGATTATTTTATTACTAATTTTTAAAAAACAAAATTTTAAATACTTTTTCGGCCGTTTAAGGAATGAAAAAGGTTGCTACTTCTAATTTCGAAAAATTCTGATTTTTTTTACGAAATATATATATAATTTCCCCTTTTATTTAACTCTTGTGGTTGTCTTCCTATTGTTAAATATCTTATCTACTGGTGTTGGATTAGTTCAAGGAGTTGGCTCAAGCTTATGAAGTTCTTAGTGATCCTGAGAAGAGAGAAATCTATGACCAATATGAAGATGATGCATTTAAAGAGGGAATGGGAGGAAGCGGTGCTTCTCACAATCCTTTTGATATATTTGAATCATTTTTTGGTGGTGAGAAATTGTGGTGTTTTCAATATTTTTTCATTTGTTTGCTTTTCGATCTGTTCCATAGTCTCTTTCTCTCTCTAATAAACTAATCTGTAATCCATTCCTTGAAGGTGTCTATGGAAGATTTATATAATGGAACATCAAAGAAGCTCTCTCTATCTAGAAATGTAGTGTGCCTGAAGTGTAAAGGGTATATCCTCTCTATCCGTTCTTTTATATGCTTCTTCTATTATTTGCTATTTGGGACACACTTGACAAATCAATCCATGATGCAGCACTGTGTAGGCTGCGGAGTTTTTTAAGGAAAGCCATTTGTTAAGAAAGTCTCTCACTTGACATCTCTACAAAACTGATCACTCCTTTTGTCATGACATCTGTTGTTAAGTAGTGTCAGATATCAGATTCACTTTTAACTTGTGGCCTTAACATTTCAGGAAAGGTTTGAAGACGGGGGCATCTAGCAGATGTTATGGATGCCAAGGTACAGGAATGAAGATTTCAACCCGACAGATTGGACCCGGCATGATGCAACAGATGCAACATATCTGTCCTGAAAGCAGAGGCTCAGGTACCCAACACGGCCATAGTATTTTTTTTTTTCTCCAGTCGTCATTGTGGCCATGGATCCTCATTTATTTTTTATGGGGGTTCATTGTTTGTTGATATAAGTGAGGTGTGAACAGTGCAAAGGAAACAAGGTTACTCAGGAGAAGAAAGTGTTGGAGGTGCATGTCGAGAAAGGGATGCGACACGGACAAAAGATAGTCTTCCAGGGAGTAGCTGGTGAAGCTGTAAGAAAAAAAAAATTAATTAGAAAGAAGAAGAGAGCCGCTCTTGGCTCCCCAACTTTTTCGTAGTACACCCCAATTTCTTAAATTATTTATCACACCCCAATTAACGATTAAAACACACTCTTCAAAACATTACAAAGGTTTGGCTCACTCAAATTATAATCTCAACATTACAAAGCATTATAACACTCGTTCGAACAATTTCTATTGACACCCCAACTTTTACTTGTTCTCAACCTTTCACTTATTTTCTTTATTTTTAATTGGGGTGTAATAAGTAAAAGTTGGAGTGCCAATAGAAGCTCTAAAAAAAAAAGACTTATTTGGATTTTACTGTGGGGGTCTCTCTTTCCAAAGTTTATTCGACAGTTAGCAATGCTTTTTTCAACTTTGCAGCCCAATAGGATTACAGGGGACATTGTTTTTGTATTGCAACTGTAGGAGCACCCGAAGTTCAAGAGCAAGTTTGACAATCTCTATGTAGAGCGCACACTCAGCTTGACGGAATCTCTTTGTGGTTTCAGTTCGCCCTAACTCATCTTGATGGCAGAAAACTCCTGATAAAATAAAATCCTGGAGGGGTCATCAAGCCTGGTACTATTACAACACTTGTGCATCAATTTTCTTTGTTGAATTTTTTTTTTCTTGGTTATATAGAATATAAAGTTGTTACCTATATCATCTGATATTTCTGATCCAGGTCAAAGCAAGGCGATTAATGATGAAAGAATGCCTCACTATCAGAGGCCTTTCATGAAGGGACGTTTATACATCCAGTTCAATGTTGATTTCCCAGATTCTGGGATTATTTCCCCCGACCAGTGCTGGACATTGGAGAAGATCTTGCCCCCAAGGCCAAGCAAACACTTGTCTAAGGTGGAGGTAGACGAGTGTGAGGAGACCACGTTGCATGATGTCAACATTGAGGAGGAAATGAGGCAGAAGCAACAGCAAAAGCGAGAGGCCTATGATGACAATTAAGAAGAATCATCAATGCCTTGGGTGCAGTGTGCCCAGCAATAGAAACCTTGGGCTCTACTAGATCTCGTGCCCCTGTACTTGTCCTCGGTCCGACCATCAGATAAGGCGATTGTGTGCTCAGTTTGTGGAGGTATTTTATATGTCTTTGACATTTAACCGAGATAATCTTCTAGTTAGGAACCTATTAGTTTTTGTGCTATTTTATTTTTCTCGTCAAATATATTAGTGAAGCTTTTACACATTTGAGATCAAGTTCTATATTTCTGCACTCATTGCTATGTCTTGCAGAAAGTTGGATAAAATTGGATGGTTAAAAAGGCAGTATTCAGTCTGTAATAAACCCAAACCCTATTGGATTTACGAACATTATGAATGTCTCACCTCACCCACTTTGCAGATTGGGTTGTGAGCCGTTTATTAAGTACCCATTTGAATCCTATGGGTTGGATCCTAGTCCGATTGGCTAGAGTTTTCTTGGCGTTTTAGGCAACTAAGGGTTTGTTCTTTACAGAAGCTAGTTCCAGTTACAGAAGTTGTCTTTTGGAAGAAGCATAAGTCCAGAGCTTGAAAAGCTACATCCAGCATAAGTTTGTTCGTTATAGAAGCACGTTAGTTAGAAATTGAAGTTCGTTTAATAGTTTTTTATTATTGGATTTTAGTAAAATGATCAAAATACCCTTAATGTTGATAATGCATTTAGAATGCACCAAAAATGATTAAAATATCTTAATAAATATGTAATTACATTATATATATAATAATAAATTTTATAATTCTATCGAAATTTCGACAACATCTCTTAAAAATGGACATATGAAAATTTTCTGATAAAGAAAATATTTGCATAATACACAATCCAACATTTACATAAAAATGAAAGATGTTATGATAATAAAGTAGTGATGATGAATTGTTTTTGGTCTTGATAGTAAAAATGAAGGGTATTTTGATAGTAATCCCCTTTTGGAAGATAATGGGTGTTTTGGTAATCCTTTTTTATTTTTTAATGTTAAGTTTGATTAGAAATTTGATTAAAGATGAAAGGTATTTTAATAAAGATAAATGATTTTTTGAAAGATGAAGGGTATTTTGATAATCTTTTTTTATTTTTTAAGATCAAATTTAATTGAAAATTTGATTTAAGATAAAGAGTATTTTGGTAATTACACTTGAGTCGTTTTATTTTTTTGATTTCGCACAAAAGTCATTCCTTCTTAGATGATTTTCATTAAAAACTATTTTGGATTTCATTTAAAATTTGTGAAAATTAAAAAAGTCTAAACAAATATCATTCATCTGATATTTTGTTAGTTTAAAAGTAAAAAAAAAAAAAAAAAAAAACCAAAAAAACTCGTTCCTGAAACTTGAATGAATAGGCCTTAAGTATATGGGTTCAAGTGGATTAGAATTAAAATGGATTGGATAGGTAGAGATTTTGGATTGGGTCAATTTGGTTCCGAGTGGAGTCGCCTATGGTTTGAATTTTTGATGAGTTTGCGTCTGGTACTGACCTCATCGGTCTCTGACTTATAACACCATTTTGCTATCTACTAATTGCTTTTGCCTTTACAACCAACTTGATCCCTGAAAGGTAAATCATCTTTATCCATTGTATTAATCTTTTTGTCAACCTCTGTAATAATAAATGTTTAATTTTGGATAAACATTCTTTGGCTATCTGAATAACCTTCCTTTTACAAACAACAATCCTAAATTTGAATTAGATTATAATAGAGAGCTACTATTACCACACCAATTCCTATATAAATCACTAAAGAATTTCAGAGTTGGTGTGGTGTTAGTAACAATTGGTGTGGCAATAACAACTCTCTTATAATATCTAAATTATTGGGCATTATCAATTGAAGATATCTCACACATCAGACAGCTAAGTTGTTGGGCATGTTTGAGAGCCTTTTTGTTGGGAAGCATATAATTGCCTCCATCATCCAGCCACATTGATTGAATGGTTTGATTAGGTCCACATCCTAAGTAGAAGAGAACCAAAAAAAAAATGCAGAATGAAGATTCTAAAATAACAATAAATTTGGATAGAAGTAGGGGTGATTGTATGAAAGAGACCCATTGATTTCTACAGATTGGATAAAAAAAATCTTAAATGAGGTGAAAAGAAATCTTTATTAGTTCAACCTTCTTTTTTTTTTGGTTTTTTAAGAGATTGAATGATTTTATTAGAGTATGAAAGAAAAAAAAATGGGTCTAAATAAATCTTGTGGGGGGAACAATTTGAAATATATTTAGAGTAAAAATAAAGGGACAGTAATTGCAAAGACGAGTTCTTTGAAAATATGTACAAAAAAATTCCTTCTAAAAAATATGGACTCTTTAGTATCTAATTTATCAAATATTAGTTTAAAAAGGATTTTTGAAGTGAAAATACCATAAGGGTATGTTTGATTGCATGGAAAGTCACTTTTCATGGAATTTGAAATCCATAGAAAATTAGTTGTGAAAAATAGGTAGAGTTGAAAAATCAAATTCCATTATTTGATTTCACTTGGATAAAATCATGGAAAAATATGAGAAAAAAGAAGAAGAGGAGAAGGAGGAAGAAGATGAGAGGAAAAAGAAGAAGACGAGGAAGAGGGAGGGGGGAGGATTTGGTAACGTGGTGGCGGCGACGAAGATGGTGGCGGCGACAAAGATAAGCGAGGAAGATGGGGGGAGAACGTAGTGGTGGTGGTGGCCGTGGCGGAAGAGGTGGGGGATGGAGAAGAAGAAAAAGAAGAAGAGAGAGAGAAGGTGGTCGGAGACGGAACCGACGACGACGGCGATGGTAACGACAGCGAGATTAGTGTAATGGTGGTGGTGGTGGTGGTGGTGGTGGTGGTAGTAGTGGTGGTGGTGGTAGGGAAGAATTGAGGATGAAAAATATTGGTGGATTTCATTTTCCCACCCATATGGGTGGGAAGTAAATCCATGATTTAGTGGACTTTTTGAATGGGGTGGAAAATGAATTTCCATTTCCATGTGCAATCAAACACTTGAAAAATGTCATTTTCCATGGAAATTGATTTTCCACTCTATTTTCCATGTGCAATCAAACATACCCTAATTATCCTTTCAATGATTTTTAAAGTTTAAAGAAACATGTTTATTTGAGAATATTTGAGCTACTTCTATGTCTTATAATTAATGACATGCCCTTTAGCTATGGTCATCTCTTATAGATCAATGAAACAAAAGATTATATGAAGAAAAAAAAATTATTTTCTCTTCCCGAAAGTAGTAATTTTTAAATTACATGGATGATAATGATGACTACAACAATGATGATGATGGAGATGAGTATGATCATCATCAAACTGATTTGGTCTATATATATTAGATTTATTTAAATATATAAATAATTTTAAATAATTAAAACATAATTTTAAATCTCAACTTCAATGTTCATTGAATTGATTCAATTCAAAAATTAGGTCGACACAAATGAATCAAATAAAATTATATTGAATTTATGAATGATTTTTAATAAATAAATTATTTATTTTTATTATTCACAGAAATAGTAATAACTAAACAAATTGGTGAAGTTTTTTATTTGACTCGGTAAATTTTTAAGTCAAACATTTGCAAAATTGTTAAAAGGATATTTCAAATATTTTTCTTAAAAAAATCTTCAAAAGATCTTTACTAGATTAATATTTTATTAAGTGACATTTAAATGGTCCCTATTCTTTATTAGGAGATTATTCGGTACATATTTTCAATGAGGAATCCTTCAAAATCATTCTTCCTGGTCCCTATTCTTTATTAGGGGATTATTCGGTACATATTTTCAATAAGGAGCCCTTCAAAGTCATTCTCCCTAATTTAATTCAACAGGAACAATATTTATTTAGAGAATTTATATTGCCACTCCAACTTTTACTAATACCACACCATTCTTAGGTGGTTTACATATAAATTGGGGTGGTGTTAGCAAAAAATTTGTGTGGCAATATAATTTCTCTTTGTTTAACTCCCCTTTTATTATTATTATCATTATCAATATTATTTTTGGATTAAGACTTTGACATAATGATATAAATAACCCATTTCCACCATTTGATGATGATCTGATGATGAAGTAGTGTGGTGTTCTACCACCAACTTTGATGCACCAAGACCACGAGTTTTCTAAAGAAAATTATAATATAATTATAATACTTTACTTAGAGAGAATCATTATATCAAGGCTTTAAGGTATTATAAACTAATAATTATTTAGGGATCTTAAAAGCTAGAAGACAAACAAGGTACACATGTACACTTGTGGCATTTCTTCCCACCACACAAAGATGCTTATGGACTTGAGGTTGTAGAATTGGACATCATTCTACCAAGGACAAGACTCTAAGTCTATGGGCCTGAAATATCTTTACACGTAACACATCAACAATCACTTAATGCGTGTTTGGTTGAAAATATAGTTTTATCCTGAATAGAATATATTCATGATCTAATCTCCTTAAAGAAGGGACAATGAAGGAAAGATTCTTAATATCTCGACGCTAATGATTTTCTGATTCAAAAATTTTCACTCGTTTCGTACTCGGTTGATGTGGCAAGGGCACAAAATCATTGATCTTTTCCTTGTGTATCCTGAAGACAAAGATCTATGATTCTATACCCTTGTCACATCAATCACGTACAGATCGAGTGAAAATTTTCAAGACAGACCTTTATCTTAATCAGGTTGAAGGGAAATGCTTACAAGATTATTGTTAGATGGATTAAAGTTTGAGATTGAGTCTAAAATCTCCAAAAAGTCATTATTTATTTATTTATAGATGTGAGGGAAAGAAAATGGATACTTATAAGAACTAATTTATCGAGGATCAAAAGAGTTTTTGTTTAGCAAGACATGATTCCTATTATAACCCCTAAACAGTTTTAGGGAGTGAAACCCTTACCTTACTAACATAGTAAGATTTTGTACCTTACTAAAGGTAGTTTTGCTCAAATGGATTAAAACATCACAATTCCAACACCACAACCCACCACAACCCACTAAGTTTCATCGAAAAAAACTCAGATAAAAATTTCTTTTGAACTAGATCCATAATTTTGAAAATGAACTACTACCTAACTTCCACATAGCTCCAAAACTTAAAAAATAAAATTCAATAGTAAAAATATTTCATTTTTGTTTTTTGTTTTCAAAATTCATAGAATTACATCTTATACAGATCATGTTTTTGGATGTCAAGAGGTGAGTCCAAGAACCCTTGGTGAGGGTGAAATCCTTACTAATTTAATAAGATAAGGGGGAATCTAAAAAAATTTCACTCGTTTTGTACTCGGCTGATGAGGCAAGGGTGGCACAAAATCGTTGATCTTTTTCTTGTGTATCCCGAAGAAAGAGATCTATGATTCTATGCCATCGTCACATCAGAAAATTTTCAAGACAGAAAATCACGACTCTAATCTCTATGACCTTTTGTATTAGTCAGGTTGAAAGGAAATACTTACAAGAGCATTGTTGATGGATTAAGGGTTTGAGATTGAGTCTAAAATCTCCCAAAAGTCATTATTTATTTATAGATTTATATGAAGGAAAGAAAAGGGATACTTATAAGAACTAATTTATTGTGGATCAAGGGAGTTTTTATTTAGCATGAAATGATTCTTATTATAATCCCTAACTAGTTTTGCAAAGTGAAACCCTTTCCTTACTAACATAATAAGATCTTGAGCTTTACTAAGGGTAGTTTTGTTCAAATGGATTAACACATAATAAATCCAACAACACAACCCACTAAGTTTCATCGAAAAATTCAGATAAAAAATTCTTTTAAACTAGATCCATAATTTTGAAAATAGACTACTACCTAACTTCCACATAGCTCCAAAACTTAAAAAATAAAATTCAATGGTGAAAATAATTTTGTTTTTTTTTAATTCATAGAATTACATTCTATACGGATCATGTTTTTAGATGTCAAGAGGTGAGTCCAAGAACCCTTGGTGAGGGTGAAATCCTTACTAATTTAATAAGATAAGGGGGAATCTGATACTAACCTACTTTGGTTGAATCACAAAAATAATAAAAGATGAAGAAAGATCATAAATTGATCTCATTCGAAGGAGATCAGACCTCCAAAATAACCGATTAAAGATGATTAGTCTTCAAATCCCAATGGACTTTTAATAATAATAATAATTCCCTGCATGCTTTGTTCACATTAATTGATTACTTAAATATATTTTAAAAAAATTTAGCACATTGCACCACTCCTGAAAATTAGAAAAACTACTTCCTAAAACATGTCCACTATTCAATTATTTCCTTCTCAAAGTAAAACACTTACTTCCCCAAGGAAAATATCTTTTCCACGTAACACATGCAATCTAAAAACAACTCTAAAACTTGTGAGTTGTGATCGTATGCTCCTTAGCAACCCAAGCTACAATAGTCCCTTTTCAAAATATAGGCACGTAACATAATCTTTTGCTAATCTGCTTTTCTATGACTTGTGGGCTACATTGAACTTTGATGTGACATGGTTGTACCACGAAGGGTCGTAATCTCCTTCAAGATTGGGGAAACCAGTCTGCCTTACTAACTGGTTGGGTGGTCCTAGAACCTTACTTACCATTCAAAATAATAATGAGAGAGATTTACAGGTAGACCAATCTGTTGCAATTTTATTACAAAAACTCTATTATTTTATCTACTTTATTATTTAACAAATCTTACTTATGAGTTAGGCATGACTAACTTAGTAAGATTTTGAATCTTATTACATGTTGTTGGGCCCACTTGAATTATCAAATTGGCAATCCAACACAACAATCTTTTAGATTTCATGTAAAAACTCAGATCTAAAAGAAGAAAAAAAAAATCATTTTTGAACTTGATCGAAGGTGTTGAAAATGGATGGCTACGAATTCCCAAATTTAAAACTTAAATTCAATGGTGAAAACTAACATTTTTTTTACCTCTTTTCAAAGTTCTTAGAGGTTTTCCCTTTATAACCCTGTGGCATCAGATCATGTTTTTGGATGATTCGATTTTTTGCTCACACCGCTTGTCACATCAAGCATAAAGGGTAGTATTATAATTAGCAATGGTACTTTTGTAAATTAAGAATGCCAAATAATACACATGGGTACAAGTGATTGGTGGATCTCAAAATTCTGTGAGCTAATTTTTTATTTTTTGTTTTTTGTTTTTTGATGCCATAAATTGATGCGGATAGATCCACTCCAAGGTATGTTAAGTAACAAATTAACTGTATCAATTTGAGTTTTGTGATGTGGATCCCAACTCTAAGATTTGCTCGGTAACAAACTTGGTAGAGTAAGGTTTGGTGGGTAACAAACCTTGTAAACTAAAGTTCCCTTGGAGTTGTCAGAACTCCAACAGAGTTTTTGTAATAAAAATGCAACAGTTAGGTATACCGGTTAAATCTCTCTAATAATTAATAATAATAATTACAAACCTCATGAAGTAAGATTCCTTTGAGTTTTGAGAAGAGTTTTTAAAATAAAAATGCTACAATTAGGTCCATCAGTTAAATCTTTTTAGATTTTTTACATACATTTTTAAAATGTTTGAAAATGACTTCTTCTTCATTCTCAATCCTTTATGTCGGAATAGAGTCTTTGAAACTTGGTTGAAACATCAAGAATAAATTTTTTTGGAGGTAAACGGAGAGTTTGAACGGTTAGGACACATTCAATATTTCAATTATGAGAAATGTGGGGAGCCGGGGTTTCGGGGGTGATTAGGAAGAAAAGTTTTGCTAACCATAATGCCCCAGCCCATTAGAGAGGTTTGAAAAGTGAAGAGAAGCCTTGTATTTAGAAAGTGTATATCATCCAGATTCCCACTATAGTAATAATAAGGAAAATGTTGGAATGACACAAAGGGAGACACAAAAGTAACCAAAAAAAAATGATGTGGTGGCATGCACATAACCGTACATACTTTTACTCATATCTCGAGGAAAAGCATCTATGGTAATGTGCACGACACCACATCATTTTGTCACCTTTGTGTCTCCAATTGTGTCACCCCATCACAACTCTAATAATAATAATCCAAAAGCAGTTTTGGACAAATTTGGCTTTTGCTGGAATCTAGAAGTTAAGTGCTTATCAAACATGATTTTGATTATCAGAAGCAGTTTCAATGACCATGAATCTAAACATGAACAGCTTTTTACATTGCCAACTAAACTTGACGTAATCCCTCGGCCGGACAATGTAATATAAAAGCATGCATGCATGCTTTAAACATGATTTGTATAACAATTATAAATGTGAAAACTTCTATCCCAAGTACAATTAAATAGTTCCTAATATGACTAAATTTACAATCATGAAGAATGATATATTTAGATCTTTAGTGCTTTTGCAAGAATAAGGAAAACTAAAAACGATAAAAGATTGCTAAAATAACATAATCTATAGGACATGCTGATGGTTAATCCACCATTACTCAATTTGTCTAACAAAATAAGACGAACGGAGTAGTTAATCATGATTAAAACATCGGCGGCCCCACATCTTAAAAATGATAATATGGGTAGCTAACAACCGTTCAAAGTGTGGACCTAAAAAAATTGATGATGATCAGATAAGCCAACAATATTGGTTTTGATTAGACCATGAAGGCCAGGAAATACAAACAACATTTATATTTATGTTTCCATTAGAGAGTTAACAAATTATGATTTTAGATGGGGTTGGTCCCATCATCCTTGCCTTTGGGCATGGGAAAATAGGAGAGGCCCACCCTAATCACCAAAGGGTACCGTACCTTCAACAACATATGTTTAATCACCAATAATGTCAGATTAGATGTGAGGTGGGCCCAAGTTTTGTCTAACTTTTTAATGGAATTTAGGGTTAATAAATGTGATATTTAAAATCCTATCAAAAGATTCCTTCATCAGAGCTGTCCAGGAATTGAATTCGATTTGGATCGAGGTCGATGTAGATGGATTCGAATAATCTATCCGAATTCCATCCGACTTGAAATAATATCTATAATATACCATATTTTTGGATCTTTGTCATAAAAATTGTCGAATTTTGTTAAAAATAACGGGGGAAAAAAGATCGTTATAAAGAATCGTTGATTTTTTGATTCCATCCCTCGGCTTAATTTTTCTGAAAATTTTCCAAAACCTTCTTGAAGAACTTGATTACTATGAATTTGGATGGGTCCACGATGGATGCGGATATGGTGGACCCGAAACTGATCCAATGATATATGGATCCAATCATTGTTGGGTAAATTCCTAATTGAACCTCAATTCTTCATCCCGAATCCTGACCCTAAGTTATCAGATCAGATTCGATTTCAAGATAAATACGATGCCCCTTACGATCATAATACACGAATCTCGATGACTGCCCAGTGATTGGTCATTTTCTTTCTCTACTTGTAAATAAAATGTTATTAAACTTGTAATATATGATCTCTACACATGAGACATGACCATCCAACTCATTGTAGGAGAATTAGCCTGCAAATTAGAACACAAATCTCTTATTTTTGAATTTAATTATTATAAAAATAAGATTGGCTCCTCAAGTTGACCATTTGACTAGTGGATATTTTTTTTTTCATAAATAAAAAAATAAAAAAATCAGAAAATGTTGCCACATATACGACTTTTATGACCGTTGAGCTAACGAATTGGTATGATGGAGACCTGTATTATTCTACGAATATTCTTTGAAGGAATCCAATTATTTTTCTTTAAAAAAAATAATAATTCAATTTGACAATTTATATTTATTAAGTATGAATAGGGACAACGCAACAGGTGTAACAGGTAACAGGTTAATGTCCACCACATGTGTATGAGTTGCATTCTTAATTTAAAATAAAACTAGATTCACACATGGGCTTGTTTTTTAAAGGGTAGAGTTGTAATTTTATAGGACTGCTATTTCCACACCAACTTTTTCTAATGCCACACCAATTCCTGTGTAGAATTACATATAGTTGGTGTGGGGTTAGAAAAAGTTGGTATGACAGTAGCAGCTCTCTAATTTTAACATACTCCTTGATCATGGATTTCTACAAGAGACAAATACAAACTGACCAAAATACCCCCTTCTACAACATCTTGCCAAAAAATCCTTGTCCACTGGACATACGCGCATAGACGGAGACAGAGATAGAGACAGACACACACATAAAAATAAAAGTAAAAAACAAAGAAAAAAAATCAATATGTCTTTGACTTATAGGGTAAGTTAATAATTCTCATTTATTTGGCAATCCATATGTTTACTCAACCCTTGATATTGGACAAAGTCCTCAACGGTAACATTTTAAATTATTTTCTCATTTAACTTATTTAATATCTCTTATTAAGGAGGTGTGATCTAAGTTGTAGATTATTAAATTTTTTTTTTTTTTTTGGGGTCAAAATTACCCTTATTTTTGGCTAAATTTGATAAATCGCCTCCACATTTGGCCCGTTAAACATAGTAATATTCAACGACATATAAATCATTAAAATGAGAAAGAAAGAAAAAAAAAAGCGATTATGACGTAACATCATTGATGAGAAGGGGAATCAAATGGCAAGCATGAGAGGAGACCCAACAAAAGAACCCCAAGCCATGTTTCATGTGAATATCGTTGAAGATTAGGGAATTTCATCATTTTTCATTGATCTTTCACGATGAATCGTAATCAATTAAGGGGAATTTCATCAGTTTCAAAATACCGAAACCCCTTAGGTAAATCAAAATTACCCTTTTATTTTTGGCTAAATTTTATAAATCGCCTCCACATTTGACCCATTAAACATAGTAATATTACAACGACAAATAAATCATAAAAAGAGAAAGAAAGAAATAGAAAGAAAAACAAAAGCGATCATGGCACTAACATCATTGATGAGAAGGGGAATAAAATGGAAACCATAAGAGGGTCCCAAGCCATGTTCCATGTGAATTTCATGGCTTTTGTGTCAATGGGATGCATGAAAAATGCCCTGACATCCAAATCACTGACTAAAGATGCCAAGGCACAGTACAAAGGGCCGTAAAAGATGATGTCAAACAAACAAACATAAAAAATAAAAATCATTCGAAGATAACAAATTAGAAATGCTGTAACCCTCCTTTGTGATAGGGCCCATGCTTTTATTTTTCTTCCAAATCATATTTATTAAGGAATCATTAAAGCTCAACCCTTTATGTTATATACAACCTCTCACATTCTCTTACTTCTCCCCTTGAACCATGGAAAGACCACTCACTAGAAAGTATGAGACTCAAAACTCCTCCTCTTCCACCTCCACCACCACCACCACCTCCACCAGGATAAATTTCTCCGGTCCGAAGAATTTCTCAGAATTTGATAAAACGGCGACCACAATCAAGGAAGGCCTAGAAGTGAAAGATGACAATGATACAAAGAAGCGAAGAAAGAGTAGCAATGATGGCAAGCACCCGACTTATCGTGGAGTGAGAATGCGTAATTGGGGTAAATGGGTGTCAGAAATTCGCGAACCAAGAAAGAAATCGAGAATATGGCTTGGGACATTTTCTACACCCGAAATGGCAGCACGAGCCCATGATGTAGCGGCACTTACAATCAAAGGGCATTCCGCTTACCTCAATTTTCCCGAATTGGCTTCTGAGCTTCCTCGTCCTGCAAGCACGTCGCCTAAAGATATTCAAGAGGCCGCCGCAAAAGCGGCTGCAGCCACATTTGATCAATGGAGAGGACGCGAAGATGAAGTTGAACCAAGCCAAGCCGAGCTACCAATATCCCCGACTCCCACTACAGGATCAAATGACACTCAAGAATCCTCAATTTCCACATCGATTGATGACAACTATGACACACTATTCGACCTGCCCGATCTCTGCGTTGACCTTGTCGATCCAATTGATGGGTTTTGCTATTCTTCTTTGTCATTGTGGACTGGATCCGACATTGGATTCCGACTTGAGGAGCCATTTTCTTGGGAACACTACTAGAAAATCACTTGGTTCATCAATGTGTTTCCAAATTTTGGTTACAAACAAAATGATACACAAATCAGGGAAGTCACTTTTGGAGTACTCTTCATTTTCTGGGTTGGGTTCCCCCCCAAATTGATTACACGCACCTACAAAGGTGACATTAGCTATTATTTCCACCCCCTTATCATGTATATTAATATGCAATCACATAAGTTCTTAATTCATCATCATTGTAAGCTATACTTTGTCCAAATTATTGGGATTAATAATGGTAAATTTTATTTCACTTTGTAACTTTATATCTAGAGTTGTACCTTCAATCAAGACTCTCGACGCTAAGTTTCAATACGACAACACGAGTCTCATCAAGTTGAAAGGCCATTTACCGACTCTATCTGATTGCAAGGATTTGTTTTCAAGGAAAAAAGTAAATCCTTTAGAAAAAGAAGACCATTGGAAGATAGGTTTCTATCATTTGATTGCACCTAGGAAAATATCAAAAAGAGAATTGGATTTCAGGATAATTTTAAAATTCGTCGAGACAGCTTCAAATTTGATTGAATCGACTCCACTCGATCGAATTTCAAAGTGACTCGGCCCATGTGAGCGATAGTCCCACATCGCCTAAGTATCATGACCTTGGGCTATATATAAACCTGAGCCAATACTTACCTTACAAGCCGGTTTTATGACGATGAGTCAGACCCATGGGCTTCTACATGGTATCAGAGCGGGGGAGTGTGAGCAATTGTCCCATGCCGCCTAGGTATCATGCTCTTGGACTCTGGGACAATCCTCACCTTACAAGCTGGTTTTGTGAGGATGAGTTAGGCCGATGGGTCTCAACACCCCAAAATTTGAGTGAACCAACTTACCAATTCAACTTAGTAAATCATCAAGTCAACTTGTTAAGGTAGCTAAAAAATGCACCTAGTCAAGTCAAAAGTCGACCAAGTTAATTTTCTTTTTATTTTTATAGAAAATAAAAAAAAATATTTAATTTATTTTAAGATATTAAAGACTATTCTTTATAAATATTTATAAAATATAATATTTTTTGACTCATTCAAGTCAACTTACAAATTGTCAACTTGATTCGACTATATGAACAATCTGAGTTGAGTACTTGAGTTGTAAACTATGATTTTTAGTGTTGGAGGTGAGTAATATTGAGAGAATAATATTAGGATATGGAAAAATCATTTTCCCAGATGTAGGAAAAATCACTTTGAAATTTGGATAGGAAATTGAATTCGAAGGAAAATATATTAGAATTCATTTTCCATGCACAATCGATCGGAGTAAAATTAAGAGAAATGCTTCATGTGGCGATGATGAAAATGCAAAGCTAACGTTCCACGTGTCGACAGCATCAATTGTCCTGTTGTATTAAGTACAATGGTACGTATAAGCATCCTACTTGGAGAGAATATTTTTCCTCCAATCAAATTAGATTAGCTTAAATTGTTGGAACAACTCTTTTATAGCAAACCAAATAATAACATTAAATATGGTAAACGGGGTGTAGATAATCATTCTATTATTTTAACGATGGCACCCTTTTTACTTCTTCCAAAGATCTTTGATTTCGATTGAGCTCTGAACTGATTATGAAAGGGAAGGTAATCGAGGAGGAGATCTGATCGTTGGCTCCCTTCTCCTCTTTCATTTTAAATTTCAGATCCATTTTTTGTGTTTTCTTATCCTTACTTGATGTGCAATGCATAATTTTTAATCAACTAACGTGTTATTAAAAAAAGTCGGTGTGGCAATATAAATTCTGAATTTTTTTTAGGGATCCTGTCCCAATTAGTCCAGAAGAAGCCACTCAGTATCAAATGGTATGTGATCTGACCATCACTATTTTTGCCTTTTTTCACCACAAATCCAATGATCATAGGCCCCAAATTTTGTTAAAGGTGAAAGATCATAACTTGTGACCCCACAATCAAGTAATTAGTAGTACTAAAGTATAATAATGCAAGCCCACGTGTCGTTACTTGCCCGGGCAAAGTAATTTTCAAATTTGAAAATGATTAATCCATCCAAAATTGGGCAACCACATATTGCCTTGCGCGTCCAATCTAGTTTTCGAATTTATTGTCCAGTTTGATCATAATTTTCACGCAAAAAGCGATATTTTTGGAAGTTTTTTCAAGAAAAATTTGATCATTTTTATGCAAAAATGACAATTAGACCAAGTCTTTAAGGATTCAATATTGAGATTTGTTGTCTTTAATATGTCATTATGTACCTTAGCAAGCTTGTTTAGACTTTGATCTAGATTAACATTAGAGAGATGTGAAAAGGAGAGTAGGGAAGCTTGACTTGATCTTATACAAGCTTTGTCTCCCCCCCCATGAAAATGACTCGCAATATGTTGAGTACCTTAACATTTGGGAATTTCTCGTGTCCGATGTCATTGGACACCAATTCTATAGCATATCCCTAGGGATTTTCTAGGAAATTTATATTTCTCATCCCATCTCAGTCGTTCGTTCGACATTGACACAAAATTGGATCCGAGTAAAGTTGTTTGCATATTTTTTAGATTGTTATAGGCTTTGCTTGAGTCATCAATCCACTATGAACAAGTACAGTGTCATAAATTATTTTATTGACGGATGAAATTTTGTCACATTTAGTAGTCGTGTTATTCAACATCAATGCTTGAATTATGATCTTTTGAAACATATGCGAAATTGATGATAAGTAGAAAATCAAAACGTGAAACACATGACAAAGTACGAAGAAAAGTATATTACGATGAAATATCATTATCATCGTCATTTTCATTTTCTCCCACTTTTGATATTCATTGTATCTTGTTTTTCTTTGTTGACACTTGAACACTAGATGCTAAAAATTGGGATAAAAAATGTTAGATTTTCTAACATTGTAAACCAAGTTAGCAAATTATATAGGATTTGAAGTATCAAAAATTAAGAAAAACATGCAACATACCTCTAGATGAAGTTGATAGTGCAAATAAAGATAAAAAGGGGAGAGAATAAAGAATGGAGGGAAGGGAATCAGGGTACACTTTGAAACTTATCTTCATTTTTTTATTTTTAAGTCGGAAAGAATGCATCACATGCTTTTACCCCAAAATTATTGGATACTTGTATGCTTTTGATGCATGGTTTCTCTTTTCTTATGGTTTCCCTTTAATTTTGAGAAAGAGAGAGAGAGAGATGAAATTGAGTCACTTTCTCACCTTTTTATTTGGTTAACATTTGGTCATTGAAAAGTGGGACTAAGAATCTAATTTTTTTTTTCATCCTTCAAAGGAGACTATAAGTGACATTTAAGTTTTAAATAACTCTAAATATCATTAATTTAGGTTGGGGTCACATTAGGGATAATTTCCGATGTACATAAGTAGATTTCTTTCATATTGAAAGAACAATCGGATCGATCAAACCTACTGATTGAATAAGTTTTTGTATTCATTGAAGATAGTTGATCAGGCAGAGATTCGGATCAAGTTTTGTCAGTTGCGGGGATTTTAATTGATTTACGAAAAAAAATAAAAAAAAAAGATTTAAGGAACCTAAACTATAATGGGTCATTATTGACTAAATGATCACAAACGGAGCAAAAATTCAGTCAATTACTTTGTTAATGGATTCATTTTCATTTCATTTGTTAAAGAATGTGAAGTTTTCTTGAATGATCTTATTGATGCAGGTTTGACAATCACGATTGGGCATTAAGGAAAATGATTTTTCTTGGTTTATAAATTTTGGTATAAATACTACCTTCTGTTTGCATATATTGAGTCACATATGTAATATTTAACTCATTTGTGCAACATTTGATTTTAATGAATCAAGTATTCTGTTATTGAGACTGAATTCATATTTAATTTCAATGTCTCCATCTAAGTTCTTTTAGAGTTTTCTCTCGCTCTTTTGAGACATTCAACTTGAATATGTCTTCTACTTAGGGCTGTAATTGACAATTGTTAAACATGCCCGAATTATATTTGGCTCCAAGATATAGTTGTCGAACTTTTCGGATGCAAACCATGTAAATTCAATGTATCTTTCTTTCCCATTTATTTATTTATTTATTTATTTTTAATATTCTTAGTTGCATAAAAATATCTAATTTCAGCGTCTCCATTTAAGTTCTTTTAAAGCTTTCTCTCGCTCTTTTGAGACATTCAACTTGAATATTTCTTCTACCTAGGGATGTAATTGACAATTGTTAAACATGCCCAAGTTATATTTGGCTCCAAGATATAGTTGTCAAACTTTTCGGATGCTAACCATGTAAATTCAATGTATCTCTCTTTTTTTTTTATATTTTATTTTAGTATTCTTAGTTGAATAAAAATATCTAATTTTAGTGTCTCCATCTAAGTTCTTTTAGAGATTTCTCTTGCTTTTTTGAGACATTCAACTTGAATATTTCTTCTATTAGGGATGTAATTGACAATTGTTAAACATGCCCGAATTATATTTGGCTCCAAGATATAGTTGTCAAACTTTTTGAATGCAAACTATGTAAACTCAATGTATATCTCTTCCCCCTCCCCCCCCCCCCCCCCCCCCCCCCCCCCCCCCCCCCCCCCCCCTCCCCCCCCCCCCCCCCCCCCCCCTTCCCTTCCCTTCCCTTCCCTTCCCTTCCCTTTTTTTAATTCTTAGTTGAATAAAAATATCTAATTTCAGTGTCTCCATTTGAGTTCTTTTAGAGTTTTCTCTCACTCTTTTGAGACATCAACTTGAATATTTCTTCTACCTAGGGATGTAATTGACAATTGTTAAACATGCCCGAATTATATTTGACTCCAAGATATAGTTGTCAAACTTTTCGAATGCAAACTATATAAATTCAATGTATCTCTATTTTCCTTTTTTTTTTTTTTTTTAATTCGTAGTTGAATAAAAATATCTAATTTCAGTGTCTCCATCTAAGTTCTTAGAGCTTTCTCTCACTCTTTCGAGACATTCAACTTGAATATTTCTTCTACCTAGGAATGTAATTGACAATTGTTAAACATGCCCGAATTATATTTGGCTCCAAGATATAGTTGTCAAGTTTTTCGGATGCAAACCATGTAAATTCAATGTATGTCTCTTTCCCTTTTCTTTTTTCTTTTTTGAATTCTTAGTTGAATAAAAATATCATAATTTGATGTGGTATATATTGCAGCACATTGTATGCTCACTCAAGATTTTTTACCTCTTGTTAGAAAAATCTATTATATTATCCTCTTTTAGTAATCCATAAAATTGTTTGATAGTGAAGATAGAATTCATAAAATTAGTATTGAGGGGATAAAGTGGATGGACCTTTGTAGAGTCGTATGAGAATAACACACTCTAGTCATACTAAAATAAAAAAATAAATTACAAGATAGCAATGAAAGAAGAGAGGTCAATATCGTGCAATAAAAAAAAAATCACATTCATAAATGATTACAATAGAAATGAAGATGTCGAGATGGATAAAGATGAGACTAGAAAAAAAAATGAGTACATTCAAGTGAGGTAATCCTTGGAGCCACCCACGAGGGCGCACCTCACTAACCTGATGCGTGTGATGTGCGGACGTTGCACATGCCTTGGCCTAGACTATGGTTCTAGCTCTGGCTCTTTCGATCCTACTAGTCGAACTTAAGTTTCAAAACCCCCATCATAAAAAATAAAAAATAAAAAAAGTAACGAATAGTTCATTAAGTAGATTTGGACATGTAAAACCAAGATGCTATTGAGAAAGAAGGCTTTGATATAAGTAATAAAATGAAACTGTAACAAAAAATAAAATGGATGGAAGTAGTAAATGTAAAAGAAATATACAAAGACATAAACCTTGACTAAAGATATGGCTCAATATAAAATCTATATAATAAAACTCAATGGTGAGTTTTACTCCAACTACAGTAGCAGGATATAAACTTCCCACCCCAACTACAATGGAATGAGTTTACACTTTATTGCCTTTCATTTCCCCCATCCATTTTAATAATATCCCTCGCGTTTTACTATCTTTCCTCTTCTACCCCATTTTTTAACGATACCGCTCTAACTTTATTATATTTTCTCATTAACCCAAAAGAGGATGTATGTGCCGTAGGCAAGGGAAAACTCTAGTTAAATAATAATATATGATTCATATCACTATCTCACTATTTGAGATAATTTATTAAAAATTATGAAAATTATAGGTGAACCCTTCTATTAATGGATTATTAGGATTGATTTTGGGTTTGAGCTTAGAAAAATATGAACCTAACACAAGCCCAACATACCCAAATTTAGTTTTTGGTTTCTCCAAATCTTGCCATGGATATGTATTTACTATATCTATCTATTGGATCTCATTCAGCAACCAACATAGGGAGTTAACCCCTTTGTCCTATATGGCTTAAAAGATTATCTCTATGGCGAGAAGGCCATCCTCACAAAATATTAGCCTAATCTAAATTTCTAACCCCATCAAAAGTGATTTATAATTATGGATCGTCTTACCATTAATTTATAAATCACTTTTGATAGGGTTAGAAGTTTCGGATTTGGCTGATTTTTTTTTTTAGAATGACCTTTATGGTGCAGAGATCATTCTTTAAAAAAAAAATCAGTCCAATCCGAAACTTTTAACCCACATAGGACAAATTTTGACTCCCAATACTTGATTGTCGAAAGCTACCCCTATCTATCTATAAATTAATGGTTTTCAACTCGTAAGTACCAAAAGATAAAAAACAAAGATGATGAAGAAAAAGGAAAAATAATAGATAAAATAGAAACTTAGAAGATAGAAGAGGAAATAAATAGTGTTGTATCGTGAGGAAAACAGAGTAAAGTTACCCAAACCAATAATGCAGTGGTTATAGCATCTCTTTCAAGTGTAACAGTGACATGTAGTACTCCTTTCAAGTTTCAACTTCCTACTCTCATAGCCAAGCTCTCTAGAGTTGGCATTTGAACCATTAGAAAGGGAAAGAAGAATATTCATTAGTGTGACTCACTTTGTTGTAAAGGGTAACCTAGATTCTTTCATCTACCTACCTTTTTCTAAGAAAAAGAAAATTCTATTTAATTTTGGTAGAACATCTCACGGTAGAAATAAAGGAGGTTTCATGTACTATAGAAAAAGACATGACAAGAAAGAGAGGTCTGTTTCATGAATTATTGCCCAAACCCTATTTGCTTCTATGTACTTATATATGTAGCTTTGTACTTCTTATATATGTAGCATTGTACATACTAGAGTTCACCATGTCGAGTACTGAGGTTGGGGGTAGAAGAGGAAAAACAATGAAGACGGAGAAAAGGAAAGATGATAAAATTGGATGAGTATTATTGTAAAAAGGAAAGAAGGAAAGGCAATATATAAAATTGAAAGGGTATTTTTTTTAAAGAGGACTAACAATAACATTAAAGGGGTATTCTTGATGAGAGCTTCTATTGCCACACCTACTTTTGCTAATGCCACCCCAAATGTATGCTAATTCTATGGTGATTTACATATGAATTAGGGTGACATTAGAAAAAATTGGTATGGCAATAGAATCTCTCTTCTTGAAAAGGGGGGAGGGGGGGGGGAGGGGGTAAAAGAGGAAAATACAATAAAGTTGTTTTTCTTTTTTTTCCGAACAGAGGTGTCCGGGCCTCTTAAAGCACCCAACTTATTCTAGGGACATGTGTAGTTCTCTTCCCCAACGGGAACTAGGTAATTTCTAGGATTAATCCCTTAGGGGAGATTCGAACTCAAGACCTCTACTTCCTTGGGTGTGGTCTTGGCCATTTCATTAACCCTTATATGGATTAAAATAAAGTTGAAAGTTAACATCGAGATGAATTCAAAATTGAATCTGAACCCCTCTTTATGTGGGGATAAACATTGGGAAGGCAACCCTTACGTTTTATTAATTAGATATAACCTTTGGAGGACAAATTGTACGAAGGTTTCAGTGGGCCTGATGGGCTTTTAGGATGGTCCATTTAATAGCTCCTTGAGGTTGGGTTGGCTTATAATTGTAAGATTTAGGACATAGATGGTTAGATTTGGATCTCAATTTTAAATTGGACCAATATGAATCTAAATAACCCAATGAAATGGTAGCTCTGGGCTTCAACCTAGATTTACAATAGGAGCTGGACTAATGGAAAAAAGGCCAACTTAAGCTCAGCACGGCCTTGGCCCATTGACGCCTACGATGTGTAAAATTCACCCAATAAAGTTATAGCGTGAAAATACAAAACTGGACAAAGCTTTTGGCCCAATTACACAATCAAATACAGCTTTGAAATATTTACGTGCCTGGGTAAATTTATCCATCTATGTAAAAAAAAGCAAATATTTAAAAAAAACTTTTTTTATTTTTTAAGTGAATTACCTTTATACTCCTTTCATTTCTGAATATTTTAAAATGAAAGGGGTATATATGTAAATTCACTTTAATTTCTTTTACGCATTAATAGATTTATTTTGGTACGTAAATATTTCAACATCTAATGGCATTTTACCAAAACAAAACTATTAAAAATAAATTACCACCAAGATTGTACCATTTGTATGTTAAAAATCTAAAATAGTGGCAAGTTACCTTACCCTCTGTTTTTTTTCTTCAATAATTAAGTTCTCAAGTAACAAACATAAAAAAATATCACACAAAGGGATTTTGATGTTTTTCAATTGAATTGTGATCATCTGATTACCCCACGTGGCACATTCAATAGAGTCTCACGTGATAAGTTTGGGGATCGTAGATCTATACATCTCGGAATACAAAATTGCACTTCCCCATTGAAATGTGTGTCCTAAGAGAACCGTGTATCCCGAGGCATACATATCTACGGTTCTCAAACTTGTCATGTTAGGAAAGTCAATTTAGTGTGCTACATGTGGTAGTCAAATGATCACAACTCTTTTCAATAATACATTTTGAAAAAAGACTATATTTCTAAACAGTAAAAAATGTAAATTTAGGTTTTGTTTGCTTTAGAGTGTGGTGATGAAAAAATAAAATAAAGGTTAGAGGGGAAAGAAACCCACAAATGGAGTGTGATTTTCAATATACAAATAATGCAATTTTTTATATCCAACACATTGGATGGTAATTATCCTTTTCTAATTTGTACTCAATTAATGGCAAAGAAGCAAAGAGGTGTGATTCTCTGACACCCCCTCTAACACATGCCCGCCTGACGTGGCATGGGTTACAGCCACAAATTCTTTCCCTTGGGATACACAACTGTACATCTTCATAAATATGTGCAGTTGTGTATCCTGAAGAAAAAAATATATGATTCTAGTACATGCCACGTCAAGAAGCATATGTCAGAGTAGGGTGTCAGAAAATCATTATTAAAAAACAAATGGTTTGTCCAAGGAGAATTTGAACTAAAATTGAAAAGAATAATGATGAATGCACGTGGTAAATAATACGCAATCTGTACGCAACTGATATGGCAAAGCACAGATCCGCAAATCTTTTTTCCTTATATATCCTGAATAAAAGATATCTGGTTCTTTGCCCTTGCTACGTCAACTTGCTTACAGACAACATATGATTAACCGTGTGCATTCATCACCACTCAATTGAAAAAGTAAGATTTAGAGATTTGTTTCAACTTTGAGAAAGAATATGTATTAATGTATTGTTTGAACTTTGAGAAAGAATATGTATTAATGTATTAATGTATTAATGTAGGATTGTGTTGACGTGTGGTCGATACATTTTGGAAATTGGAATCTGAGGGTATTTTCAATACAAAATCCAATTTCCAATGTGTATTTATTGCACTTTAACGTGTGACTTACGACAGACGTTTACAAGACCCATTAATGTAAATAGTACTTGGGTTGTTGAGTTGATCCCCACCAAAACTCTGAAAATTATCCTTTCATAACTTGTAACGAGTACAAAGTAAATTATAGGAAAATTTACTTAAAGGATCCTTGTAGAAGGGTTTTTTTTTCTCTAAATACTCCATAATTTTTGCGTTGTAGCTTGATAGAACATTTAGTAAACTTTTTATTTCTTAACTATCCTTCGTTACTAACGAACTCACTGCTTTTTTTTATTTACTGTCGAGTTCAGAACTTTTTATTACTATCGAACTCAACACCTTTTTATTTAGTGTCAAGTTCACAATTTTACTGTCAAATTCACCACTATTTACTGTCAAGTTCACCACTTTTTATTTACTATCGAACTCAACGCTTTTTAATTATTGTCAAATTCATCATTTTTTAAATAAAAAGTGGTGAACTTGATATTGGTAAAACCCACCCATTTTCAAATTTCAAGTTTTTCCAACTAAAATATATGAATAGATCATCTAAAAACTTGAGATAACGACTTGTTTAAATGATTTCAACCCAAAAGAACCATTCTTAATCAATTTTCATCCAAAAACTAAGAAAAAAGTGGGAAAAAAAATAATTCCTAATTTTTTACATATATCTTCAAAAATTTTGAAAATGACTTCTTCTTTCTTAAATCCTTTCCAACGGAATGGAGTCTCCAAAACTCGATTGAGATGTCAAAAATCCAATTTTTAAATAAAAATGATGAATTAGAACGGTTAGGACACTCAATCATGAGAAATGTGGGAGATGAGGTCCATAGACAATTTAAAAAGAAAAAAAAAGGCTAACTAAATGTCCTGCCAAGGTACCATCGAAAACTTAGGGACTATTTAAAAAGGAAAAAAAAACTTTCTGCAAGGGTCCTTTAAATAAATTTTCTTAAATTATAAGCTACCACCATGATACTTGGAAGCGGTGAGCATCATAGTAACATTGGAACCCCTAGGGGTTGGCTCAATGGAAAATTCGAATTGATAAGCAGTTAATGCCCGTAAGTCGTGAATTTGATACCAAGTACGAGCATTAATTCCTCAGGAGCCACTCGCAAGGGCGCAACCTCACTTAGTACGTCTGATGTCCGGACATTGCACATGCCTCGGGACTGGTCCTTGGACAATACCATGGTCTATGGACTAGGTAAAGCCTAGATACAAGTTTGTTGTCTTCGGGAAACCCATTTATAAAATAAAATAAAATAAAAAGCATAGAAACATTGGTAATACAAGTCAAGAATTAAATATTATGAAAAAAAAAAAATGAAAAACAAAAACCAAACAATGAATATGGTGGCAAGTAAAAAATATAACTAAGCTATGGACCATAACAAAGTCATGAATCATGATTGCATCTTTCAATACAGAGTTTATTAAATAAAATATATTTATTTTCTTAAAATTTGTTAATACTAAATTGTAATTGAGATTGTATTTTTCTTGCCAGAAGTAGAAAGTGAAAATAGAATAACTAAAGCAAATGAAGCATACAACAATAAAATTGATCAATAATTCAATGTATAATGCTAGGGAGGTTTTCCATACTTTAAGATATTTTTGAGTACGGCGCTCTTGCAGTTTTCTAAAAACAAACTACCAAAATACTCTCGTCTTCCACCTCTAGATACTCTCAATTTTTGTTTTTTCTCTGAAAAATTCATCGTCATCAATTCGGTGTTAATGCGGGTGGCACACCTGAATTTGAATGGTCTGATCAAAAGGGCCAATAAAAAGTTATGTTTTGGGTTCGGCTCATCAACATCCCCTCCTCCAGAAGTACAGGGTTGAAACTTGGCTTTATAAGGCAACACTTAATGTTCCCTCCAAAAACACATTGTCTTCAACCTTTATTTATATCACAATAATCATTTAGGTTAAAAGCCATAATTTTTCTCATTCATTTATCTAGACTTTTACAAGAGAGAAGGCCGAATAGAAATGGTTCGACACCAAAATTGAGAATCCCACAAATCCTCTGACCTTTACTTTTAAACTTAATATTGTGAATGTTATTTTTATCAAAAATCAATAAAATTTCAATCCCTTGATCTCTATAATCACGTTATTATTATTTTTTTAATTACAAAAATATCTTTCTAATATTTATGTATTTGCACATAGGGGAATTTAAAACAATAGATAAAATTAGGTAATTAATCAAATCGTACAGAGAGGAAGTGGTAGTCATGTCACCAAAACTCAAAGATGAAGATGAAGTACTTTTGAAGCTAAACTAAAGGGATTTTGGCAATGAGTTATTTTGGTTAATTTTTATTTTACCAGAGACTATAATCAAGGGGTGTGCATCAGCTTAAAAATGCAGGGTGTATCTAAATTATACTATAAATTTGCAAGAGTGAGGAAATCATTGGAACCATAGTTAGCCAAACCCCATTAAAAATCAATTTTTCATTATGTTCCATGTCTAAGGAAACCCAAGTTCTAGTTGATCACAACCATTGATCCAATAACACCCATATAAATTTTTTTTTTTTTTTTTTGTAAATGTCTAGCTAAGATAGGATTGTGGGGGTTTGGCATGGAAAAATAATAAGCGAAGTTTTTCTTTTGGTTGGAAAACTTGTTTTTGCTAGTTCAGTAACTCGATAGGTAGGATTTGAACCCAGGTCTTTGGTATCATGACCCAAAGGTTTTATCGACTAAGGTAGCTAGCACCTACAATAATAAGGGAAGTTGGGTAATCTTAACTCATTAAGTATATGATTAATGTTCTTTTTATTTTAATTTTTAATGGGAATCCTACACTTCAAGTGAATTAAATTAATTGATGAAGTACTTTGCAAAATTTAAATAAGTGGAAGACATTAATCATACTTTAAAATAATATTGCCTGTGATATTATCATAGCATTATGATATCATTATATCCCAAACTTTACTTTTAATAGGTTTAGGTTTGAGAGGGTGGGGTTTTGCATTTCTATGCCCCAAACTTATAATGTAAGTTATCTATCATTATATTATAAAGAACTTTGATTTTCTAACACCCCTCTGACATGGCATGTGCTAGAATCATAGATTATTTTTCTCAGGATACACAATTGCACATATTTATAGGGATGCACGGTTGTGTATCCCGAGGGTAAAAATCTATTGTTCTAGCCCATGCCACACCAAAGGGCGTATGGGAGCACCCTTTGTAAGAGGGGGTATCAGAAAATCACGACTCTATCATAAAATCACAATATAATGGAAATTGTTATTGTTAAAGGTTGTAAGCACATCAATGCATGATTTCAACTAACGCCTCTTTGTTTTGGAGGTATTTAAGAGAAACCTGTGCTTTCAAATACGCCCTTGACTATGGTCTTCCATATGAGATTAATGTAAAATATTTGAAATGCCCCAGCCTTCAAACTTTTTCAAATTAACCCATTGTTTTTGTCCCAAAAATCCATTCTCTCTACTTCTAAGATAAAAGTTTTTATCCTTCTCTTCAATCAAAGAGTCTATATCCTTCAATATTCAAATCTTAAGAATATAATGAGATTTTAGGGGAGATTGAAGATAATAAGTTCTGGGGAAGAAAGATGCTACCTTTCTGCCCAAATTGAAGATGA
Organism: Akebia trifoliata; assembly: GCF_017979445.1. Taxonomy (NCBI): domain Eukaryota; kingdom Viridiplantae; phylum Streptophyta; class Magnoliopsida; order Ranunculales; family Lardizabalaceae; genus Akebia; species Akebia trifoliata. The sequence goes on from NC_141386.1 coordinate 29,496,253, forward strand.
TGGGTTGAAGATAACTTTGAATGGGTTCAATGTACTTAATCTCAATTGAAGTATCCGCGATTACCTCATTTTAGGCAAATTAAGTTGGAAGAGTCAACTCGATATTGATGAGCCAAGCAAGATGAGACTAGATGACTTGTTTTAAAACCATGATATTAAGCCTTGCTTGGTACAACTGCAAATCCCCTTAAAATGGCATAAAACAAAATTTTAGTATTGATGTTTGGCTCACATAAATTGACACCAAATTTTGTGGGTGCAAATAGAACCAAGGTTCATTAGAGAAACATTGTAACCACTTATTAGTATGAGGCTTTTAGAGTACTTTTAAGTGGAAGAATGGCCTTGAATGTTGTAGATTTGCATGGATCACCTAAATTCTTAAGAAATTTGAGCAAATGATTTGCGGTGCAAAAAATACCCAAATCAAGTGCAAAATCACAATAAATTTTTTTATTGCAAAGATCAATCAATCACAATAAAAGATTCGCAAAACATTTCCCCATGGTTACCAACCAATAGTAAGTCATTTATGGCAAATCATTTGCAAATGCAAATGATTTGTAGTCTACCAAGAAGGGCAAAATCACGATTTTAATAGTTGTCAATTAAATCACGATTAATTATGATTTTATTAATGATTTTTTGAAGAAAAAGAAAATCAGATTATTTTGATTTTTTAGTAATTTTTAAGTGTTATTTTATCATTTAATATATAAATTGCATATTCTTTTACATTTTTTTTATACTTAAAGAATTGTTTTTATTTTTTAATTTATCCCAAGCTTTCCCGACTTTAATGATCTTTTACCAAAAAGAATTTCTAAGTTTTCTCTTGTTGAATTATTTCTAACCCCGGTTTTGTCACTATGGATACCACGACTTAGGTTCAAAATCCACCTTTCATAATTACTTAACAATGATCTAACTTAAAAGAACACAAAGTAGGACAATTACCAACAACTAATAAGCCTTGAAACCACATATCAAAATGATTTTTATTGTGAAGATCAACAAATTAGGGTAGGCCAAAAGGTCACGAGGTTAATGGGTTAAAGGAATGTGTAAGGTGCAAATTATTTTTCATTCATTCACATTTCAAAGTTGTCTAAGTGTCACTTGATGTTACTTTTCATCAAAATAGATATCCAATCTCCATCCTAATGTAAAAACGATTGAATATATATTAGCAAGCTAGACTGATCCATTCTGTGTTCAATGGGTTAGAAAATTTTGAACCCAACTCTACCTTTTCGAGTTTGGGTTCGAGTTCATAACTTTGTGCTAGCTTAGGTGAGTCCCACTTAATTTATAGATTGTTATAGATTGAAATTCCGATTTACGAAAAACACTACCCTTGATTTTCCAACTCAAGAGCTACTCCAATGCACTAGGGCTTGGGTTCTGTATCTTTTTCCAACTGCCATTTTACAAAGTTAGAGTCCTCAAAATGCACTCGAACTCTGACTCTCTAATTTCAAATATGTTGAAAAGAAAAAAGTGAGAGAGAAAAAAAATAGAATGAGTCTCTCTGTCTCTCTCTTTACCTATTAACAGTAAAAAATTTTATGATAGTTGTGAAATATTTTACTGTAATTGAATTTGTGTGGAGTCATTTTAACTAGTACAATTGGAGTGAAGACCCCTTGAATAGGCAAAATCACTCTTTACGTTAAAGAACCGTGATAAATCTACGCGGCCAAACATATGTGGTTTGTATGCGGTTGACATGGTAAGGGCATAAAATCATAGATCGTTTTCTTCGGGATACATAAGAAAAAAGATCAACGATATTGTATTCTTGCCACGTCATCCGCATACAGCTTAGGTATGTTTTGCCGCGTGGATTTATCATTAGTCAACGTTAAAATGCCCAGCAGATACAGATATGGCTATTTGCCTTGGAGTTGTTCTAATGCCGTTACTATCGTCGCCACGTTAACTGCCACGTGGACGTTTCTAGAGCCTCCTCCATCTCATGAGAAGCACAAAAGGCGCCATTCGCTTCCCACTCATTTAAAACTTCAAACCTCTCTTTTTTTAGCCCTAAAAATCCCCATTTTTGTCTGCAACATCTCTTCGTCTCCTTTACAAAACCCTAGCCGAGCTACTCTAATTCTCCATGATTCCTCCCTCATTAGCCATGGATTCTCAGAACAAAGCTCAAGAACTCGCATCGATGATCCTCGCCTCTTCTTCTCCTCCAACAATCTCTGCTTCTTGTGCTGCAATCGAAACCTTCCTTCAAAATCACACTTTAGACCAGAACCGATCGTTCTTTTCAATTGCATTTCCAACCCTAATTTGCAAGATCTTTGGATTCGACGAATCTTCATCGCAGATATCGCGTTCTTCCACATCATCTAATGGATGGATTGATCAGATACAAGATTCGAAAAATTCTGATCTTGAAGGTAGGGTTTTTAATCTTCTCTCTCCTTCTGGTGTTTTGCTTGCTTCGATTTCTTCTGTAGATCGACATTCACTTGTTAAATATGTGTTTCCAATTGAAAGATTGCCCGAATGGGTGAGATTTATGCTTCAAAGTGAGAGAGATTGTCGTGTGTTATCGGATTTGTGTCCGTTGTTTAAAGGTAGGATTAAGGAGGATTCTATCAAAGGTTCTTATCAGATTCAGCTTAACGTGTTTGAATATTACATGTTTTGGTTTGCTTATTATCCTATTTGCAAAACGAACAACGAAAATTTGAAGGATTCTGTCGTAGTTAGGAAAACTCGAAGGTTTCGATTGGAGAGCTGGACCTCTTCTTTTCCAGTTTTGGCTGGTGGTGGCGCGCGTGTATCGGAACAGAAAACTAAGTGTGGGTTATACGTTCGACTTCTTTATGCTTATCTTCGTACATTTGTGCCTAATTATGGTTCCGAAGCCTATCAGCCTTACCGTAGCTCTCTTCTTCATTATTCGTCGGGGTTTGATGGTTCTGCTCTCTTAAAAATGGAATTCGTGGTTTATACATTGATACACTTTTGGTTGGTTGAAAATGACTTCTCTCCACTGCCCATGAGTGTGTGTCGATCATTGGGTGTGTCTTTTCCTTTCCGAGCAGTTTTAGGAGAGACTCCCCCGACCTCCGGGCTTGGAGAAGTCGTGAAGTTGTTTGTGAAGTATCTTAATATTAGTTTGTTTGCTCTTAATAATGGATATGAACCAGTCGAATATACTGGAAGCCCTAGCTGGAAAGTCTCAGGTTCTGTTGATGTAAAGTCCATGAGTGGCAATTCTGTTTCTTCTTGGAACTCATTGATACAGAGGCCGTTGTACAGGTTTATATTGAGGACATTTTTGTTTTGCCCAATGGGGGCTTCTATGAAGAGTGTATCTCGGGTATTTTCACTCTGGATTAGTTACATGGAACCTTGGAAGATTCGGTCAGAAGATTTTGCGAAGCTTGATGCACCCATAGAACGATCCCATGAAAATTCAAGAAATGAGAAGAGCAGGTCTCCAATTGAAAAGGATACCCGGAGGGACAGTTGTCAATCAGTATCTGGGTACGATTCTTCTTGGGAAGGCTATGTACTGTCCAATTATCTTTTCTATAGCTCTCTGATTATGCATTTTCTTGGGTTTGCACACAAGTTTCTTCACACAGATGCGGAGAGGATAATTCGGATGCTGCTGAAGGTTTGTCTCCCTTTTGACTTAACGAAAACATTTTCTTGCTTTGCATGCATTATTTGTTAACTGTCTTGATGGATATATCAAATATGGCCTTTGTTGTAAGTCTAGAGATGCCTAGTGAGCTTTAAATTGTGATGTGGAAGCATTTAGTGGAAAACATGGGATATTCATTACCATGAGATATCCATTATAATTATATGCTCAGCCTTTGGCATACCTTAAAGTTTGTAGACCACATGTTTGCTGGTAGGCATAGGAGATCATTGATTCCTTTTGATGGGAATATCATTGTTTATATTGATTTTTTTTTAAATGAATGTAGAATGTAACGAGGGATTGATTCATGTAATATAAATTATATGCATGATAATTTAATGTGCATCAAATGAAGAATTTTTGGGTGGAAAAATGGTCGGAATTATGCATTTGTGCCATCTCAGCACTGGTGGTTAGAGTTTTAGAGCATATGTGGTGGGTAGTGTGTGTTCCTGCTTGCTTGATTCATTCTCAATAATCTTTGTATATCACTAGGTAGAAAATTAATCAAAGCAATTGAAGAAGATGAAAAATTGCCTTTATATGTAAAGATGTAGGTGGTCTGTCACTTTTTCTCAAAGCATGTCTAATGCTTAAAGCCTGGAAAGATGGAATATTGATTGTGATGCGCTTTTAGGGAGCTCAAGCTTAACGTTTATGACTTCTATGGTGTATTCCAAACTCTATAAGGTGCGAATGTGGTGAGTTGGTAATGTTTGTGAATGATAATGCCATAGACGGGATCAAAACACTTCATTTACATATTTACCTGTAAAAGAACTCTAGAAATTTTTTATGTTTTCAAGATGATTGTCTAGAACTATTTAAAAGACCTTGGGGGACACTAAATAGTTCCATCAGTCCAATGGTATTGATAATTGCTTTCATAATTTTTTGAATGAAAGAGTCGGCATAGTTGAGAGTATGAGTCAAATTAGGAGAAGCTTACCATGGACCTCTTGAAGAGGGGTAGTCATTGGTTTAGAGAAAGGAAGTTCCCAATTTATGAAAAGACGGAGACTTCACCGGATGTGCATTTTTAATTGCAAGCATGGAGAAATTAATTTGATCTTGGGAATGAATAGCACCTAGTAGAGTAGTAGTTTGTTGTGCCTTGACTGCTTTGTATTATGTAATAAGAATTTTGGCTGTCTATGAATATTTTCTTTGCTTAATGTATTCCAGGCGAGAATATAGTCTCACTTGGACAAAAAATTTCAAGGCCTTGGTATGCCATGTGAGTTGTCAGCAATCACCATTGATGCATGTACTCATTACTTGGGCATGAAATACTTATATTTTACTTGGGTATGAAATATTTTAATATTTTATCAGTAATATCTTTTTGGGGCTATACAAACAACATATATTAAAACAATTTAATGGGTTGTTCAAACTCTCCACTACCCAAAATATGGGCTGGGTTGATTAAGCTTTTAGAGAATCAAAATGGGATTGGTTTTTGGGCCTGTGCTTGTGCTTAATGGGATTTTCCAGAACATGGATTCTCCAGCAGCCCAATTCTTTTTTTGTTTGTTCTTCTTTCAATACTTGGTAACCCTTATGGTAGAACTGATTCTGCTTTTCAGAATTGGTATGCCAAAAAAATTTATGATAGACGTATTTTTGTTAAGAATGTTTAGCAAACCATTAAAGATAAATTTTAAAGATAAATTTATCTTTAATTTTAAAACAACACTGGGCCCACTTGGCAATAATTGATTATTGACATCATATTTCATTACAAGAATGGTTATCAGACAACCCCTTAGCCTCTTCCCAATCTATGGCATGTTTTGTTTTATCAAATTGTCAAATAGCTATGCACATTCGGCAATGCCACAGGTAGACTTTGCATAAAATGGTTCTGTATGGCATGTTTGATCTGTCAATAAAATGTGTCCTGTTTATTCATCATAAATTGTGTATGCCAAAATTTTAACCCAGACATGGAATGCTAGGTTTTTCCTTGATTTAGTGGAGCCGACTAATTCTTAGAAGAGTGCTAATGCACTTATGGGGGGTGGACTTATATTCTGCACTCCCAAAAATTAATTAGAAGCCAAACAAATTACTTTTGTGCTACTTCACTGCACAAAATCACACCACCACCCCCCCCCCCCTCCTCTTTTCTTTTACGGCCACGCACACACACACACACACAACTATCATAATAATGTCTATAGCAGCTTTTGGGCAGTAGTTGAATTAAATCCATCTTATGGGCAGGCATGGAATTAAATAGTCAATTTGCTAGACTTCTTGTACATGCTAACATAATCAAAGATGTGGAAGGATCTGCTAGAATCGTGCAAAAATTGCATCAATTAGAGCGATCAAAGATTCAAAGATAAAGAGAAACACCCATTGGGATTGGGCTTCCTTCTATCAGTACTCAGAAAAAAAGATTTATATTTCGTTAATTATTAGTCTCATGAAATTGTTACCATAGTGCACAAAATAATACAAAATTGATAGTGTTCCCTTAAATCTTATTGCAGTAGTCCATACCATTGATGCTATTTGGGTGTATTTAACTCTTTTAGTACATTAATGGATGTGTCCCATGTTGTTTTTAAATATTGCTAACATCAATACCATTGGTAACTTCATGTAATAGCTAATGCGGAACTCAATTGATGATGAGAATTACTACAATTTTATTTCGTCAATGAAGAAATCTTCCTAGTCGAGGTGAATTGATGGGGACATCAAACATTGAAGGGTAGATTTCAATTTTTATTTAGTTTTTTTTATTTTAGGGCTTTAACTTTATGTTTTATTAGTTTCTTTAATGTTTTATTAGCCTATGATGTTAGTATAGGTGTTAGGGGGCAATTTGGTAAGTTTGTATTGATTTTTTTAATGAGTTTTCATATGTTGAAAATTCAAGGGAAATAAAGTTACGGGATTAGGACATAGATGGTATTTCTGCTTTTGTTTTATTTAAGTTGTTTTAAGTTTATTTACAACAATGAGATTCCCTTATTTTAGTTGGATGGTTGATATTAGATTTATGGTTTAGAGAATATTATAAATACTTGCTTCTTGTTGTAGTTTTCGTGAATGATGAATAAAAATTAAGATTGAAGCTTTGATATTCCCATTAATGTTGTAGTATGAGGCATTTTGGAGTTAGTCCAATATCTCTTTCTTCTTCTAATTTTTATTTTATTTTTTATTCTTTTATTTTTCTTGATTTTATTGAATTCTTGATTCTTAAAATCTCTTTCTTGATTCTTGATTTCATTGAAGTCTTTGATTCTTGAAATCCCTTTCTTAATTCTTGATCCTTGATTTTTGAAACCTATAAACCTTAACATTAATCCTTTTTTACCCTACAAACATTTAACCATTTTCATTGGGATTGTGGTCATACTTGCCCAAAATCATAATTAAATTATCCTATCATACCCAAATCCTTACCCAATTCCAATCGGATTTACCTAAATCTCCTATTTTACCTAAATCAAATTGTATTTTCTTATCTCCCCTCATCGTCCTGCATCAATAGCTTTTGCCAGTTTGAGCTTTCCTACATTGGGCATAAGGGAATCTACTTCTTGATACTTAAATAATCTGAGAATCAACTTAGTTACTGGATTTATGTAACCAACAGAAAAACAATTAGGTTTTGATAATGAAACTATAACTTTTCATGTTGGAGTCCTTTCTGTTCAACATTTCTTCATTTACCATTACTATATAGTTTTGCTTCTCCAGCAAAACTGGAAAACAAGAAGAAAGGGTTGAAGTTGAACATCGGCATCTAAGAAGGGAATAGGAGTATATTGAACAATCATTCGAAATCCATGACTATTTATAATTTATCCATCTTTCCCTAGAGCTAACTCCTAGCCTAGAGGACATGTTGGAATATTGTCAAGCAGTGGTGCATTTTATTTGGCTCTAGAGCACAACTTGTTAAGTTCCATATAATAATTCATGGTGTACGGGAGACCTTGTTGTAAACTACAAAGATGGTAAAGGAAAATGTGATTCCCTGACTGAGAGCCTTAATATGAGACTCAGGCTTTATAAAGTTAGTGCTACACAATCCTTTGTACCATTTTTCTATGTTATTCTTTCGAGATCATTTGTTACTTCTTCACAAGGAAACAACTTTGGCTTGATCACTTTTTATTGATCAAGCATCTGCATTCTGGAAATTTTAATTTCTGTTGGTGCATATCTTCCTCTCTGTGGTAAATCTAGTGTATTTTGTCCCACAGCTACTAAACATCTTGACGTCGTCAAAGGAGCTGATGGACCTTATAAAGAAAGTTGATGTTGCATTTCATTCAAAACTGTCTGGATCTTCCTCTCCGATGTTTGATAGTTCATATAAGTGCGTTCCATCCATTCGTGAACAGTTGCAGGTGTTTCTTTTTTCCTTATTCTCTTGTTTACAACTGTTTCTTTAATGGCTGCTTTTCTCTTGAACAGATTTCTTAAAATCCAAAGTCACCTCTAGAAAAACCCTTTACACCCATGGGAACAGTGTCACTGAATCTTATGAGAATGTATGAAAATAATAGCTACAATGTGGCTTGGGACAGGACCTTTCACTGAAAAGAGCATACATAGGAGAGGTTTATTCTGTTTGTTTTCGATGGTCGGAAAACATAAGAAAGAAAAAAGTCCCAAAAAAGGTCTATGTTTGTATGGCAGTTGGTTTTAGAGACAAGACTAAAAGAATCAACAAGGCTTCAGACCTTATACATCAAGTTCTTTTATTTTTTTACACAGTATTTTGTTTAACATCAGGACTGGGAGGATGGATTATGTGAGAGTGATGCTGATGGATCCTTTTTACATGAGAACTGGAATCAGGATTTACGGCTTCTTAGTAATGGTGAAGACGGTGGACATCAACTACTTCAGGTATTTGTTGATTGATGTACTCTTTACGAATATTAATCCATCTATAATCTATCTGCAAGTTAGAATCTCAACCCAATACTACAATTCCATTGTGCAGCTGTTGATATTGCGTGCCGAGTCGGAGATCCATGCCATATCTGGTGATAATCTTTCAAGGAATATTCAGACTTTGGACTCTTTGAAAGCCCAGATGGGTTACCTATTTGGTGGTAGTGTTCAAGGGCTCATATCAGTCACACCAGAAGCAAAGCAGAGTCAGCATACCCAGAACGAAATATTCAAGCCCAGATGGGTGGGAAATCACAATATGTCCAATTTGAAATACAAAGGTGACTGGATGAAGAGGCCTGTCTCAGACAGTGAGTTTGCATGGCTGGCAAGATTACTTGTCCGGTTATCTGATTGGTTGAATGAGATTCTAGGGCTAAACCAGGAAGAGATCAGTCACACAAGCCCGTCTTGCTTGTATGTGGACTTGTCTAATGACGACGTAAGTAAAGTGAGTGGTCCCAAGGAAGCCATCAAAATGCTGCTGTGTTCTGTTGGGTGTTGGATTGTTCTCTTTGGTGTGGGAGTGGTGAAGTTCATGAGGGAGCATGGATTCAGGGTCAATTTGAGGGTGTTTGCTTCAAAGAAGTTTGTGATCTTTTTGCTTTTATCGAGTGTGTTTAGTGTGTTGAAGAAGGCTATTGGGGGATCGTTTTCACGCTCACTGTGCACAAAACTGTGAAGGGAGATCGTGTGCATTTTCTTGCTTTAAAATTGGGGGATGTGCATGCAATGAATTGTAAATGTGGGGGTCTGTTTTTGTTTTTTGGATAAAATATTACAGAGAAAATCTCAAGTAAACCATTTTGCTGTGGAAATGGTTTGCAGATTGCTTGCTTTGGATTTTGGAAGAAAACTGATAGATAGTGAAATACAAATACATGAAGGAATGAGCATGAAAAGTTTTTTTGTTTTTGCGTCGGTGTTCCATTTCACTTGCTATTAAAAATAATTTCTTTTTTTAAATATATTAGTGCCCACTAAAATTCTAAAATGTGGAATATAAATTTGAACAAGCCCCCTTCATAGGTTGGTGACATTAGAGATGCCCATGATCTTCAAAATGATGATTTACACCTTGAGGTTGTCTTTGAGATACTAAAAAAAATAGCCTAAATGCCCTCGTCATGAAGCTCTTGTAATAAAGTCATGCATTTGATCTATCTCTCAAAATGTTTAATCAAATTTTGGTAAATAATACAGTATTTTTATAAATCTCTATCAAATAAGTTTTTTAGTGTTTCAATTTCTGACAGTAGATTCTAACAACAGTTTCTTACAATAGAATTTGACAGTAGATTCTGACAATTGTATCAAATAGGGTTTTATTATCTAATCTCTTAAGATTAAAAAAAAAAAAAGTGCTAACTAGAAAACTTCTGTTGTGTTTGGTAACACTTTTGAAGTTTGAATGAAGGTGGTCAATCCTTGCTTTCAATGCAAACATTGAACACTTTTGCCGGAAAACATTCTAATTTCGTCTATAAGATTTGATGATAAGTTGGCAAAATCGTCTATAAGATTTTGTGAGATAGAATAATATGTTGGCAAATTAGTTGAATATTTATTAGTTGGTGAATTGTTTGGTGGCTAATCCTCCAATGTTGAATTTTGTTCATTAGAAAAGAATATGTCAACTAACGGGTGATTGATCATTTTAATAAGTAGTCAATAATTATGATAATCATAATCGATAGTAAAGTATAAATGACAGTTAATTAAGGACTTAAAAGTTATTTATTAAATCTTATTGCAATTTCTTATAATAATAATTAGTACTAAACTTTATTTAGACTTCATTAACCATATAGCAGTAAGAGATATTAATTTAATGAAGATATATATGTTCTAGTTTGATAAACAATGATAGATACTATTATTTTACTTTCAAAAGGATTGGTGTGTTGTCAGTAAAAATACTTCTATACTGTTTATTACATTTGTTTTTGGGTATGATCGGGTTGAACCGCCGGTCGGACCGATTTGGACCGACCCGGGTCAGTGATACGGGTCAACAACCCGGTTTTTAAAACATTGGATGAAACATGGAAGCCTTCTTTTTATTCTTCTTCTTAGATTCTTCGTTCCGATTAATTTCTAGGGTTCATGTTTTTGGGTCAAAATCTGTTTTTGAATTCTTAGGGTTGGTGATCTCTTTCTGGTCTGCGACTGCGATAGAGAGATGGTTCTGTCGCAGAAGATCCATGAAGCCTTCAAAGGAACTGTTGAGCGAATTACAGGACCTCGTACGGTCTCCGCATTCAAGGAAAAAGGTGTTCTTAGCATCACCGAGTTCGTCATCGCTGGAGATAATCTCGTATCAAAATGCCCTACTTGGTCTTGGTAATTCTCTTCTCTGATCCATCTGTGAATTGATTTGATTCCGTTAGGTTTTAATTGTTCTGTCCTAATTCGGTGATGTTAATTGCTCGAAAGATTTAATTTTTTATTGGTTTTAGAATTTAGATTGCATAATTTGAACTTATTTGGGTAAGATTTCTGGAATTTTGAATTATCAGAGACTGAAATTGGGATTGAACTATTCATCAACAGTTACTCAATTTAAATTAAATTCTGTAAATTTTGACTGCGTTAGGTTTAGATTGTTCTGTCCCAATTCAGTGATGTTAATTACTCGAAAGATTCAATTTTTTTTTATATTGGTGCTTGCTGGTTTTAGAATTTAGATCGCATAATTTGATGTTATTTAGGTAAGATTTCTGGAATTTTGAATGATTAGAGCCTAAATTGGGATTGAATTATTCAATAAGAGTATCTCAATTTTTTTTAAAAAATTCTGTATAAACCAATCGTACTCTCAAAAGTGATATCTTCATTCTTATGTGCAGAACCAATAATCTCTTAAATTCCATAGTTGATGTATCGATCTTCAAAACCCTTAGTATCTGTTTTTTTTTTTTTTTTTTCTTTTAATAAGTTTAAAAAAAAAAAGAGGAAGAAGAAGAAGAAAACTAGACCCTCAGAGTATCTGTTTTGAGTGGGTAATTTTCTAAATGTAGACGATAGAATGGTGGGGAGTTAAAATGACCCTCTCTTTTGTTTTCTGGTATTTTCTGATACCTTAATTTGCTAATTGCATGAAAATTTATTTTTTCTTGGTTATCTCATTGATAACTCATCATGCATTAGGGAATCCGGTGAGCCAAGCAAGCGCAAATCTTACCTACCCCCTGAAAAGCAGTACTTGACTACTAGAAATGGTAAGTCAAATCCTTTTTATGCGTGTTTATTAAAATCCATTATAAATTTATTTATTTTATCTTATCACCGGTTATAATATTCTCTCCTAAACAGTGTTAAAGTTATTTATTTTATCTAATCTCAAATATTTGGGGGCTGATTTTTGTTGGAGCAAAATTTGTGAAGAGTTCAAAGGAGTTTTTTTTTAGGACTTTATGTTTGGATGAGATTTGTTATGTAATTCCTGAGTGGTTGCTTGTTTTTTCTTTTGCTGCTTTTTTACTTTGTATCCTGGGTGGCTTGCTCAGCCCCCTGTTTTAAAGCAAAGTTGCTTGGCTCTTTACCTATGAAAGGGGAAAAAGATGGAATTAAGATTCATTAAGATATTTTGTTGTTGTTGTTAGTGGTTAAGAGTATGTTATGTACTTCACTATGAAAATTTTGTGTAGTCTTAAGAAGAATAATTACTTTTCAGAGACATATAAGCTTGCTTTCTAAGAATAATGCTTGCGTCTGGATGAGAGAATCATAATTTTTCCTCCCTACCTATGTCATACACTTGGTGATCATGCAGGCAGGGCAGGTAGATGGGTCCCATCTAGGAAATCTCTTGGACCAAAAATTTATACATTATAATGATCCTAACTATCCCAATAAATCTCTTTCCTTGGGAAGTTGGTAAAAAAATTGAGAATGGTCCACTAAGATGACCTTACAAGTCTGATGCTTTGGATCTTTTGATTTGGTTGATTATTGGCCTAAAAGATCTATTAGGTCGAATCAATGAATGTTGACCGGCTGCATGTGCCAGTAGTCCTTTCATCTCAAATTTATTTCTCTGATTTTCTTTGAACTATTAATATAAATCGTTAAATGCTATGAACTTTCTCAGTACCTTGTCTGCGAAGAGCTGCATCTATAGAGGAAGAATATGAAGCTGCAGGAGGGGAAGTTCTTCTTGATAATGAAGACAATGATGGGTGGCTAGCAACTCATGGAAAGCCAAAAGGTATTTATTTATTGGAGTTGAATATCTTGGAAAATGCAAGTCCCCTTTCATATGACTCTGGGAATTGAATTTCTATTATCTAGAAACCAAGTGTGACGAGGAGGAGAACTTACCCTCGATGGAGACCCTAGAAATCAGCAAGAACAAGACCATTCAATCGATCTCCTCATATTTTGGGGGTGAGGAGGAAGAAGATATACCTGACATGGCAGAATATGAAGAACCTGATAACCTTATTGAGACCGATGCTGTAAGTAGTTAATTATGTGTTACTAGTATGAAACCTAATTATATTGATGGATGTGATGATTACAAATAAAGTTAGCAGTTTTGCACGTAATTGCTCGTCCTTTCCATTGACACAAATTTATCCAGAATCTTTTGGGTTGGTTGGTTGGTTGTTCCCATTGGACATTTCACTCTTATCAATGGCCATATATTCTTTAGAAGCATTCCTCTTCACATCTATACTCCCTAGTTAGCTCATGTCTGTTTTGGGCTTCACTCATTGGCACATTGTTAGGCTTCCACTTGGCAGCCTACATTCATAATTCATTGAGAATCCCCCCAATGCCAAAGATTCTCAGAATGGATCTCATGACATGTCTCTGCTGGAAATGTCTTAGGTCTTAAGCGAGCTATTATGTCATGTCAGTCAGAAATAACAAAATAGAGGATGAACATCAATGCTTGCTTGGTATTTTTCATTATTGATGTAATTTTCCTACTTCATTATGAATCTTTCATGTTGATTGAATTAGTTGGGCATCTTGTATATGAATAGATAGAGGCAATGGAATCAAGTTATGCCTAAGATTTATGGCAATCTCAAAATGTTCATCATTCCATCATTCAATTAATGGAACTTTCATAAAATTTTGCGGAAGGAAGACTAAGATCCCATATTGCAAATCCTATCTCCAGCTGAGTGGTGAAGGAAATTATCTAGAACTTTGATTTTCTATGTCTATCAAACCATCCGTTTGTGGGTGATAAGCAATAGAGCCTTTGGTTTTGTTTTCATCTTCGCCTAGTGGGTCTCATAAAAGTTCCTCACCTGCTTCATATGTGATCGAATACAATGTATTTGGTACTTAATGAAGTTGAACCACATCTCTAAAGATTAGCGTAGTGACTTAAAAAGTATTAGGCACCATCTTTGAAAGTTGATCTATGACCATGAATATATGGAATCAAAATCTTGTTGAGTCTTTAGATAGCGTTGGAAAAGTCCATGCTTAGGTCTTCTCATGTATTGGGTTAACATGAACCCTATGTTAACATAAAACTCTATCTTCAGACTTTAGTCAAGGTATGCGTTTTTGTGTGTATATAGATATTCTAATTACCCTCATTCATGTCATTTTTGGCTTTCTTTTGGCATGTTTAGAGCTGTTGACCTGCACTGAAGCACGTGCGCGCGTGCACACACACACACACACTCTCCCTCTCTCTCTCACTCAAGTTAAGATTCCTAGATAATGAGGCACACACATGATGATTTGCTTCTATGCATATGATATGATCATGTGTCTATTATGGAATTCACAAATTCTAATACTAATGTGTTTCTAATTAATGCAGGCAACACTTCAATCTACATATCTTATGGCTCATGAACCTGATGACGACAATATTCTACGGACTCGAACATATGATGTTAGCATCACGTAAGATCTTTTCGTAAGAGGATAGACAACTTTTGATTCATGATGCTTTTTAATTTACCAGAGAATTATAATTTTTACCTTCCCAGCTAATTCCATCCTTTGCATGGAGAATGGGCTTAAAATTTACAATATAGCTTAAAGGTGACACTAAGAAACCACAATGCCTTCAGACATGACATTCATTTCTTGATGAAGCAATAAATACAGCTTAAACCCTTACAAGGAATGGTGTTCTGCCATTTGACCGGTGTTACAGGTTCTGACATTATTGATGTAGACCATTGTACACCAACATTTCCTAATTTTCTAACAATGAATTTGTTTCTCAAGGGCTATAAGAGATTATCCCACCCGAAATTATGACATTATTTAATTAACTGAAATATTGGGCTGATATTTTTAAAATAAAAGAAATAATGGCCATTATTTTTATAATGTTGTAATGGCCCTCTGTTTCCGTAATCAAGGGGCATATGAACATTAACATTACATGATATTGGAATGGTGTTATTTTTCAAAACGGAATGGCTCTGACTATGCATGATATGATTAGTGGGACTGGGAACTACTGGGAAGACATGTAGGGTTGTAGACAATATACTTCTTCAGTGCAGGTTTGCTAGAGGAGCATGGATTTATTGCTCAGTTATTTGACATCTAATAGGCATGTCCTGATTGTGTTATACAGCATTTTCGAGGGTTGTTTATTTGTATTCTGGGGCAATTCATTTTTTGAGCCCCATTTTCGAGGGTTGTTTATTCATATTGGGCTTAAAGGCTTCAATGATGATGTTACTTTATATTTCTCATATTGTTTAATTATGTTTTTATTGAAACACCCATTTGGAATTCAGAAAGCTTGCATCTATGGAAGTTTCCCAATGGTTATTATCATATCCGCACATCATAGAAATCCTTATTCTCATTCCATATCAATTCCATCTAATCTAACTTTTCTTTCCTTTTTCCAGGTATGATAAATATTATCAAACTCCTCGTGTGTGGCTCACCGGGTATGATGAGGTTGGTACTCTGCAATGTTGCTTTGTCATATGGTTTTGGTATTTTTGATTGAATGAAAAAGGAATCAAGTAGCATGGGGTCTCTGTTTGAGTTTAGTTTGCAAGCCGAAATCTTGCCTTCCCAAATTTTTGCATTTGCTCTATATATTGAAAAAAGAGATGCTCTTCTTGATTGCATGGACTTGCACTCGTGATAGTTGCATTCTGCATTTTCAAATTCACTCGGCAAGTCAACAAACATGTAAAAACTGTCCAGATTTACTTAAAGCTCATTGTCTTGTGTTTCATTCACGTACCATTTTTCTCTTGATGATAAGGGGCTTCTGATCTAAATAAGGTTGTCAGAGTGACTTCTCAAAATTTTCAATGTAATTATCAAATGCTTTTTGGTTTTACTGAGTCTAATATCCTTTCACTTCCAGGATGACGTTAATGAGGTGTTAATTTCACATTTTAATGGATTATACTAGTATAGTATTGCTAAATATTCAAGAAATATTAAAATCCTTCTTTTATATAGGTAAAATTGAATTGAATTAATAAAAAAGGAAGGTCGAGGTGACCGACCCAATAGTGCAAGGGGGCCAGAGAGATAGACCTGTCAAAACCTAAGAAAAATCAAATGGAGATCTTATAGATCCAATCCCACCTACTGAAAAGATCCTTAAAACCATTTTCCAACCAATGTTATTTTCTTAGTATGTTAAACTACCCAAGCCTTCTTTTCCCCCTTCTAACATTTTTTAACTACCCAAGACAACATTGATGAGTCTCTCTCTGACCAAATCATACCCTAACAGGAACCACTTCTTATGGGGCATTTTCTGTTTGAGCTCCATCAAGTGGGCTAATGTATGATTCCAGCAATTGCTCTTTGACTATTCTACCTTTGTCAGATGATGCCTTGCTCTTGTTTTTTCTCCTCCGATTCCTTTATCGCAGATGGAGTTCACTTTGCTCCTGTCTTTTGTAAATCTTCTCTATCCCAAATCCTCTTTGTTTCTCTTTGTCCTTCACAGCAAATCTTCCCCCAAAACTCACTTGGTTTATCTCACACCATTTGATAACATGGTTCTAGAAGATAGGGATTCAACATGAAATAAATGCATTTTTGTTCTTCTAATTGCTAATTAGTTATCATTTATTAATTAAAATTGTTCTTGCACTTCCTGGAAACTGATTTTTTGTGTACTTTATATTTGACGATCTTCAGTAATATTTAGTTTGTCAGAAGATGAGATTATTTGGTGTTTGGACTATCTTGATTGGACGGGCCCAGTTGGGTAGTTGACTTAATTTGCCTTTACAAAATTTCTTAGAAGAACTCATTTATTTTCGATGATATATGAGAGAGCTTGAATTGGCTATCTACACATACAGCATTTATTGAGAGTCATTTCGATATTTTTTGGCAGTCAAGGATGCTTTTACAACCAGAACTTGTGCTCGAAGATGTTAGTCAAGACCATGCACACAAAACTGTGAGCTATTTCTACCAAATGTTTTCTTTTTTATGCATGTAAATTCACTTTATATTTTTCTACCAAACGTCTTCTGTACAGGAGGGCGTCTCGTTGTCTTGTTTCCAATTTATTTTTTTGAATGTTAATCGTAAAGAAGTTTATTGAGAAGATTTGTAGTCATCTTGTGGATTATATTGTGAGAAACGTTATTTGATTTTAATGGTACGAAATTCATTAACTGACAGATGTCAGCTTACAATCTCTCTCAAAACTCTTGGAGAAAACAATGAGGAACTCATCATGACAGAGGCTTCAGCATGCTAGAAAGAGTTCTCATCAAGTTTCCACCAGAAATGATTGGATTGCTAGGGGGGGTAGGATAGATCAAGAACCCCTAATGCAAACACCCCAATTTGATATAACTTTCTTGTATTAGTTTTAAATATTTGACGAATGCCTTAACCTGCAATCCATCTAGTTTAGATTTGGACAACTCTTTCCTTCCATTAAGTACTGTGATAAATGAAATGAAGTCACACATGCATCCAACACTATTAAATCACTATGATTGGTTCCACTTACTTGATTCATTTCTTATATTTGTTTGTTATTATTTCCCTAATCCTGGCACTGTAATTTGCCGTATGTGATCTGGCGTTTATATATGATTGTATATTTATTTTTTTGTTTACTTTTCTTTAACTACAGGTGACCATTGAGGACCATCCTCACTTGCCTGGGAAGCATGCATCTGTACATCCCTGTCGACATGGCGCTGTGATGAAAAAGATCATTGATGTTCTAATGTCACGTGGAGTTGAGCCAGAAGTCGATAAGTAAGATTTCTCATCTCACCTACTTTTAAAATTGAATTAATCTAATTGCAGAAATGTTTGTTATCTCCCTCATATTCCATGAACAAGGGGGAAAAAAAGTCACTAATAAAGAACTTCAACTAGAATACAAGGAGCCATCACCAAAATATCTTTTTGATGGGTAGTGTATATTTGCGTGCCTCTCCACTTAATCATTATAGATCTTAAAGAAAAGGATCTATACTATTATGTTGGTAGATTGCATGCACAGTTTTTCTCAACATTCATTGTGTTCATTGCAATCTGATGCAAGATAATCTCACTTATATAAATTTATAAAACCATGCCTCTGTCTCCAACTTTTGCAGGTACCTATTTTTATTCTTGAAATTCATGGCCTCCGTGATTCCAACTATTGAATATGACTATACTATGGAATTCGATCTTGGTAGCTCTAGTCACTGAATTGAGGTAAATCTAAGTAAATGATCTCTCCTCTGCTCCTGTTTCTTGGTTCATCTGATTCTTCAAATCGCCTGTCTATATACCAAATTCAAATGCATACCCCACTTGGTGGGGTTCGATATGTATTTGAGAACACAAATACAGTGTTAATAAAGATTTGGCCTGGAACTATAGCGCGTTCTAAAATTTGAAATGGAGTTTTTTGGTATTTTTAAAATGTCCCAAAAAAGGATAAATGATGGCATACCCTTGTGAGATCCTTGACAATTTTCAAGTGTAAATCACATACCATGATGTACTATTGGGAGACGGATTGCAAATCTAAAACCATCACTTTATGCTTCTTGCAGTTTCAACATATATCTGACATATGATGTCCCTACTTTTTTTTTTTTGTTGCTCGAAACAGATTTAAAGATTGAAAATTCAGCAAAAGCTACAAGTATCTGTTGGTGTGTCGACCCCAATATCCTCTCCACTCATGTACATATTCTCTATAATAGGATGACTCATTTGGAATCTCATATTATGAATGAAACAACTTGGGAGTCCTGGTGTGTGTCTTATTTTCATCTGTGTACCATTGCTTGTTCTTGTTCCATCAAATTCTCTCAGATTCTGTTGCTGAATTGCTCAGATTGTAAATTCAGTTCAAGCTTTACTTGAACTTGTCTGGTTGTTTTGGCCGAGCCAAACCTACTAATGACTGAATCGTGATTCCTTGTAAAAAAAAAAAACAACATCAAAGTTATAATAGCAAAGATCAAGACCAAATAAAAATCATGTATGAAACTATGAACTTGTCTTTAATGGTGTATTTGATTTTATGCAACCTCTTTGACTGATCCAGGGGTATATCGCTTCCTACTAACAGATTGGGTATGAATCTAATAAACTTCTTATCAAATCAGCATGGTGAACTTGATCAGATGCGAATCTGTTTCATAATTGATGTCTCTAATGAAATATTCCGAAATTGTGTTTTGGGTAGTTAGAAAATAACTATAAATATTTCTTCTGTTATTTCCAAAATCGTGTCACATAATTCATTTTCCACTTTTACTCAAAATATTTACAGATAATAATATAATCTGTTAAGCTAGAAGTGTGCTACCTGTTGAGGCATACACTAGAGCGTTTTCAGTCCTGCGATAATGGGTTCAAGCCCAATTTTGTAGACTTGATCAAAACACTCTAGACCGATCTTACTGTCTCATATTGAAGATCATTCTTACAAAAAATGAATGAGAGATCTAATTTCGTAGGATTCCAAATATCCCAATGGACTAATCCATGGTGAGTTGCTCTGTTCACCATGGAGATTTAGAAGAAAAAAAAAAAGGATTGAGGGTTCAACTGTTCCGTATCAAGGATATTTCTAGCTAAAAGACATTTAATAATTTCCTTTTAATTTGCTCACTAGGCAACATGAAACAACATCAATCCTTAAAATCCAAACTGAAATGTAGAGCTAATGTTGTAAGTAAACTTATAAAGATATCATTGGAGGCTACGAACAAGGATGCCTTCAAAGGTGATGCCAGGCCCAAAAGCCAACACAAGTCCCCACTCTTCTCCTCCATCACCACCCTTCAATTCCTCCCTCATATAATCAAAAACATAGAAGATGGTATTACTACTCGCATTCCCATAGTCCTTCAATGCCCTCCTACTACACTGCAGCTTCTCAGTTGTCAACTTCAGATTGGTCTCTAGTCGATTAAGTATCGCAGGCCCACCTGGATGAACGGCCCAAAACAAATCGTTAAACTCCTTCAAATTAGCCTTCTCCATAAGTGTCTTGCAAAACTCCTCGATATTGTCTTCAATCTTCTGTGGGAGATCTCTCCCTAGCACGAAATTTATACCCTCCTCGGTAAGCCGACCATCAATTATGTTATGTGTCCCGGGCAAGAACTTTTGCACCGCAAAGTTTAATTCCATGAATGGGTTCTCTATTCCAATTAATGGGTCGGCACCTATAATGACTGCAGCTGCCCCATCGCCAAAAAGTGCAGCACCGACAAGGTCGTAGGGGCGGGACACATTAGGGGGACGGTACCCTAATATGGTAGTCTCCGATGTTGTTAGTAGAACACGACTTCCTGGGTTGTTCTCAGCTATGTCCTTAGCGACACGGAGACCTGTGACACCACCATAACACCCAAGAAAATAAAGCATCACGCGACCAACATTGCTCCTTAGTCCAAGTTGGGTAGACAAATAGAGGTCTCCCCCAGGCAACCTTATTTCGCTCGATGAAACATAGACAACATGGGTTATGTCTCCTACTGGCCTTCCCCATTCTTTAATGCAAGAACGACTCGCAGCGATAGCCATCTCTAAGACTGCGGGATTTGCTATTTCGAGCCTTTGTTTGATCGTCGCTGAGCCTTCTGTCACTAGTTCAGGGTACTTGTCTAAGATTTCCTTAGACATGACAGCGTACCTTGTCTTCACCGTGGTGGTCTTACCTAGCATAAGAGAAGAACACAAGTTTATGGTGAATTAAGCATGAATATTAAACTATGAATCTAGATCGAGAAGACAACTATATGGTTTGTAAATGGTATGACTAGGTACACATGAAAGGATCCATAACCAATCATTAGATACCATCGAATCATGTAAATCTTGATGTGTTCTACATGTTTTTTTTTTTTTTTCCTTTTATTTATATCCTTAATGGTTTGATATGGGATTTTAACTCATTCGTCTATGAATGGGAAATGAATTTCATTTTTACTTACACAAACGCTCCAACTTGTCTTTCATGGCTTGGTCTTGGCATTTTGTGTCACGAAAGTAGCCTTCGACAAGGGACTCTTGTGGTATGAGTTGACTAGGGAAGGCCTTGCCTAATGCGAGTACTGTTGCCTTCCCAGGGGTGTATGCATGTTTACGCACTACAGGCATGTATTCGACGTAATCTCTGGTTGTACCATTGAGATCAGTTTTCGACATCTTTAACAAAGCTTGGCAAGAAAATGGAAATGATAGATGTTCGATGCAAAATTCTATGCTACATTGTAACAAGGGTGGCATTTTAATGTAATGTGAGGTTTTTGTTGGAGGGAGTTTGGTTTCAAAGCAGAGATGCATGGAGCATTAAAAATGCCTATTTTATTGGATTTTAGGTTTTGGGACTACAAAGTGTGAACCTCTTTTAATCTTAACCCATTCATGTTTCCCTCATTGTAGAACATTTAGATTCCAATTGATAGAGTAAAAAAACACCAAATCTCAAACAAATGAGGCAAACATGATAAGTGATGCATGCCTACTATGGATGGGGGGAGTTTACACATTGTATGTTAGAGCAGAATACATTCTCAATGTTGGAACTGGACAATCCCTGCAACCAAACAACCCTTTTGGATCTTGGGTAACCTTATTTGTTAACAGCAAATCCTCACTTTATATTTGAGGACAATTTTGAAGAACTCCTTCCTCCTCCCATTTTGATAAAAATGAAAGATACCCTTGAGTTTTCAAATTGATGGCATGCCCCCCTTGACTTTGATCTTACATGGGAGACTATAAAATGACAAGAATACCCTCATAATGAATAAATGATTGATATTTTCATCACTATACATTGTAAAAGGCAAAGAAATAGATTAATTGTAATCGAAATTAACTTATACAAGTTTAATTGAAAGTTTAAAGAATAGAATTCGTCGAGGTACCACTCTCATTTCAATACGATAAAAAAACAAATCAAACAATAAATGTACATATACAGATAGTTTCCTCCTCATATTTGTTTTACATTCTCCTTTATAGGAAATTATAAATACAATTAATCATCCTTGGCCCAAAATCCATGAAAACCAAGAGGAAAGTTCAAGTTTTTAGGAACTTCAAACCTTGCTATTACTGCATCAACTTCTCCTATCCTTTTAGGATTCAAAATCACCAGATAACACCTTTGTATGGAAACTGCATACTGAAATATCAACAACAATAACATTTCATGTTAAACAAGAACTCAAATCCTTCCAATGTAAAATACTAAAAAAATGTCCTTTTTTTTTAAAGATTTCTTAAAATTTTATGCTTACATCCAAATGGCATCCAATCATATTTTTGGGTGCCACATGGACGAGCGATAGGTGGTCCCTTGGTCATGTGCGTAACCCAATCTCATAGCACTACATGAAAACTGGGAAATTCTACAGAAAAAATTGACAGGCCAAGGCCCACGAATTTTAGAATCTGAATTTTGACGGTCTAGGGCCTTTGAAATTCTTGATGTTCCTAGATTTGATGGCTTAAAGTTGTCGAATTTCTCTCATCCTTCATTAATTTGACAGATTTGACCCGTCGAAAAAAAAAATTTTGACAATGAAAAATTCGACACCAATTCGACCTCTTGGTCCATCGAATTTTATGAAATTTGACGGCCCATGACTGTCAAATTTGGGCTTTCAAATTTTATGAATTTTATAGACATAGATTTGAGAGTCGATTTCTCACCTCAACTACTAAAAGGTACCCATCATCCTCTTTGATGCCATTGGGGACGAAGATAGGCTCACCGATGAATCTTCGACTTCCAGCCTTCCACACGGAAACTGACTTGTTCTTGACATTTAGCTTTGCTACTGTATCAAATGGAAAATGTGGCAAAATTCGACGAGAACCAGAAGAAGTTGCCACGTAAATATAGTTGTTTTTGCTACCAGACATTGTAGGGTTAATAGCAGGAAAATCCGATGGTCTACTCCATTGGTTTAAGGACTCTACTGAACATTTTTGACAGTTTCCTTCCATGTCCAAGTTGATAGATACCTGTGGTGTGTAGTTCATCATCCATGGAAATTGGCATAAATGATCAGTTATGAAATGATAAGGTGGGTCTATTATATATACCAATAATCATAAATTTTAAATAGAAATCTCATAGATAATAGATCTTAAGCCTTACGTGAAATGCTTTAAGAACCAATCGATGGTTGGGTCTAAAACTGGCCAAATAATTAGTCATATTTTGCTTGGACGATAAGCATTTACTAAAGAACTTTGAAAACATTTGTAATTAATTTACTTGTGAAACAACCAAATCTTTGAATATATAATATTTTTGTTTGTTTTTTTCCATCTCTAGGATATAAAGATAATTTCCATAATTTTTTCAATAGGCTTCTAACTAGGTCATCATCTAGTTAGATTATATGTATATTAAAGAAAATTTCCCTAAATTCCATTTTCTTCCATTTCATAGAAGATTGGACTAAATGTGTAGTATTAAAATCAAGTGTGAGCGTTGATCCCTAACCATCTAATGATATATATACGATGAAAAACAATCAAGAAAGCACTTAAAAAAAAAAGATTTACATGGTTCGGCCAAGGCTGCATCCTTGAACGATAGATGAGAGTTTTACTATATTGAGAATGATTACAACCCAAACTTATATAACTATAGGTTTCCCATCTGAAACCAAATTACCAATAATATTCATCAAGACCTTAATTCAAGACATCTATCCTAACATTATTAAAAGATATTCTTATATTCAAATTATAGAGTAAGGTTTATAGACTATAAAATGTGTGTGTGTGTGTGTGTGTGGTGGGTGTGTGTGTTATGTGCTTATATAGGAAAAAGGTGAGTAGGGTAGTTTAGGGTGCTTCTATCGTATAGGATCATAACCCTTTATGAGTTGGAGGTTGAGAGTAGTAGTTCTTTAAATTATTAGGAGTGAGTAATTTAGAATAGTTAGTTTAAGAGTGGGAAAATGAGTTAATGGGTAATTTTATTTTCTTTTGTATTTAAATTCATTTTAATCTTAATGAAAATATGCAGAGAAAAGATATTTAGTTCTTAATTGGATTGGAGATTCACCATCTCGAATTGATGGCTTACGAGGTCCGATCTCTCTCAAATGAAATTAATCTCAATCTTTTTCTTTTTTATTTTTATTGTGATCCAATCTAAGTAGGCACGTAACAGTGCGCACGCACATGAGTGTGTGTGTGTGTGTGTGAGAGAGGTTACCTGGACTAAATGAGGAAGTGATTCTTCTTCACCTTCTCTTGCATTCATGAAAGAAGGATCCAATTTTACATTCTTCCAATTATAACCTGTGAAACAAGCAAGACCCTCATAATTAAATTAAAGTTATAAAAAAAGGATAACGCTGAAGTAACATTGAAATGTACATCGATTGTACATTCTGATGTGGTGGTGCACACATAGGTTATGATGATTTTCATCGAGATAGGCTATGATACGAGTGAAAAGTACCTGTGGTTATGTGTGCACCACCACATCAGAATGTCAGAATTGATGTACATTTCAATGTTATTCTAGCACGACTCTTTAAAAAAGGATAGCTCATATGATCAATAGAATGAATGTTTTATAAGACCCACCTAAAAGATCATGTGGTCAAATCAACTCTATCAGAATTGATCATAATGGTCAAATCTATTTGAGTGGGTAGACTTTTGGTGTACTAATGGGGTGATCGGTCTAGTATATAGAATTAGATTCTTGCCCACAATCCAATTCTATCTAGAATCCAATGTTAGATTATAAAAGTGATTCTCTCATAATCAGAAATAATAACAAATAAAAAAAATGACTAAAATTAGAAATGATGCAAGACCTATTTCTTGTGTCTTTGGAAGTCTGCTTCTTACATTTTTTGCTTTAAAGTAATGTTTTTAAGTATATAATATATTGTTTCACGATAATATAATCTAACGGTATTATGGATTCTGAAAATCAATTTCTATAATCCGATTTCTATCAATTCAAATCAAAATTTAAAATCAGAATCTAACAATCCAAATCAAACGTCCCCTTGTGACGGATCAATGAACTATTGTAGGTATCAAATTATCAGACCATTGATGTGAAAGGACTAAAATGTCCCTAGGGCACCTAATTGTTAATCTGAGGAGTTTTTATGCAAAAAGACATAAAAACATTAAAAATTACCAAACATTTTGTGGAAATTGAACCACTGATAGGAGCAAGCAGCAGCATGAACTTGAATATCTAAATTCCCATTTGCGTCCCTCTGCTCGAAAGCATTGCCAACATGTAGTAGCCACAACTGTGTTGGGGCTTCGATGGGCACCCTCCAATCTCGATCTCCAACTACCTGATTGGAAAATCGAGGAAGCAAGTATATTGGGGATGTAGGTTTGCTAGGGTTTACAGATAATGCAGATATCATAGGAGATAATCCACATAGTGCAAGCATTGATCCTGCAATTTAATTGTTAGATCAAAGATGATTAATCACTTTCCCCATTAATAAAATTGTACAAAATAATGCAAAAAAAAAAAAAAAAAAAAAATTGAATAAAAAAAATTAATTCCATAAGGGTTATTTGATATAAAATAAAGGAAAATTTGTAGCTTTATCTAACTTATTTGTATTAAGAATCGTGATAATCTGACGCCCCCATCACAGAACTGTAGATCATTTGCCTCGGGATACACAAGAAAATGATTTATGGTTCTGCGTATCCTGAGGGGGTGCCAGAAAATCATTATTCTAGTATTAAGGAGATATATCATACATATGAATTTTTTATTATCTTAATAATGGTAACAACACGTGAGAATGTATTGTCCCATCCCAAATATTCATTCTCACTTGCATGGCATGCCACTTGTTGTAATTTACAACAAAATGAATGGCAAATTGTTGATGCATATTGACCGCGCAATCCTATCGGAGGATATATTTTTGCAGCAGTCCCTCCATCTTAATTTTGTTTACAATCCTTATACTCTTTATTAATTAAATACAAATCCAAACACCGTCATTTTCAATTGAAATAGCAAAACAATTATCTTACTAATGTAGTAAGATTTTAATCTTAGGTCATTTTACTTATATGGATAACCACATCACCAGTCCAACACAGCCCTCTAAGTTTCATTAAAAATTCAGATAAAAAAAATAAAATTCAAGAAACAATTTTTTTTTTAGCTTGATCCAAGTTTTTGAAAATTGATGGCTACTGAACTTTCAAATAACTCCGAAACTTAAAATTGAAATACAACGATGATAAATAACTATTTTTTGGGATTTGTATTTTCAAATTTCATATACTTTTATCCTCTATAATATTGAAGCATCCAATCATATTTTTTGGATGCCACAAGGTGAGCCCAAGGTTACTTGGACACAATAAAGTATTTTAGAGAAGTACTTTTCGTACTAACTTAGTAAAATTTGAAATCTTACCAAGGGTCATTGAGCTCAAATGAATTACCAAATTGGCAATCCAATACCAAGGTTTTTTATTATTAAAAAAATCAAAAAAGTAATTTATGTAAAACAAATTAAGCTTTTTGAATGAAAATGATTTCCTTGAAAATTCAGATAAAAAAAATAAAATTCAAGAAACAATTTTTTTTTTTTTTGAGCTTGATCCAAGTTTTTGAAAATTGATGGCTACTGAACTTTCAAATAACTCTGAAACTTAAAATTGAAATACAACGATGATAAATAACTATTTTTTGGGATTTATATTTTCAAATTTCATATACTTTTATCTTCTATAATATTGAAGCATCCAATCATATTTTTTGGATGCCACAAGGTGAGCTCAAGGTTACTTGGACACAATAAAGTATTTTAGAGAAGCACTTTTCGTACTAACTTAGTAAAAGTTGAAATCTTACTAAGGGTCATTGAGCTCAAATGAATTACTAAATTGGCAATCTAATACCAAGGTTTTTTATTATTAAAAAAATCAAAAAAATAATTTATGTAAAACAAATTATGCTTTTTGAATGAAAATGATTTCCTTGAAAATTCAGATAAAAAAAATGAAAAAAAGAAAAAACTGTAATGAATGAAAAATATTTTTCTAATTAACCCATAAAAATAAAATGAGGTGTTTCAACTTTTTACTATGAGAAAGATTTTAAGATAGGTGTTATTGGCACCCAAACTTTTTCTTATTACACCCCAATTAAAAATAAAGAAAACAATTGAATGGTTGAGAACAAATAAAAGTTGAGGTGCCAATAGAAACTCTCCCATTTTTTTTTCTTTTGCTTAGATTCTTTTGTTTTAGATTTAGGATTTTATATGAATTTTTTTTAATGGTAAAAAACTACTAAAATTATTTGAATAAGTGATATAATATTTTATTATGTTGAGATTGTAATTTGAGGTAAACTTAGTAATAAATAATATAAAAAAAAAAAGGTGAATGGTTGAGAATAAGTAAAAGTTGGGGTGCCAATAGAAACTTTCATTTTTTTGTTCTTAGATTCTTTTATTTTAGATTTAAGATTTTATATGAACCTTTTTTTTAATTGTAAAAAACTACTGAAATTCTTTGAATGAGTGCTATAATATTTTATTCTGATGAGATTGTAATTAGAGGCAAACCTTAGTAATAAATAAAGAAAATAGATGAATAGTTGAGAATAAGTAAAAGTTGGGGTGCCAATAGAAACTCTCATTTATTTTTTCTTAGATTCTTTTGTTTTGGGTTTAAGATTTTATATGAACATTTTTTAATTGTAAAAAACTATTGAAATTGTTTGAATGCATGCTATAATATTTTACTATGATGAGATTGTAATTTGAGGCAAACCTTAGTAATATTTGAAGAGTGTGTTTTGATCTTTAATTGGGGTGTGATAATTAATTAAGATGTAATAAGTAAAAGTCGGGGTGTCAATAGCCCTTCTCTTAAAATATCTCTTATAGTAAAAAGTTGAAATACCTCTTTTTATTTTTGCAGGTTAATTAGAAAAATATTTTTCATTCATTATTATTATTTTTATCTGAATTTTTTGAGGAAATTATTTTCATTAAAAAAAATATAGTTTTTTTTTATAAATTATTTTTTTAATTTTGTTTTTAGGATTAGACAACTTAGTTTTGGATTGCCAATTTGGTAATCCATTTGAGCTCAATGATCCTTAGTAAGAAAAATGCTTCTCTAAAATATTTTACCATTTTCGACTAATCTTGGGCTTACCTTGAGGCATCCAAAACATAATTGAATGCTTCAATATTGTCAAGGACAAAAGTATATGAACTTTAGAAAAATAAATCCCCAAAAAAGTTATTTTTCATTGTTGTATTTCAATTTTAAGTTTAAGAGTTATTTCGAAGTTGGGTAATTTTCAAAAACTTACATCAAGCTTAAAAAAAAAAAAAATTTGTTTCTTGAATTTTATTTTTTGATCTGAGGCTTTCGATGAAATTTAGAGGGTTGTGATAGTGTTTGACCAGTGATGTGGTTATCCATATGAATAAAAAGTCTTTTAGTAAGGATTAAAATCTTATTACGTTAGTAAGACAAGTGTTTTGATATTTCAATTGAAAATGACCGTATTTGAATTTAAATTTAATTAATAAAGAATATAAGAATTGTAAACAAAATTAAGATGGAGGGACTATTGCAAAAATATTCCAAGCAATCCTCCAATAGAATTGTGCGGTCACTATACATCAACAATATGCCCATCAACAAAATCGCACTCAGAAGCCCAAACCTCTAAATAAGATGCCTTGAATGTGTAAAATTAATACAAAACAAAGGTTCTCAATGGTTACACCTCTTTCTCACTTGTTATTATTATTATTATTATAATAAGCCCACTTGTTCAAGCGTAACAAAACCCATAGAATATTTACTTATTTAGTTTTTTTTTTTTTTTGCCAATTTTATATTCCTTTATGGTTTATATGAATGTTATATGTATTATACTCTATTTCGAATTAAACTAACCTGGAACATCAAGCTTGATGCGATTGCCAAACAGAACATAGTGGGTGTCAGTGAAAGCCCAATCGTGGATCATCAAATGGTCCGAGATGTTGAACTCTTGCTTCTGTATTAACTTGAAATTCGAATCAAATTCTGCATTTTTTTTTATAAAAATAAAAAAATAAAATTGTAAAATAGATGGTAATGATCCAGTATATCAGACGTGTAGCATTATATAACACATTTACTTTGATGGAAAATGGAGAGTGTATGATGAGTAATATTAAGGATGATAGTGTACATCCAGTAGTTATTTAGCAAATTAATGAATGTACCATAGAAGGTGAAAGAGCTGCGAGGGAGCAGCATATCTTCTGCGTTGCAAGAAATGAAAATGAGTCTCTCTCTGTGAGGATCGATCTTATAATGAGACAACAATCGCTTGGGTGGCATCTTAAACACACCTGCACCAATCAAGAAAGAATCTGTTGTGAACTACTTGCATGTATAAATAATAATAGGGGAAATTACTAAAATGGGCATCTACATAAACAAAATTACTGATCCAGCCATAGTTTTAAAAATTATTTATCAAAAGAATCATATATCTATTTGATATTTAATTTATTTTTACCAAAACAGGTACTCGTAATGTGATTTTTTTTCTCATATCTCAATATCTTTTGGATCGAGAGCATCGACCATGGTTCAACGTTAGAGAAGTTGAATAAATAAATATCAAAATGGTATTATAACCCATCTTAAGGTGCCAACATAGCTAAGTAGGTAAAAGGGTGTAGAGTGTGGATCCCACGACCTGATAAAATATAAAAAACATGATTGAATCATTAGTTTTGTCAAATATTGTGCCCTTTTGCTAGAACGCCCATAATAATATTCCATAACAAACTAGGGGCAACAATGGTTTATGTCATGTCGTGTGGTGTCGTGTTGATGTAAGAGTATTTTGAAAATTTACTTAACTTGAACTCAACTCGTTTGATAATCGTGTCAAAGCCTTAGATCTGAATCTGATCTGTTTATTAAATAAGTAACATGACACTACCTGTGTAATCAATTTAATAAATGGTTTGGGTTATTTCGTGTTCCTATTGACATGCGTACCCATGAATATGACACAAGTATGATTTGAACACGATTATGAGTCAAGCACAAATACGATCAAGACTAGAACACGATTATTACCTGTGTCCACCTTCCAACCACCAACATATATCAACCATCACAAACACATAAACCAAGTCACACCACCAAAAAAAAAATATTGCAACCATTAAATGAGTTATATACTGGATCAGGTTGGATAATGTTCCTTATTTGAACATGACCCATTTAATAAATGAGTTAAATGGATCAACACGATTACAACTCAAACATGATTAGGTTCAACCTAATCCCCCTAGCTTTGTGTTGATTTTGAGTTGTGTTAGAATATCTTGTCCTAGAACCAAGACATATGATGATATAATCCACAATTTAAGGTAAAGAGCTTATATTTGCCACACCAACTTTTATTAAATGCATCCCGAAGATGTGTGCTAATTCTTTGGTGATTTCATATGTATTGAGGTATTCTTAGCAAAAGTTGGTGTGACAATAGAATGTCTAAGGATATGTTTGATTGCATGAAAAATCAAAATCCACGAATTTCAAAATTCATAAAAAAATGGTGATGGAAAAAATGGAAATTATGGAAAAATTAAATCCATTATTTAATACTACTTTGGAAGAACTAAGAGCGGAAAAAAAAAAAAAAAAAGATGATGAGGAAGAGGGAGAGGAGAGGATGTCGTGGTGGTGGTGACGTCGACGGAGATAAGAGAGGAAAAATAGGGGAGGACGTGGTGGTGGCAGTGACAGTGAAGGTGAGGAAAGAAAAGAGAGAGAGAGAAGGTGGCCGATAATATTGATAACGATGGTGGCAATGATGACGGTGATGATGGTGATGACGACGGTAACGGCGACGACAATGAGATTTAGTGTGATGGTGGTGAAAAAAAAGAAAATAAGTTGGGGATGAAAAAATATAATCAAACACATGAAAAATATCATTTTAGATAAAAATTGATTTCCTCCTAATTTTTGATGTACAATCAAACTTAATTATTAGCAATCTATTTCAACCGGATAAATAGGGACACGTGAATCTCATTAGTACAACAATAATAGGTGGGCTTGAAAGGTGGACCGAAGTCAAA
Source organism: Akebia trifoliata (assembly GCF_017979445.1). NCBI lineage: Eukaryota > Viridiplantae > Streptophyta > Magnoliopsida > Ranunculales > Lardizabalaceae > Akebia > Akebia trifoliata. Next base: position 29,527,435 of record NC_141386.1, read on the forward strand.
ATTGATAACAGAGGGTCGTTTAGGGGCATATTTGGTAATTCATCTAGTCGTTTCGGATTCCGACACCAATACTATAGACAAAAAAACATTGTTGAATTACAATAATGCCCTTAAGTATTTTGTAAAAAATCTATCACACCTTAATTGAATTCCAGGGTATTATTGTCAATAAAAAACATTGACCGTTGTTCTCGTTAAAGAATAATTCCATACCGTAAAGAATCGGCTTCAAGAACCTAGCAGCGACATCCCAAACACCACCACTAACACCGTTAATCTGACCCACATCATCACCGTTAAACCTATAATTCTCCGTCAACAAATCACAACCGTCAATCAAGTCAAACTTCCCAACAGTATCCAACGAACCAGATTCAATCTCGTACGGATCACCACCTTCCCACAAACAAAGCAACTTCCCTCCCCACCTCACCACACTCGTATTCGCCACGTTCTTCATCACCTTAGTGTTCCCAATCTTCTTCCCTCCTCTCAACACCGAAAACGGTCCACGATGAGTGAACCGCCACTTGCCGGTCAACCGGTCACACTCCTCCATCTGAGCTTCTGTTTTAACGTACCTCGCCGAGAATCTGACTTCACCGGAAGTTCCATCGACGGTGAACGATCGAAGGTATCCGTGTCCATCGAGAGGGTGGACAGTTGATCCGTGATCGTCGGAAAAGATTCCAGGTCCGGCGAGGTAATAAGTTCCCGATGGGAAGTCAGATGGGATGGATCCATCGATTGTACCGAGGATGACCGGTTCGACCGATTCGGTCCGTTGAGAGACGAAGAGGAATTGGTAGTCCCAGAAATCGGCGACTGAGTCGTCTACGGTTGGGACTGATAGGATGGTATCTGGTGTGGTGATGGAAACAACGCGGCGTATTTTAGCTGTTGGTGGGAGTTTGTGAGCCGAAAGTAGCTTTGGAGTTGGAGGTGAAGGCGGTGAAACTGGAAAGAAGTGGAGAGAAGTCGCCTGCATTTTCTGTCAAAATTTATTTTTTCTTTTGCAAATATTTTAATGTGCTTAGGTGTTTGCAGTGGCTTTGAGGGTGGTGGTACCTCGGCGAAGCACTACGTTATATAATATAACAATGTAAGGTATTGTCCTGAATTGTTCTCATATTTTCGAAAATGCCACTAATGGATAAGGAAAATCTATTTTCGAGACAAATACATGTTCATAGCTTTAAAACTTGAAAACTAAAACTTGTAATGGACTTGTTATTTGACTTAGATGAGTCATGGTGTGAGGGGATTTATTTAAAATTTTCTTCTTTAATATTTTTTTTTGAATTTGATATGACTTTTTGTAATTTCATTCCGATGTTCAAGTCAATTAATACTTTTATTTTGGAACTTAATGAAAAAAAAGGGTAGGTGGTGCATGCCTTCGTGTTCTCTTCTACGGAATTCATACCTTTTGACCAATGAAGTGTTGTCTTATTGATGTGATTTTAGACTCTTAACTTCATGTTAGATTATTGTCCTCACATCATTCAAGGCCTCTATTATAATGCATGACTATAATTATTGTTTTATATTGTGTGGATCATGTCGACCTTCTTTCATATTGTGCTTGTTTGTTCTCAGGTATGCCCCTGAGCTTTCCGTATTAGAGATCTCATTGCTCCACCCTGCTTCAAATATGTGTTGTCCCTTAACTTAGTTTCTTGATCATTTTGAATAAAAAGAGTCGACAACTGATTGTAAAAGTGAGTTACTATTATGAAAACTCATAATTTAAGAGGCAGTTTTGAACTCAATTAGCCATATTTGTGTGAGCCATTCCTTCTCAATTGACTTGTATCTCAAGGTAACGTACTCATCAGATGAATGCTCTTTTCCTACCCTATAAGTGATTTATAAAATAAATATTTAGAATTAGGGAAGTGTTAACATCCAATTAAAGAAAAGTGACTTTTTTTTGTCAATCATTGGCATCTCAAAATCACCAACGAACACAAACCCTTTTGTTAGTGTTGTTATCTTCTTCGCTGAGTGGCACCAATGTAATACTTACAAAAGAATCTCTGATGCTTAAGTCAATCAATAACTCAAGAGAAAGAATAATCAAAAGCCTTCTAGATTGGTTTACTTTTCCTTTTTATATAGTTACCTTTTTTAAACACCCTTTCAATAATTGTATTCCTTTACATTTCTCCAATGATCTCGGGAATCCATGATCATCTCCTTCTGAGATTCCGTTGATAATTACATTACTAGCCTATTACTTTGTTTAAGCAAACAAGAATTCCTAATATGTGACTTCAAATGTCCCACATGCCATCTTGTGTTAAGATATCACACTTCTTTAAATGATCAATCAAACCATCTCTACTATGAGTTCACCTTTCGTTGACATAAATCTCAAGGGTATAAGTGTAAGTTTAAGATATTAATTGCATATTTTGGCTTATACATAAGCGTTTGATATTAACAGTCTCCAATACCCAAATTTTTCTATGAAAACTCTTAAATTACTGGTTATTCTTTTAGTGGTAAAGACAAGAATTTTATAGTCATTGTACAATGGGATTTTCATAATTACTAAGAAACCTTAAAAAGAAAAAGTGACCAAGTTCCATGATCCTCTTCCTTTCATCGGTGGGGGATTTTCAAAAACCTTAATCATCAAGTCAAAGATTTTGGCAAAGTGAGGGATTAAAGAGATGAACTTCGTATCTCTTTGCTTTTTGTTTGTTCCCCTCTTATAGGCCTTATTGCCCTGACCGTGTCTTTAAGCATTATGGTATACTATCACACTCTTGGGAGCTAACATGTGGATCGATAAATACGTATTGTTTCCAAAGTGACTCTATCCATCCATACCTAAGTGATGTAGGCAAATATTTAGCATGTACTTTTATAGGTGTGGGATAATAAGTTTGTCTTGGTTGGTTCCCCACTTCTTCATTTAACTATCCTTGTTAGGGTCGAGTCAATGAATTAGTTAATCACTCTTGTTAGATTATATGGATGAGTGGGTAAACCACTTTGCTAATTCAAATGGTCAAATTACCTGTTGACGGGTTACTCTTTAAAATATTGATTTCAAGTCCTGATAACATGTTATTTCTCCTAAATACTTAACTCAATCAGATCCATTCCCTTTTTGTTGTTCCTTAATGTGGCCATCAACCCATACAGGAGTAGAATTTATCTATGCCCACAATAAATATGACCTAGTCGAATTTCCAAACCCATTCCGATGACTTAATTATTTCCCAATTTGCATAAGGAATCAACTCACAATACCATCGAGTCTAGTCAATCGGTCTAATTTAGAGTTGACTCAACGATTTTTTGAACTTGGCCCTCATTCCTCATAAAATGTCTAGTATTAGTCCATTGGTAATTTATGAAAAATTCAAGGGTATTTCCGGAAGGTGAATAAAATATAAAATTAGGGCACTACACGACAATGATTAGGGCGTTTGATTCCAACCAACTAGTTGTTGGGATACTGCCGGAGAAATGACAAACGAGAACTGCTCTCTCTCTCTCTCTCTCTACTTCGGCCGTCTATTGCGGAATCTGCTGACGTCATCTTCAACTCAACCCTAAATAATCAAAACCTTCTATAATAACTCCAACAAGATCTAACGGTGTTAATAAGATCCACAGTTGTAAAACAGCTGAATCAAAATCTCACCAGTTGAACCACAATATGTTGGGTTTGTTTGGGAGCATGGAAACATGGGTCCCCATCAAGGATAAGGTCAATCTTAAAATGCCTAAAAAAGTTTCATGTTAATTTTTCTAAATGTGGAAGGTGTGAAATCATCTGTCTGTCTATAAAAGTATATATATTACTAAAAGTGGATGGCGCGAGAATCAAGTAGGGGAAATTACTTAATGAACCCTAATATAGGGTTTTCTTTCTAAATGCACCCTAATGGTGATGACTTGATAATTCAGTTAGGGTACGTTTGAATTGATTGCATAGAAAATCAGATAAAAATTGCAATTCCCTGGAAAATTATTATTTTTAATTGTTTGGTGAGTCAAAAATTAAAAAATTGTGGGGAAAATGATTTACCAACACACACGATTTTCCTTCATTGGCAGCAAATTGTTTTCTTACCCCTCCCCCTAGGAAAATGATTTGCCATCACACACAGCATTAAAATTTTAAAATAATGAATTATTTTAAATTGTTAAAAATTATATTTTGTTTATAAAATATATATTTAAATTGGATGATTACAAAAAACACAAGATCATAATTTTATTTGTAAAATAAATATTTAAATTATTAATTATTTTTATAAAAAAATTAAAATTAACTTAGTTAATCATTTCTTTTTTGTAAATTTCTAATTAAATAATTAATTTTAAATTATTTAAATATTTATTTTGTAAATAAAAATAGAGAGTTACTATTGGCACCCAAACTTTAATTGATTACACCCCAACTAAATAAATAAATACTCATAAATAAAAGTTGTGGTGCCAATAGAAACTCTCCCAATTTTTGCTAGATTATTATCTATTTTTCAGTTTAGGATTTTATATGAGTTTAACTATAATTGTAAAAAACTATAAAAATTGTTTGAACGAGTGTTATAAGGTTGAGATTATAATTTGTGCCAAATCTATGTAATTTTTGAAGAGTATGTTTCAATCTTTAATTGGGGTGTGATAAATATTTTAAGAAATTTGGGTGTAATAATTAAAATTTGGGGTGCCAATATTAACTCTTTAATAATTTAAGGAATTGAGATGTAATAATTCAATTTTTTCACAAAAGAAAGATTTTATTGTGATTTTTTATAAAGTTATCAAAATAGTTAAATTAAAATAATATTTTTTATTTTATTTTTATTCAACTCTAACAACAAAAATAAATTTTCATGAAATTTTCCATGTTGTGCTCAAATAGTAAAAAATGATTTGCCAGACGAATCATTTTTCAGGAAAATGATTTGTCAAGTAATATTTTATCTTCAATCAAAAAGGCTTTAGTGAAAAAAAAATTCCCAATAAAATACCTTTCTACCTTGAGAAAAGTTTTAAAGCATTAAAAAAAAAAAAACCCTTCTCAAATAGAAATATGTAATATACTCATACATTCAAAGATTTAGACATAATTCTTGATTCGGGAGTTAGTTTCGTTACTATTACTAGAAGGTGGCATGTGCAAATGCACATGTATTTGAAGGGATTATTTGTAATTTAAAATATTATGTAAATGGTGGTTTTGAAGATATATTTTCAAAACATAGCAAAAAATATATTTTTGTAATTTTGAAAATTAATCAACTTGATTTTACGAAAATGAGATTGTAATTTTCTTATTTTTAACCAAAATAACCTTGATTATATGAAGTTTAAATGTTAAGGTGGGGGCATTTTTTTAATCCAAATTTTAATGTCGAACCACTTCTACACCACCTTCTCTCATTATAATAGCAAAGATATATGCATTTTGAGTAATTTGTGAAGATCCACCTAATTGCGTGTTCTCTACTTTACAAAAGCTTGCCCCTTATGTAAAGTGGATAGCTCGCCACTAAATAGAACTTCAAGAAATATTAGAAATACAATAGTAGTGAATCACACTCTCAAATAAAAAATTGCATCTAAAGCTTCAAAATTATGAGTGAAAGTTACATTTAAATCTTCAAAATTATTCATCATTCATCGTTGCAAATCATTGGAATGACTCACAATTACCGTTTAAAGAAGCAAAACTGTTATTTTCGGTACTTTAAAATTTTCTTAGAGATGGTTTCAATCTAAGCATAAGGATAAATGGGAAAACGGACAAGACGACATTAAAATGCTTTGTTATTTAAATCATGTTTTGGTCTTTGAATCTTTTAATTATGGCCGTTTATTGAATGGTCAAGATTAATAGGAATGAACAATTTTTTTTAATTAGATCCCTTCATAAATATATTTCCCGTTTGGGGTCGTTTTCAAATATACATTGTAAGTTTCATTGTGGGCTCAATCCTTTCTAATGCTCTATGTTGTGTCTTACGATAGTTTCAACGTCAATTTTGTCATGCATACGCTCAATCGTTGATCTCAATTGGGACTTTTATCAACCCACAATTCTTCTTACAAATGATCTCGACCAATTGAATTTGAATTATTTTCACGTAAAATGATATGATTTTTTTTTTTTTTTTTTTGTCTTCTTTCTTTTGTTTTATTTATTGTATTACTTATCGTCTATACCTTGTTAGTCCAAGGAAGAAAACATACAGATTAAGGTTTGTTTGCAAGTTGGGAGGACAATATTTGATTGTCGAACAAATATAGGCGGATGTAGCCAAGTGGCTCAAGGTAGTGGATTGTGAATCCACTATGCGCGGGTTAAATTCCCGTCATTCGCCCATCATATATCATCTCATGGCATTTCCATTAGCTACAAAAAGATTTTTTTTTTTTTTTTTTCTTCACATGAGCCCATGTCATTTAAAAGAGAGGACTATATCCTTACTACTATATTATATAACGAGAGAAGGCGGATTACGAGTGGTTTGACATCAAAATGTGGAAGACAAAAAATCCCTTGATATTTATATTTATCCTTACTATTATCGAGATCATTTTCATCAAAACAAATAAAATTACAATCCATCAGATTGTTTTTAGTTTTCTAAAATTATATAAATACCTTTTATTATGTTATTTGAAAAATTATCTTAACTACTATTTTATATTATAAAAACGTCTTTTATATATATATATATATATATATATATATATATATATATATATGGGTCACGTTCCTAAGACTCATATTGGGACTCACATTGCGACACCCGTTTTGTCTTATATGGGCAAAAATGTTTGGAATGAGCTGATTTTTTGTGAGGATGATCTCTGTGATGAGGGAATCATCCTGGCAAAAAATCATCACATTCCAAAACTTTTAACCCCATCAAAATTGATTTACAAAAATTGGACGGTCTATAATTTTTCAACAAAATTGGACGGTCTAGAAGTTTCATAATGAGCTGATTTTTGCAAGGATGATCTCCTCACCATAGAGATCATCCTCACAAAAAATCAGCCCATTCCAAATATTTTTGCCCATATAAGACAAAACGTGTGTCGCAATGTGAGTCCCAATATGAGTCTTAGGAACGCTGTTCTATATATATATATATATATATATATATATATAGATAGATATGGGAAAATGTTGCATGGATTGAGGGATGGTGTAGAGTATGGACCGAGGTCCACATTTGAGCCACATGAAGTACCCCGTTGGTCCAAATGACAACTCAGTCTTCTTGTTTGTGGTGTAGATTGGGTTTGAAAAAAAAAATCTTTAAAAAAAGTATTTTTGGAATCAAATCTTAAGTTTAAAAATAGACGGTCGCTAAACTCCTAGATTTAAAATTTAAATCAAATAGTGAAAAAAATCTCTTTTTTCAATTTTTTTTTCTTTTTTTTCTTTTGTAATTCATAAAATTCCATGCTCTATATACAAGTGACATCCAATGATGTATTTGAGCACTACGTTAACATGTGATCCATAGATTTGTTAAAAATCTCTCTCTCTCTCTCTGTCTCTCTCTCTCTCTGATTTAACAATATAGATTTGCTATTATTATATATCCACATTTGTTAACTTTCTAAAATTATATAAATCCTTTTATTACATTACTTATCTTCAAAATCACCTTAGTTAAATTCTTTATAGGATACAATATGATATAAATTTTATCTGTTTGAATCATTTAAAATAATTTTTATATTTATAAAAATAAAAATCATGAAAAAAAAAATCCTAAATACGTATGACAGCATCTTTCCCGAGGTTGTCATAAACCTTATGATTGGCCTCAGAAGATTTGATGGCATGAATGGAGGTGAAATGTCAAGATTAAAACATGGTTGATGTTGCCTGCCACAGAAGGGACATATATACATGATGAAATTTGGAACAAATGATGATGGTTGTCCAAAACTATGCAGATTCATGAACCTTCAATGTAGTGTTTTTCATTTTTATAGATAATAATTACCCAAAAAATATAAGAGAATTGTAATTAACACTTCATTTCATAAAATATAAAATTGGTACTGTATAAGAAAAAAAAATTGTTATTTTATTTGCATATAAATAGTGTTAGTCGATGAAACTAAAGAATGGGTAAATTTAAAAATAATAAATAATAAAATAATTATATTAGATAATTTATAAACTAAAGCTTTGTAGGAAAATATGACCAATACATTCACATGTAGAAAAACTTTATTATGAATTTTTTTAAGGATATGGCTATCTAGTAAGATAAGAAATAGTACCCTATAAATACTACTTTTATTTATTTATTTATACTCAATTATTTAAGGAGTTACAAAACTCAACAATGATGTAAACAATAAAATAAGTAGTGGATTGATAAAATTGAGGAGTGATTTTGGAGTATTATTGGGATAAACTTAAAGAGCCATACTGAAAAAATGGTAACATAACCATATTGACTCCAATAAAAACCTCTCCACCCTCACCTAATAAAGGTTAACTCTTTATTGGACGGGAAATTATTGAAAGTTTTCATTATGATTTGGTATGATCCTGTCAAGATTTTCTAACCCTTAAACTAGGAGTTGAGGTTTCCATAATCATTCTGACATGCTTTATAATATCTATGGGTAATATTTCTTCTTGTATCGCAAAATACCAGTTACAACTCTCACAAATGCAAAGAAGAAGAAAAAGAGTGTGTGCGTGATGAGAGAGAAAAAGAAAGGAGAAGAACAAACAAACAAATGAATGAACAAGATTTGATTTTGGGGTGATAGGTGCAAAAAGTAATAAAAAGGTGGAGGTGGTGAGAATAGAGGGATTTTAGGGAGGTGTAAAGAGTAAGTGGGTGTGAATATATTAAATGGTGGGGACATAAAGCTAGTCAATTAATAAGTCGAGAAATCGGTTTAGTAGAGGGTGGGTCTATTTGCACACATCAAACTGGCAATGTGAACATATTTTCTTATGATACCTACCTCAACTTTAAATTATTGTTTTGCACACACCATAATAAATATGTTTTAACCTCTATTATTTATTGCACACACCTAAAAGTACTGATCATTTCTCCATCTCTTTTACTCTCTCTTTCTCTCTCATTTAATCTTTTTCTTCCTCTTTGCAATTCAAAAGATTTCAATGAGGATTTTTAAGTTTTGATCTTAATTGGTTTTTCCTACCTTAATATTTCCAATCAAGTCGAGCCGTTCATATGAGAAAGTTATGTTTAGTAGGTAGCCATCAAATCAATTTTTGTAATGTTCGACAAAAAATTTTATTTGATAGGTACCTATTGAATTTACGAAAACAAATTTAGTTTAAACCTATTGAATAGAACTGTCAAAAAATCTCCGAGTTCTTTGTTTCAAAATCGTTGTTTTAAAATTTTAATAGTGATTTTTCCATCTTGCTTGATGATTAAATTCAAAAAAATAAAAATAAATAAAAAATTTTCAAAGAAACAAAATAACTTCTTTATTGATTCAACTTCTCACAAAACTAAAAAGGAGATGGATATGAAGAAGAAGAAAACGAGGAGAAGGAGTAAGGAAGGGAGAAGAAAGTGAGGTTTTATTCGGTAGGTGGTGGTGTGTGTGCAGTAAGCCAAAATGAAAGGTTAAAATGATAATTTACATTTTTCTACAAAAGTCACTTAAGTGGGTGCAAATTGCAATTTCAGTGTGTGCAAATAGACTGACTCTTTAGTATACAACAATTGTTTGGCAGTTGTCAAGCGTATTCATTGAGTGGGTCTATTTGCACACACCGAAATTGCAATTTGCATCCATTTTCTTGCGATAACCCACCTTAACTTTAAAATAACCATCTACACACCTATTAAATGTATTTTAATCGAAATTTCTTATTTCACCTACCTTAAGGTATCGAACCTTTTTTCTTTTTATTCTTCCTTTTTTTTTTTCTCTCTCTCTCTCTCTCTCTCTATCTCTCTATCTGTCTCTCTCTCTCTGTATCTAGAAATGTTTAAATGAGGGTTTTAAGCTTTGATCTCATTCATTTTTCTTACCCCAACACATTAAATCGAGTCAAAGTCGTTCACATGAGAAAATATATGTTTAGTAAGGTGTTGTTTGTTAAACTGAAAAAAATAAGTGCTGAATAGCATAAGCGCTGAATTTAAGTGCTGAAAAAGTTATTTGTTTAGATGCTAAATCATGTTTGTTACATATTACTGAAGCTGGTAAATTGTCTTCGTTACCCTTATAATTATATTATACATTATTTGCAAATTTCAAATGCCTATTTCTTATCAAACACAATAAAATATATTATTTCTTATAAAATTAAATAAAATTCATTTTTAAATAATAAATAATACTCAAATCTTCAATTTATAAATAATAAGTTCTATTTATAAAAGCCCACAAATTTCAAATTAAAAATAATAATGTCATACAAGTCACAAAAATTTGAAATCAACATTAAAAGAACTTAATTTTGGATGAATAATTTTCGATGAAAATGAAGGATGTGTAATTTTAAAAGCACCCTATGAATTAATAAGGGCAATTTACACCATAGCCAGTTTTTTTTGTTTTATATAGGTTAAAGTTTTTAGAATGAGCAAATTTTTAGTGAGGATGGTCTATATGGTCTAGAGATCATCCTCACAAAAAATCAGTCCTTTTTGAAACTTCTAACTCATCAAAAATAGTATTCAAAAAAAAAAAAAAATGGACGATTTACAATTATAGAACTTGTTTTGATAGGGTTAGTTGTTTCAGGATGTGCTGATTTTTGGTGAGGATGGTCTCCTCATTGTAGAAATCATCCTCACCAAAATCAATTTATTCCAAAACTTTTAACCCATATAAGACAAAATAATTTAGCCATGGTGTGGGTTTATTAATTTGTGGAGTGCTTATATACTAATGAGGAAATCATCCTCACCAAAAATCTACTCATTCCAAAACTTTTAAATCATATAAGACAAAATAATTTAGCCATGGTGTGGATTTATTAATTTGTGGGGTGTTTATATCCATGGGATATAAGAGGTAATATCTTTTTAAGAATAAGTGCATACTTGTCCATGTTCAAAAAAATGAAGGGCATACTTGTCCGTGTCGAAAAAATAAAGTGCTTACCGCTTCAGCACTTTTTTTCAGCATCAAAATAGTGCTGAATTTTTTTCACTTATTTTTAGCAATAAGCGCTGAAAATATAAAGTAAACAAACGCGCTATTTTAACAAAAAGTGCTAAATTTAATTTTTTTCAGCAATAAGCACTAAAAAATAGCGCAAACAAACACTGCCTAAGTACTTATCAAACCTGTTTTGTAAGATTTGGTAGGTACCTATCAAATCTGTTTGGTAATATTCGGTAGGTACCTATCAAATGTGATGAAATAAATTCGATTTGAATCTATCGAACAAAACTACCAAAAAATCTTTGATTCAAAATTATCGTTGTTTTAAGATTTTAATAATGTTTTTTTTTTTCCTATCTTCATTGATGATTAAATATAAAATATAAAAGAAATAAGATAACTTGAAAAAAAAAATCTAAAATTTAAAACTTTATCTCCATTGATTCAACCTCTCACAAAATTCAAAAGGAGATTAGTATGAAAAAGAAAAAGTAGAAATGGGTTTTGGGTTTTTTGTTAGGTAGGTGGTGTGTGTGCAATAAATCAAAATAAAATGGTAATTTGCTCTTGTATTACTACAAAAATCACCCTAGTGGGTGCAATGAGCAGTTTCAGTGTGTGCAAATAGGCCGACTCTACTTCTTTGGTCTCCATTGCCGACTATTTATTGGTCTCCCTCTTCAGAATTCAGATCAGATCAAATCTTCTTCAAAATCAGAAGCAGAAGCCATGGATCCACTCCAACCAAACTCTCCCCCACCATTCGAAACCCTATCTTCTTCAATTCAAAATCTTAATTCTTCTTCAGAACAAACCCTAATTTCACCTCCTCAAACCCTAGCATCGTATTACCAAGATCCCCCACCTCCACCTCCCCCAGAAACCCTAACTTCTCACAATCAAAACCCACCACCACCTCCTGAAACCTCATATCTTTCAGGAGCTCCAGCTACAAATTCCCCATCTTCGATCGAAAACCCAGAAACCCTATCTTCTTCGATTTACAACACGGAACGAAACAATTTTCAGATCCAGAGTTCTTCGAATCCGTTGGTTTCGGATAATGGAGTATCTGATTCAGGCGGAGAAGAAGAAACAAGCAGTAGACGCAAGCGTCGAAGTAGATGGGATCCACCATCCGAATCTGATAATCGAAACAGTGATTCTGGAACCCGTAAGAGGAAATCTCGATGGGCTGAGGAGGAGCCGAAACCCATTATCCAATTGCCTGACTTCATGAAGGAATTTACAGGTGCTATGGACCCTGAACTTCAAGCTCTTAATATTAGACTTTTAGAGATTAATAGAATGTTATCGTCTGGTTTACCATTAGATGATCGTCCTGAAGGCGCTCGTTCGCCTTCTCCTGAACCCATTTATGATAATATGGGCATTCGAATTAATACTCGAGAATATCGTGCCCGCGAAAGATTTAGTAGAGAGAGATTAGATATTATATCTGAACTTGTCAAAAAGAATCCAAATTTTAAACCCCCTGCTGATTACCGTCCCCCCAAGCTTCAGAAGAAGCTTTATATACCAATGAAAGAATACCCTGGTTACAATTTCATTGGACTTATAATTGGGCCGAGGGGAAACACACAGAAGAGAATGGAGAAGGAGACTGGGGCGAAGATTGTGATTCGGGGTAAGGGTTCAATTAAAGAAGGTAGATTGCAACAAAAACGTGACTTGAAACCGGATCCTGCAGAGAACGAGGATTTGCATGTTTTGGTGGAAGCCGAGACACAGGAAGCGCTTGATGCAGCTGCGGGGATGGTAGAGAAATTATTGCAACCTGTCGACGAAGGGCTTAATGAGCATAAGAGGCAACAACTTAGGGAACTCGCCGCTTTGAATGGAACTATAAGAGATGATGAGTTTTGTAGATTGTGTGGTGAACAAGGTCACCGGCAGTACGCTTGTCCTGCTCGGACCTCAACTTTTAAGAGTGATGTTCTCTGTAAGATTTGTGGTGATGGAGGGCACCCAACTATTGATTGTCCCATGAAGGGTACTACTGGCAAGAAAATGGACGATGAGTATCAGAACTTTTTAGCTGAATTAGGAGGGAGCAACCCCGATTCACTAACTAGGCAAAACCCTACACTACCGATTCTTGGATCGAACAGTTCGGGAACCAATCCTCCATGGGTCAGCAACAACAACAACCGTGGAGGTATAGGGAGCGTTCAACAAGCGGGTTTGACAGCTACAGGAGCTACATCAGGGAAGGAATATGATGACACAAATTTGTACATTGGGTACTTGCCACCTAATCTCGATGACGATGGCTTGATTCGATTGTTTTCAGCATTTGGTGAGATCGTGATGGCTAAGGTTATTAAGGATCGTGTGACTGGATTGAGCAAAGGTTATGGTTTCGTGAAGTATTCTGATGTTTCCCAAGCCAACCAAGCTATAGCCAGTATGAATGGTTACCGTCTGGATGGGAGAGTGATAGCTGTAAGAGTTGCAGGTAAGCCGCCTCCGCCTGTGGTACCTCCCGGGCCTCCCACTCAGGCTATGCCTACTTACCCTTCTCAACAATTTACATCAGGTGGTCCTCTTGGGAGTGCGGGTGCACCACCTGGTGGGGCTTACATGCCTCCTCCTGTTCCATGGGGGGTCTCTGTACCTCCTCAATATGCTCCTTATGTGCCACCCCCACCCGGTTCAAGTATGTATACTGCCGTGCCAGGTCATTCTATGCCCCCTTATGCCGTACAATATCCCCCCCCTGGTGCCCCATCTCAAAATTTACCCTCTAGTGAGGTACAACAGAATCTCCCCCCTGGAGTGCCATCCCAAACCAATGCGACCGCACAATCTCTACCAAATAATATCTATGGGAATTCACTGCCGGGAATGCCACCAAATGGTCAACCTACATATCCATCTTATTATGGTAGAGCACCTCTTCCCGTCTCTCATTCAACGGGAGAACAATCGCAAGGCATGGGAACTACACCTTGGGCTTTGAATCAACCAGCACCTCCATCTGTTTCATCTGCAGAACAAACAGGTTATGGAGCTGACTCTGAGTATGAGAAGTTCATGGCGGAGATGAAGTGATGGGGCTTAGCTTTTCCAGCTTGAAGAGTAAGCAAATCACATTCTCATTTACTCTATTTCCTCTGTTTGAGATTATCTTGTTGTACATTTTAAATTTCATAATTCATTAAATTGACTTGAAAGAAATTAGTGTTCCTAAAATTATTTCTATTAACGATAATGCTCACTTTGGTGGTGTTCTATGTTGTGGCATTTGAACTCTTTGATTTATTTTAGCAGAGGGCACTCTCAGCTAAAGGTTAATGGGGAGTCGAGCATATAGTGCTGCCTGGATTATATTTATTTTGTTAAATTCTCTTTTTTTTTTTTTTTCGTTTCTTGACTCGTCTTCTTGCTACGATTATACTTGGCAGGCATGAGGTTTCTTGGAGCTCTTGTGAACCTGATATTCTTACCCCTATTGCTATGCCTTCAGCTTGTTGGAAGTTTCGGACTCACATCTTTAACCTTGCTCTACTGTTATGCAATTGCAGAGACTGATGAGGATTTATTTGGTGTGTTATTGGATATATTGTTGGCAGGGCTTCTAAATATCATAGTTGTGCTTCTGTTTTTCAGCGTGGGACTGGACTTCATTCTCTTATGATGGCTAATGTTTTTTGTTTTTGTTTTTGACTTACCTATAAAGCTATCTTTCTTTAATTTTTTTTTGGGTAGGGTAATTGCTTCCTTCAATGCTTGTTTTAACTCCCCTTCTGTTTAGCATGATAAATATGGTTTTCATTGTGAGCCTCTTAAAGATCTGGTTGCCACGTTTTTGAAGCTGCATGATGCATGCTTTGTGATCTTCAGAACAGAAGGTATACATGTCCTGTATATTGTGGGGTATATGGGAGTACTTTCTTTAGCATGACTGGGTTTTTGGACCCCGTTTTCCTGCTTATTTGCATTGTTAGGCTAATGTGCCTTTCAAGTTATGTGGCAGGTTGACTATCAAACAAACAGGTTATGTTGCAGGTCAGAGCACATGCATTGGTAATCATCATCTACTTCAAGTAGAATACTAATTGATTGATGTTGAGATTTGGGTTCTGTTGATCATCCTTGATTTTATGCTTTCTGCTTGCCTTCACTTATAGTTGCCATAAATTTGAATTACACACGTGCAATGAAATTTAGTTTGGAAACACAAATGTTCTAAATGCGTTCCATTCTTATCAGTTAGCATCATCATCATACAACTGCACTGGCGTGTCAGTATTGTATTTGGTACCCTAATACTATACCCAATGGCATGGCAGTTGTGTTCTGAACACGGTTTCAAAACTCATCCGAGACCGAGACATATCATCTGAGTCGTCTCGGTATCAGGCATGGACGAGACAGATGGACAAGTCAATTTTTCGGGTGAAATTTAGAACCCCACATTCATTATTTTTCATTTTTGTACGAAACGTCCCAAACGTATCGGAAAACTCTTCCGAGACGACTCATTATCTGGCACGGACAAGACGAGATGCGAAACGAGTTTTAAAACCATGGTTCAGAAGGCACTCACTTTAGTTCTCTTCCAGATCTCATTTTTGTACTAAAAATTTATTTTTCTGTTGCTATGTCAAACCCTTCCTCAGACACGTTGATTTTTGGGACTTGCATCCCTATTCTTTTATGGAATTTCCTATTTGGAAAGTTTTTTGAATTCTCTTAAAGATTCATCTATTCATCAAAAAATGAATTTGTAATATAACATGTTAGGAACTTATTAAAAAAAAAATTGTTAGTAACTTAGAAAATAAATAAAAAAATAAAAATGAAACATGTTAGTAGTACTTGATCAGATATTCTAAGAATGCTAAGGATGTTAGTTTCCTCATGATTGCTGTTGTTTGTTTAAATTACTCAAATATTCAGTTGTTTTTTTCCATTCTCTTGACGTCTTGAACAACATAGCTATTTTGGGTGTAGAAATTTTATATTTAAGGTTGCTAACTTTAACCATTGAGCATTTTTCATGGCATTTTAAGATCTGTTGTCAGGGTATTCACCAGCCTAATAAGTTTCCTCGAGGTTTAGCAAGAACTGGGATTATTTCTTGTTGGTATATCTCACCAAGGTATGATAAGATTTTAACCACGCTGACCATGTTTTTGGTTTTCGACTAATCAGCTATGGTAAGTTGATGCAGGATGGGAGGGAAAATGCATATTTTCACAATAGGCTAATGGAGGAAAGGGTTTGATGTTACTGGAACTGAAAATCCAGCAAGAGTTATTGGGTCTGCTAGTTTTTTGATAGATATTTAAAAAAAAAAAAAAGAAGTGAGGAATAAGAACAGAGAAGAAGAAGATGAAGAGAAGGATATGGACAACAAGGGTAGGGTTTTGAAGGGTTGATAGGATGAGGAAAACCAGAATATAGAAACTGATATAGGAGAGAAGAAACAAAAATTAAGATTAAGAAGGAGAATAATTTACCAAAGAAACACATCAAGGAAATAATGGCCACCATGCTTGTTTTGGATTCACACCAATCATGGGAATTTTTGAAAAATCTATTTATTCATTCTTACATTGAATTGTGGACCATTAATAATAATTATTTTGTTTTACTAAAGACTCCAAACAACTTTGGACTCCTAATAAAATTTCTGGCCTAAGGACTCCTAATGAATCTGGAATTGTAATAAATGTGGGTCATAGGCCTGTACCCCCATCCCTGTGTCGAAGATCTCAACCCCATTGAGTTTAAAGAAACTTTTTGAAGATCGCAACCCACAACCTGGAGATGCAGAACGATACCAAATCTGCTTCAAAAGAAATATCAAGAACAATCTTGGATTCACTCTAAGAAAGTGCCCCACCTATTCCAATCATTGGACAAAATTCTCTCATCTTAACTTAATCAACTTCCCTCAGAACGTTTTGCAATTTTCGTGTAGTCTCTTAAACGAAAGCTCTGACACCAAATCTAATGCAGGACGAGAGAGAAAATGCATAGTTTCACAATAGGTTAATTGGGGAAAGAGTTTAATGTTAACTTTTGGCCTTTGGTGTCTGGAACTGGAAATCCAGCAAGGGTTATTGGGCCTGCTGGGTTTTTTTATTACAATCAAATATTGAAATCAAAAAATAAAAACAGAGAAGAAGTAGATGAAGAGAAGGACATGGAAGGAGGATAGAGTTTTGAATGGTTGATACAGGCCTATGACATTTTCTCCAACAGGAAAAGATACATGTGGGCAATCCTTCCTTTTGCTGTGTGTTGTGGGCTTTGGAAAGAGAGGAAAAAAAGGGTGTTCCAGGGAGAGGAAAAGTTCCTTCGGGAGGTGATTCTGGATATTTTTCACCTCTTGTTCTTTTGGAGCAAAGCTTTGCAAAGACTTCCAGAGTGTTTTTTGAAGATTTTGTTCTCGAGTGGGATGAGCTTTGTTTTGTTTAGCGTTTTTGTGAGTTTGTTCCATTTTTTTTTTTTCCTTTTTTATTGTTCTTTTGGCTTTCTTTGCATAGGGGCCATCTCGGCCTCTAGCTTTCCCCTTTAATAAATTCTTTATACTTATAAGAAAAAAAAAAAGATTTAGGAGAGAAGAAGAAAATTAAGATTAAGAAGAATAATTTACTAAGGAATCATTCCAAGACAATAATGGCTACCACACTTGTTTTGGCTTCACAACTATCAAGGAATTTCTGAAAATTTTCTTTATTCATTCTTTTATTGATTCATAAAAAAGAAAGCTACAAATATATATAGAGTTTCTCCGTCAAAATCACAAACTAATCCAAAAAGAAAATCCACGTGGAATTCTATACAAAGGCCTAACTTGAAAATAACTAAATTAAAACATACCCCTACTTAAAATGCGGACAATCTAATTAAGGGGTTTAAAATAAAAAATAAAACTAAAACATGAAAGATCTAGGACACTGACAATAATAATAATAAAGAATCCTAATGACTTTGGATTCCTAATAGATCTGCTTAAATACTCCTAAAGAATCTAGAATCCTAATAAATCTGGGCCATGGGCCCATCATAAGTACTTCTGGACAGAATTATCATTTGGTTTCCACCGGTTGGGATAATGTCTACAATTTGGTGGAGTCGACCAAGTTGACTGCTACTTGGCCAGCATATAAATTCCTTTTCTGAAGGGAATGGAAAATACTTTCTAGATGCTATTGCTGACAACATTCTTGACCATATAGAATGTGCTACTTTAACGGAATGCCATTGTTCTCCTTGAATAGTCACAATTACTATCATCTGATTCCATACTTCCCTATAATGGTGCCCTCTAGTCATAAAGGCAATATGCACTTTGGAGATAAGTTTTGTTAATTGATGTCATGGCCAAATAATACTTAATTCAGTGTGAGAGGTTCTATTATTGGTTGCAAGTATGAGTAGCTAAATCATATCGATAGTTTCTAATAGATATCTGGAGGGCCTGATGGGCAGGTGTGGATATCAGATTCAAAGAGAAGTCCTTTTATAGTCTCCAAATCATTCCAATGCTTTTACAAGGTATTTGTCAAAGTAGGAATTGTTTGTAGTTGAAGCCAAATACTTGAGACTTTTTGCAAGGGGGGAAAAAAGCAATATTTTTGCATCTGCACTTGTGGGATTTTGCTTCTGATTTAAGGTGCTGGAGGCAGTTAATCATGGAAAGAGTAGACATGTTAGTTTTGATAGGGGAGCATCACAAGGGCTTTAACCGATTTGGGAAGTTGAATTACAAAGGCAGGGATTCAAAATAAGTTTTGGGCTTTGTCGGATTTGATTCGTCACATACCAAAGAAGCTATAATTCTTGCTGCGTGTGGGTTGAGGCTGTAATTATTGGTTAGGAAATGGTGAAAATTTTCTAGGACTTCAATGATTGGGAAGTGATGTGCATGTAGGAAGAAGCAAACAAACCTGTGGATTTGCTCTCATTTTTGTGGAAATCGTAGGAGTAGGTATTCAGATTTTTTTCTTCGAGATATTGGAAATTAGAGGTGATTTACATTTGGATATTGGAGGTAGTGCACTCTTGGAGAGAAGTAAACCAAGTTGCAGAGTTTCTTCCTGGCCTCTTTGAAAATTTCAAAGATTTTTTTGATGCCTTGAGTTTTCGTGGAGGATGATGTTGTGGGTTTTTAAGTATACTAGGTTCTAATTTTTACCATTCAGAGAATTCAGCTATGAGTTTTGCCAATCCACGTTTAATCTCCTGAAGAACGACTAATCAAGTGTGGAATGTTTTTATTTGCTGGTGCAGTGCTATGCTTATGCGAGGTGTGAGAAAGGTGTTCTGTAATTTTGAGTTGTGCGATCCAAAGTAACCATATATGCGTTTAACCCAATTCTTATGTTTTGTCTCTGCATACCTATAGACAATAATTATATTTAGGCTCTGTCTCTCTGATATGCACTATTAAAAAAAACAATACATACCACGGATCTTTGTGGAATCATGAGATGGTTAGTTTGAAGGAATAAGGGTGTAAATGGAAGCAGCGGTATGATTCAGGTAGGCTGACTTCTTTATATGAGTTGGTGTTCTTTTGGATCTTTTATAACCTAACTTCTTAAGTTAGGGACTTATTAAACCTTGGTAGAAGCATAGTACATGGGATTGGCTGGATTCAGCACAGATTTCAAGCTACAGGTATTTGGCAGTTACGCAAGTTCAGCAATTATCGGCACCTTGGCAATGGCAACTAGTCTAGTGCCACATTTGGAGGGGTGGGGGGTGTAGCTCGGGTCCTGCTAATGCCCCAAGGACACTGCCATTTCTAGTGGATGAATGACTTAGAAACAGGAAACTTTTCTCAAATTGTGAAAAGTGTTGTTTTGATTTTCCTCTTTTCTGATACAAAAATTATTCTTATGGATCTTTTTAAAATTTTTTTTTAATCATTCTTATGGATGTTAAAATTGTGGTTTCTGAATGTTTGTGTTATGATGGGTCCAACTGCATTTTTTGGTGTGCAGTGATGATGATAAGTAGAACATTCAATTATTAGCTTCTTTGATTTTTGCTTCACTTGCTTATCTGCTATTTCATTTTTTTCTAAACATGATGGCTAATCAAATACCCATATCAGGTTAAATTACTATTATCAATAATTTTATTTGCAATAGTTTGATCCCTTGTTGAACTTCTCTAGTTATTGAATTCATATTCATGTTCATGTGAAATTTAAATAGGAGAACTATATTTATTATTGTTTACCATCATTTTAGAAAGTAATGCGGTTAAAAGATGTAGGTGCCAATTAGTTTGGTTGGTAAAGTCTTTGGGTGATGATATCCGAGATCTGGGTTCAAATCTTGTCAACATCGAGTTATTGCACTCCCACCCCCCACCCACCCTAAAAAATAATAATAATAATAATAATAATAATAAATAAATAAAAATAATTTAAAGATTCTTTCCTTTTTTGAAATGTTGCATAATTTTGTTTTGAGACAAGTTTTAAAACTAGGTATAGTGGTTTTTAAACCCTCCCACGCCCCATTATCATTCATCCCAACAAGCCTACTTTGTGAATGGGAAGAAAATAAATATTGATAAGACCTAGCTGTGGCATTTTTATTACAATAACTCACCTCACTTTATATTACCCTCCAAACCTTACTTTATCAGATTTGTTATCTACCGAACCTTTGTTAATTTGGTACTTTAACATACCTTGGAGTGGACCCATTAATCTGTCTCATCCAAAACATGATTTGATGCCAGAGTTATAAAGTACAAAATTCTAAGAACTTGAATTTTAGTTTTAAATTTGGGAGTGCGGTGAAAAAAAAAATTTGTACGAGGATTTTCACGAAATCTAGAAAGTTTTGTTGTTGGATTGCCAATTTGATAATCTATGTGGGCCAAAAAGAACCTTAATAAGATTTAAAATCTTACTAAGTTAATCATGCTAACCTGATTCATAAGAGCATTTTATGTTACATAACAAACTTAAAAAGTGAGGGAGTTTTTTGTAATAAAATTGTAATAAACATAGGTCTGGCTGGTACATCCACCTAGATGGATGAACCTCTCTCTCTCTCTCTCTCTCACACACACATTCTTCTTCTGTTCTTAGAAATATTTTAAACTTTGATTTTTTTTTTCTACCCTAAAACTTCAAAATTCAATTGAATTGAAGTCATTCATGTAAGAATTTTTCTAAGTAAACTTTCAGTTCAGTGTTTCAATACCAAATCACTTTTGTGATGTTACGGTAGGTATCTACTAAACTTATACATAGAGATTCGATATTGGTATATATCGACATAAAAGTTTTACGTGAGAAAGTTATGTTTAATAGGTACTTAACAAATCTGTTTTGTAATGTTCGATAGGCACCTTTCGCACCTATCGAATAGTTAAAATGTTTGGTCTAAATTTATTAAATTGAATTTGTCAAAAATATTCTGAGTGATTCAATCTAAAATCGTCATTTGATTATTTAAATATTAGTATTTTCAATTTCCTGGTGATTAAAAAAAAGAAAAAAGAAAGAGGTAATTTTAGAAAAACCTAAAAGATTCATTTTCATAAATTCAATTCCTCATAAAATTTAAAAGGAGATGAATATAAATAAAGAGAAGAAGAAGAAGAAGTGCTTTTGATTGATTTAGGGTTTAGAGGTGGATTTTTCAATTGGCTGATTTTACAACATTTCGTTTTTCTTTGGCTGGTTAAGGTGGATGTAAAAAGTGTAGACACCTCAATTTGAACGGGCCACTTCTCGAAAGGGTCCAAAAATATCGATTTTCCAAATAAATGGGCCAGCGGGCCTTAAGGGCCCAAGTCGTTGAAAAGGGACATTTTGACCAAATCGAGGCCCCTAAGACCTCTCAATGGTTTAGGAGGCCACCAAAAGGACTCGGCCTACCTTACGCTTTCCCATTATTCACCGCTCCGCTTCCAAAATAAAAAACGCCAAATTTTCGATAAATTTCACCAACGGGCCTAAAAAGCCCAATTCGCCAACACGTGGCATTTTTTATCAAACTAATGATTGCAAAAATCTAAAAAAATTAAAAAATTAAATATGTGAGACTTGGGATGCCTACCCCTCCTCTACTACCACCGCTCCGCCTCAACCAATCCCTAAAACCCAAAACCGTTTCTAAAACCCAAGCCCAATACTACAAAGCCCACAAATCACTAACCATATCCAATTCATTTCCACCCACCTTAACACATGGCATCATCTCCCTCACCCTCCCAAAATATCATCAACCACCTCTTTAAATCCTCCATGCTCTTAAATCAAATCACAACCACCATCTTAAACTTACCTCACCAAACACTCCACCCAAATGGGTTGGGTAGGATCCAAACCATTTGGGTCAAAACTCACCCATTTAACCCTCCTTACCTAAATACCCTCCAATCTCCTCTAAATTACACCCACTTCTCTCTCAAACACATAACCATTCTACCCTTTTTCTTCACTTCACCCCATTATATCCCTAAAATAACTCCTCAACATCTATAAATACCCTCCTCCTCTTCCCAAAAATGGCCCCCAACCTTCACTACAAAATTCTCTCCAACTCTCTCTACTAACAACTATCACCCCTCTCACTAAGAAAAATCTCATCAATTCCCTCACACTAACCCTCCCCAAGTCTCATAAAAAAAAAATCACACACTACACTCATCTCCATTATCATCTCTTCTCTACTCCTTCAATAAAAAAAAAGAGTTGTATTTGTTTAAAATACTAAGGACTCAAGAAGACTCAAGCAAGAAGAAAAAAAGAAGAAACAAGATACAAGGTGGGTTCAAGGCAACCCCCCCTCTCTCTTCTACATCCTCTCCTCCTCCCTCTTCTATCACCCCTCTCCCCTTCATTTTATTTTTTAGGATGAATGGACCCCAAGGCTAAAGGTCTATAAGGGTCATTTCCATCAATGGAATGACCCTATGATCAAGCCGAAAATGAACCCCTATCTAGGGTACAAATGCACAACACGTGACACATCATTTTTCGTATTTTTTTAATCAAATGACCGAGTTGAGTTGAGGTTACCGCTATTTAGTGGGGAGAAAATGGTGCCTAACACCTTCCCTTTTCTCCAACCGAGCTGCTTACCCCGGATCTTAAGGTTTGATCCGTACCTTATCCACGTGAGTCACTAAAATGCCAAAATGTCACTTTTTCAAAAATGCACATTGGGTGACCATTCACACCCACTTACAATATGAATGGTGGCGACTCCAAATCATAGTAGATGTGGCCGTCGTAATGACGAAATCACATGTCTACAAAAAGTATGTTCATAAGGGTAAAATTGTAATATATATATATATATATATATATAGGGTAGCGTTCAATGGCAAACTTTTTGGCAAAATATTTTTCAAAACATGAGTTAGAAGTTTTGGAATGGGCTGATTTTTGGTGATGATGATCTCTACGGTGAGGAGATCATTCTCACCAAAAATCAGCCCATTCCAAAACTTCTAACCCATGTTTACAAGTTGAAAAATCGTGGACCGTCCATTTTTTGTAAACTATTTTTTATGGGATTAGAAGTTTTGGAATGGACTGATTTTTTATGATGATGATCTCCTCACCGTAGAGATCATCCTCACCAAAGATCAGTCCATTCCAAAACTTCTAACTCATGTTTTGAAAAATGTTTTGCCAAAAAATTTGCTAAAAAGTTTGCCATTGAACGTGACCCATATATATATGGGAAATGTTCAACACCCTACACTCTACTCTATGCTTTACTAAACATGTTTTGTCTTACATGGGTTAGAAGTTTTGGAATGGGCTGATTTTTGGTGAGAATGATCTCTACGATTATAATATATTCTTCACCAAAAATCAGCTCATTCCGAAATTTCTAACCCCATGTTTACAAGTTGAAAAATTGTGGACCGTCCATTGTTTGTAAACCATTTTTTATGGGGTTAGAAGTTTTGGAATGGGCTGATTTTTGGTGAGGATCATTTCAAAACTTCTAACCCATGTAGGACAAAACACATTTGGTAAAGTGTAGGACGGCGAACGGGACCCCATATATATATTATATTTTTTTTAAACCTAAAGTGGGTACAATGAGATATGGGTGTGCAAATAGCGCGTCCCATTTTTATTAGGTGTTTTATGAAATGGGAATGAACTTTGTAAAAAATAAAGAATTGGGTATGAAAAAAAAATTACAATTTGTTGCTTTTTTTAATTTTTGAAGCAGTGAAATTCAACCTGATCTGGTTTTTTGTTTTTTGGTTGAATTATGCCGAAGTGACCTCAAGATTATACCTCATATTGCACATCTTGACGTTAAGGTGTGTAGGAACCATAGATCATTTCATTGAGATACGAGTAAAAAAGTATCTATGGTTCCTATCTATTATGAGATTTATCCAAATCTCTAAAAAACAAAAAATGATTTGGTGTGTCATAGAACACCTTATTATAATGCGTCATGACTAATACTTTAGTAGGTGGCATGTACAGCTCATATGTATTACAAAAATTAAAATTTATATAAAAATACAAATTTTTTTAATTATTTAGAAATTTTAAATAGACAATCTTTTATCATATCATAGGTTATAATTTTTTTTTAGTAAGATCATATATTATAATTTATATAATAAAACACAACTGAGTTACTAATTTTGAATTTTTTAAGTTAGGATAAATGTCTCATCAAAACTTAAACTACATTTTATTGTCTTTCTTTTTCACTCTCTTTAATTTTATTATATCTTCTATTTGAATCATTTTTTTCTTTTAACCTCAAAAAGTTTAATAACAATAGTAAGACCTACTTTTGTGGCGTTCGTTTTATTTTCTTTACTCTTTACTAATTTAACTTTACTATATTTCCTCTCTTTACCTATTTTAACCTATTTTATTATTTTTAATCTTTAACCCTTTTAACCTCAAATTTTTTTAATAATACATTTCCAATTTTATATTTTTCATTTTTACTACCTCAACTTTAAAATGAGACCTATTTTATTTTCTTTACACTTCACCTCCTGTAATTTTTTTTATATTTCTTCTTTTATCTTTTTAACCCATTTTATTATTTTTCATATTTTATCTTTTTAATTTAAAAAAAATTCAATAATATCCGTCTAACTTTATTTGTACACTTTTTTACCTCTTAGCTCTCTGGAGGATGCCTTTGTTGTAAGCATGGGTGAAGGGGTGAACTCTAGTTTAATATATTCCAAGAGTATTTGATTAATTTTAAATATCAATTAGGATTATTTTGAATTAATTTTTATGAAACCTTATCTCCTTGAAGGTTAAAAAAGACGTGTTTGTATTTTTTTTATTATAAAAAAGAATATAATAATTAATAAATTTAAATGTATTTTGGAAGCATTTTTTAAAGAAAATTTTAGCATGAAAATTTTAGCAAGAATATAAGATTTAAAATCTTACTAAGTTAATCATGCTAACCTGATTCATAAGAGCATTTTATGTTACATAACAAACTTAAAAAGTGAGGGAGTTTTTTGTAATAAAATTGTAATAAATAGGTCTGGCTGGTACATCCACCTAGATGGATGAACCTCTCTCTCTCTCTCTCTCACACATTCTTCTTCTGTTCTTAGAAATATTTTAAACTTTAATTTTTTTTTTCTACCCTAAAACTTCAAAATTCAATTGAATTGAAGTCATTCATGTAAGAATTTTTCTAAGTAAAACGTTCAGTTCAGTGTTTCAATGCCAATTCACTTTTGTGATGTTCGGTAGGTATCTATTGAACTTATACATAGAGATTCGATATTGGTATATATCGAAATAAAAGTTTTACGTGAGAAAGTTATGTTTAATAGGTACTTAACAAATCTGTTTTGTAATGTCCGATAGGCACCTATCGCACCTATCAAATAGTTAAAATGTTTGGTCTAAATTTATTAAATTGAATTTGTCAAAAATATTCGAGTGATTCAATCTAAATCGTCATTTGATTATTTAAATATTAGTTTTTTCAATTTCCTGGTGATTAAAGAAAAGAAAAAAGAAAGAGGTAACTTAAGAAATACCTAAAAGATTCATTTTCATAGATTCAATTCCTCATAAAATTCAAAAGGAGATGAATATAAATAAAGAAAAGAAGAAGTGGGTTTTGATTGATTTAGGGCTTAGAGGTGGATTTTTCAATTGGCTGATTTTACAACATTTCGTTTTTCTTTGGTGAGTTAAGGTGGATGTAAAAAGTATGTTCATAAGGGTAAAATTGTAATATATATATAATATATATATATATGGGAAATGTTCAACACCCTACACTCTACTCTACGCTTTACTAAACGTGTTTTGTCCTACATGGGTTAGAAGTTTTGGAATGGGCTGATTTTTGGTGAGAGTGATATCTACGATTAGAAGATACTCTTTACCAAAAATCAGCTCATTCCGAAATTTCTAACCCCATGTTTACAAGTTAAAAAATTGTGGACCGTCCATTGTTTGTAAATCATTTTTTATGGTGTTAGAAGTTTTGAAATAGGCTGATTTTTGGTGAGGATGATCTTTTGGTGAGGATGAGGAGATCATCCTCACCTAAAATCAGCCATTCCAAAACTTCTAACCCATGTAGTATAAAACACATTTGGTAAAGTGTAGGGCGGCGGACGGGACCCCATATATATATATATATATATATATATATTATATTTTTTTTAAACTTAAAGTGGGTACAATGAGATATGGGTGTGCAAATAACGAGTCCCATTTTTATTAGGTGTTTTATGAAATGGGAATGAACTTTGTAAAAAATAAAGAGTTGGGTATGAAAAAAAAAAAAATTACAGTTTATTGCTTTTTTTAATTTTTGAAGCAGTGAAATTCAACCTGATCTGATTTTTTATTTTTTAGTTGAATTATGCCGAAGTGACCTCAAGATTGTACCTCATATTGCACATCTTGATGTTAAGGTGTGTAGGAACCATAGATCATTTCATTGAGATACAAGTAAAAAAGTATCTATGGTTCCTATCTATTATGAGATTTATCCAAATCTCTAAAAAAAAATAATAATAATAAATAAAAAAATGATTTGGTGTGTCATAGAACACCTTATTATAATGCGTCATGACTAATACTTTAATAGGTGGCATGTACAGTTCATATGTATTACAAAAATTAAAATTTATATAAAAATACAAAATTTTCTAATTTTTTAGAAATTTTAAATAGACAATCTTTTATCATATCATAGGTTATAATTTTTTTTTAGTAAACTGAAAAAACTAAGTACTGAATGGCATTAAGCGCTGAATTTAAGTGCTGAAAAAGTTGTTTATTTAGATGCTGAATCATGTTTGTTACACATTGCTGAAACTGGTAAATTGTCTTTGTTACCCTTACAATCATATTATACATTGTTTGCATGTTTCAAATGCTTATTTATTATTAAACATAATAAAATATATTATTTCTTATAAAATTAAAATATAATTTATTTTTAAATAATAAATAATACTCAAATCTTCAATTTATAAATAATAATTTCTATTTATAAAAGCCCACAAATTTCAAATTAAAAATAATAATGTCATACAAGTTATCAAAATTTGAAATCAACTTTAAAAGAACTTAATTTTGGATGAATAATTTTCGATGGAAATGAAAGATGTGTAATTATAAAAGCACCCTATGAATTAATAAGGGCAATCCACACTATAGCCATTTTTTGTTTTGTTTTATAAGGGTTAAAGTTTTTGGAATGAGCAAATTTTTAGTGAGGATGGTCTATATGGTCTAAAGATCATCCTCACAAAAAATCAATCTATTTTGAAACTTCTAATTTGTCAAAAATAGTTTTCAAAAAAAAAAAAAAAAAGGACAATTTACGGTTCTTGAACTTGTTTTGATAGGATTAGAAGTTTCAAGATGTGCTGATTTTTTGTGAGGATGATCTCCTCATTGTAGAGATCATCCTCACCAAGAATCAACTCATTCCAAAAATTTTAACCCATATAAGACAAAATAATTTAGTTATGGTGTGGGTTTATTAATTTGTGGGGTGTTTATATATTTATCCATGAGATATAAGAGGTAATATCCTTTTAAGAATAAGGACATACTTATCCATGCTCAAAAAAATAAAGGGCATACTTGTCCGTGTTGAAAAAAGCGAAGTGCTTACCGCTTCAGCATTTTTTTCAGCATCAAAATAGTGTTGATTTTTTTTACTTATTTTCAGTAATAAGCGCTGAAAATATAGAATAAACAAATGCGCTATTTTGACAAAAGTGTTGAATTTAATTTTTTTCAGCAATAAGCGCTGAAAAATAGCGCAAACAAACACCGCCTCAGATCATATATTATAATTTATATAATAAAACACAACTGAGTTACTACAATTTTGAATTTTTTAAGTTAGGATAAATGTCTCATCAATACTTAAACTACATTTTATTGTCTTTCTTTTCCACTCTCTCTAATTTTATTTATCTCCTATTTGACTTATTTTTTCTCTTAACCTCAAAAAGTTTAATAACAACAGTAAGACCTACTTTTGTGGTGTTCGTTTTATTTTCTTTACTCTTCACTCATTTTAACTTTACTATATTTCTTCTTTTACCTATTTTATTATTTTTAATCTTTTACCCTTTTAACCTCAAATTTTTTTAATAATACATTTTCAATTTTATATTTTTCACTTTTACTACCTCAACTTTAAAATGAGACCTATTTATTTTCTTTACACTTCACCTCCAGTAATTTTTTTATTTATTTCTTCTTTTATCTTTTTAATCTATTTTATTATTTTTCATCTTTTATCTTTTTTATTTTAAAAAAATTCAATAATACCTGTCTAACTTTATTTGTACACTTTTTTACCTCTTAGTTCTCTGAAGGATGCTTGTGTTGTAAGCAGGGGTGAACTCTAGTTTAATATATTTTAAGAGTATTTGATTAATTTAAATTATCAATTAGGATTATTTTGAATTAATTTTTATGAGACCTTATCTCTTTAAAGGTTAAAAAAGACGTGTTTGTATTTTTTTCTTATAAAAAAGAATATAATAATTAATAAATTTAAATGTATTTTGGAAGTATTTTTTAAAGAAAATTTTAGCATGAAAAACCCTCTACTTTGCTTCTCTTATTATAATAGTAAAGATGTTGAAGATAACGATTTATATTCCTAAAAAATACAAGGGTTTTTACTACATATTAAGATGAGGGTATTTAGATTTTGAATAATGATGAACTTACTCAAATATGCTCAATTGAAATTGAAAGTATATAGGACCTTGGATTTTTTCTTTTTTTTGTGTGTATCTCGAGTGAAAAAATATATGGTTCTGCCCTCATGCCATGCTAATTAAGTATGTTGAGTATATTTTTTTCAAGTCAATTTATCATGATTCATATATTTTTTATATATAAATTTACTAAAATATAGATGGTCATGTCTAAATCAACCTATCTAACTCGAAGTTCTACACAATGTTATAAGAGTCTTCATATTATTGTACCGTAAAAAAATGAATAAATCATATAATTGATTTTATTATAAAATCACACCATAAGTGAATGGGATTTGTGTGTGTGTGTGTGTGACTATTGCATCTATCATTCGCTTTATGATTATTTGGGTTGGGACAAAGCATGATGGATCAAATTGGGCCAACCTACCACTGGTGGGATCAAGTCATAAAAAAAAATTAGAGCCGTTCTGGGAGACCTCAAGTTGGAACTTCATATCAGACTTCTTGACATGAAAGTAGTTAGGAATCATAAATACTTTTTAACTCGTATCTCGAGAAAAGCATTTGTGGTTCTCACTCACTTTTACGTTAAGAAATGCGATATGAGGTTTTAGCTCGAAGTTACTTCAGCATTATTCATCTTTTTAAGGTGAGTAATGCTTGGGTGACACAGGCTATAGATATACAATTAAAATTTGACATCAATTCTCACATTGCTGATGTGGAAGTACACACATAATCATAGATACTTTTCACTTATATCCCGGTGAAAAATATCTATGCTCAGGAATGTGAGAATCTATGTCAATTTCAACTTTACCTCGCCATTTTCAATAAAATTTGTACGGAGAGACAAATCTTACCATTTCCGGTCAGACTTTGTCAAAGGAGGTAATTCTAAATATACTCCATTAACGAGGGCTGCAGCTTAAAAAAAAAAATCTAAAAACAAGAAAAAGATAAATGTTTCGATTCAAAGTTCGAACCCACATTCTCCTGGCATTAAGTGGAAACGCTTAACCACTTAAGCTGCGACATATTCCTTCTTCCTTCCTACATGAAATATTAAAGTACTTATCAATTAGACTCGATCAGTGTTATCAGGTAGAAGAAATCCGCAGAACTAGGGTAAGTCGCAATATCTTCACCCTTTGTGTTCTGGATAAATTTTATTTGCAGAATCACTTAATTTTCATTACAATCTGCGTTTCCCCCTTTTTTTTTCTTCTGGGTTTCATTTCTTGGTTTTGTTTCTTGCTCTTACATAAAGATTTTAACGAAAAATCAAATTCAAACATGAAAGATCTTAATATCTGGATGGTTTGTTAAAATTTTCAAGAATTCAGTTACCAGAGCTTTTTTTTTTTTCTTTCTTTTTTTTGAAGAATTTTATTGGGTTTTGTGCTATTTACATGGGCATGTTCACTGTTGCCAAGATTGTTTGTGGGTTCACTCTCTAATTATAGGGAGAGTATTCTTTAATGGAATTGTGTATAAATTAATGAGAATTATGGGCTCTTGAGTTTGATCCAATTGTCCCCCACAAACAAAAAATAAATGAACTGAAATATTAAAAAAACTGATAATAATATGAAGGCACATGCCTTGAATGAAGATAAGTCTCTCAAGATTTTGGGTTGTATGGTGAAATACAATTCATTTTGCCAACCCAAAGATTAGGATAAGGCGTAGATGATGACAACAACAAAGCCTTGTCCCAAAGATTTGGGGTCGGCTCAATGAATCTTATTCCTCGATTTCACTCTATCCAAAGCCATGTTATTGGTTCATATATGCTTTTAATGTCTCTACTCGAGTAATTTTGGGTGTTCTTCTGGTTCTTTCAAGATCTTCAACTTGAATTTTCCTTTTTAATTGGGGATGTAATGGGTTTTGTTGAATGTGCTCAATCTATCTCAGCTGACTTTTTCTTTGCTTATCGCATTTTGGAACTACTACATTTTCCCTAATGTGTTCGTTTCTGATTTGATCTTTCATAGTTTTTCCTCTCATCCATCTCAACATCCTCATCTCTGCTACACGAATGGGTTGACTTCTTGATTTGGACTGTGGTACAAGGTAATGTGATTTTGAGTCCAATTGTAGCTTACTGTCAACGGAAGGGAAAAAAAAGGCTCATTCTTTAATTACACCACGAAAGTTCTTTATTACAATTGTTTTATGTGTTAAAGAACTTAATGAGGTTGTGAGTTTGGATACGCAACAGAAGGATAGAATGGCAAAAATACAACGAAATGGAAACTTCTTGACTAGATATTATTACATGAGTTGATGGAATTATGAGGTTTCAAGTTCGATCTTGGCTTACCCTTGACAACATAATAGAAAGGAAAATAAATGGGTTCGTATTTTACTATATGTGGAGAGTTCTTGAATAGAATTGTTATATTAAATATAATTATGAGGTTACAAGTTCTAGTTTATTTACCAACTAGATAATAAAAAAGGAAAAAAAAAAAAAAAGGTTAATTTTCTAACTACATGAAAAGAAGTCTTGACTTTATTTGTTGTTAAAATAGATTCACCAACAAAGAACAAAGGAGAAAAATATATGGAAAAAGTTTTTGATTAAGATTGTTGTATAAGTTTGGAAAAATTATGAGTGCACAAGTTGAATCCCAGTTTACCCACGAGCATAAAGGGTAAGGGACATCTTTGAGTTCATTATATTTTTTTAGACTAAAATTGAATAGAGGGACATGCCTTGTTCAGCTGACCCCAAATTTTTGAGGTACGGTTTTTGGTGGTGATGATGTTAATGGTGATTAAATTGTAGGATTATCTTCTCACTTGACTCCGTGAGTTTGGAAGGAAAAGCAGATTAATGGCAGAAGAAACCTCTAAAGTTACAACTGCTCCTTCTAGGAAGGTTTGCTTTCATCTTTGTAACAAGGATGCTTCATTTTGTTTCGACCAAGATCTTAATGAACACCAATATGGCATACATGTGAATATGAGTCTTGAATAGTAAATTATCTTGTAAACGGCCATTACATATTATAGTTTTTATAATTTAGTACACATCAATCTTACAAGTACCCTTTTCTACATATTATACTATTCGTTTTTGTTTTATTTTACATTCTCTGCTTTGTTTTTTGCAGGTGAGATTCACACCAAAAATTCCTCCTCGTAAAGCACCGAAGCCTACTCTAACCAAAACGTACTATATTTTGTTGTATTTTCGTTTTATCTAATGTTTCTCAATTATATTGTCATTGTTGAAACTTTGGCTAAACACCTCAATTATTCACAGTAAAGAAATCGAGGATATAGAAGCCGCCCAGACCCGGGAGTTGCTGCGACGTGTCAATGTACTTGTGTTCTCCCCATTTTTCCAATCCTTTATTATGGACATTTAGAGTCTCATTTGTTTTAATTTTCTTGTATGAAATACTTCTTGATCTAAGTTCTTCTGCATTTGCAGGAAGGTTCCAGGAGGCGAGGATCTAAAGTTGAAAGGAAAGGCGAGTGTTTTGCTAGTAATATTTCTCTTTGTTTTTTAATATTCATGGTATACATTGAATTGAGTGGATTACTGAATTGGTGAGCCATGCGTACTGCATGATGTGCGCCCAATTGGACACGAGGAACCTCAGTTCCATCATATTTATTCTCAAAAGAAAATAAAAATATGTGCCTTAGTAGACAATATGAATCTTAATTTATTAGTTCTTATGGGTGCCTTGTATCTGATTTCTGACATGCAACAGCACCAGTGCAAGTTGCATTTGGTCCTAGTGGTGCATCACCTTCTATAAGGACATTTGGCCGAGGTATTAGTAGTACAAGCATTGAATCCGTACTTCAAGAGGGTAGTAGTAGAAGCAGTGAACCTATACTTCAAGATCTTGAATCCAATGGTAAGTAAAAAACCTGTCTATTGATCTATGAATCCATTTAATCAGATGACTTCAATGCATATAAGTTATAACCCTTTGGGAGGTGTTCATTTTAGATGGCCCCGATGCATCAGATAAGAAGAAAAAGAAAAAATATGTCGAATGTTGGGTAAGTTAACCTCTACTTGGTTTCATTTCCACAAATCATGATAATTGTGCCATCTCTCACTATATGCCTATTCATGATGCCACTGCAGGATTATAACAACTACTATCCTGTTACCCTTCCTCTTAGAAAGCCGCACTCTGGAAACCCGGGTATGCTTTCAAGCACATTTTAGAAAAACTTAGTACAGTTGCATATGTAGAATTTAGTATTCGCTTCCCCCACCCTAACTGAGCCCTGCCTTATAGTTAATGAGGTTTACTCCAAAGCACCATTATGGTGCAGTACAAATCATTATCTTTGTTTTACATTATATATTAAAATGAGTCTTGATGAAGACCTTCGGGTTAGCAATGTGAACCCTATTTTGTCTTTTAGTCAGCCTGACACAACCCACTCCTTCATCCCTGCTTGGGACCGGGAATACTAAGTAGCTTGCATAGGTGGAGGATGTTTTGACATAGCTCACCTAAGTGTAAAACTCTTGATCGATGACAAATGCAACACGCCCATCTTATATTTTCCATTCCAAATGGTTACTTTTTTTCATAATAAATTAAAGACGCATATTACTTACTTCTTTGGCTTTCAGAACAACTTGATGAGGAAGAATTTGGGGGGGATTCGGCAAACTTGGAATATGATGAAGATTCTATAAATCATGCTGCAGAACTCGGCCTGATGGTTGGTAATTGGATTATTATAAGATCAAATAGTGACACTTTTGACACATAAACCTTGTTTAAATCTTTATGGATGGTGGGTGTGACAGGAGGAAAGTGAAGAAGCAAGGATGTTATTTCTTCAGCTACCCACTTCTCTGCCGTTGGTTAAGCGATCTGCTAGTGCAAAGGGGAAAGAAATAGCTGAAAGTTTGAGCCCACCAAGAAGAGCGGGTACCGCAGAGAAGGGGTGCAGTTTGGAAGAGTTGCCGGCTGGCTTTGTGGGAAAAATGCTGGTGCACAAGAGTGGTGCCATAAAGCTGAAGCTTGGACAGACCCTTTATGATGTGAGTGCATATCATAATTTCTAGGTTGCTTTGTTTCTCTTGGCTTTCTATCAGAGTAGTGTTAACCAACCAACTACTCCAAAAGACCGATCTATTGGAGATGGGGAGAACTATGAATATAAGAGGGTCACGGGGCTTAACTATACACTCAAAACTCCCCCTCAACCATAAGGGTGGAAAAAATCGAACCAGTGAGCTATACGAGCCTAGAGCTCTCATACCTTGTTAAGCAACCAACTACTCCAAAAGACCGATCTATTGAAGAGGGGGAAAACTATGAATATAAGAGGGTCACGGGGCTTAACTGGGGTATGACACACCCTAGAGTGGACAAAAATATACACTTAAAAATGTAGGTCATGTCAATGAAAATGAAACATAAAATACATGCTAAAAACTAGAAAACTTAAATCAGTTTATTTGAGAGTAATGCATTGTTGCTTTACTGACATCACCTATGCCCTAACCACTAATGATGTCTCCGATTCACAAATCAAATCTTTAGGGCCAACCGACAATCTGGACGTAGAATGTGACTAGGGGTGACAGTGAAGGGCTGGTACTTCTATTTTCCTCAATTGGTTATAGACTTATGGTCAAGTTTTAAATCTTATTTCGAGGTAATGTTTCAATTTGGAGAAAAACTGAAACTTTTCAAGACACCCCAAATGGTTTAGTTAGTGAAACTTATAGCTTCAGAAGAATCTGTCATTGGTTTAGATGCTAATCTTTTCCAATCCCCTTGGAATATATTGTTGTTTTTCTTCGTTCAACTCTAGAGCCATTGATATTGAGAGAGATTAAATTGGGGCCTCTTGATGCTACAAAGTCAATATCAGTGTATCAGAGTGGCTTGATCCTTGGGTTTCAGCAGATATAGTTGATCGATGATGGCAGTTTTGAGTTAAAAAAATTGAGTAAGAAGATTTATCCAGAAGGGGTTGGATTTAGAAGATTTTGATAAAACCAATTGGGCAAATCAATGGAATTATTAAGAATCAATCCCTCAAAATGGAATGTTTGACTAAAGCTAAATTAGAGATGTCAACTCAGATTTGTCACGAGGATAACTTGTACCACCTCTCCACGCAGAAACTAATGAAGAACTGCATTTCTATCTTTCCAAGACAAATAAAGATGGATGGGTTTACATACTGACATTCTGTCCATACAAGCACTAATCACGGGGATCAACTTCCTTAAGTTTAAAATGGAATATTTGGTGGGATGGGGCTTATCAGGAGAAACTATTCAAGTGGTCCAATTTTTTGCAGTGAGTCGTTCTATATTTGGTTTAGTAGATGAAATCCGAGTACGGTTAGAGAGATGCATCAACACATACAATACTAGAAGGGGGGTACCACTTGGAAAAGGTGGGACTAAATTAAAACTTTCCAGATTTCAACTCATGTGAACAAGGATTTACCCAAGAGAGGATGCATGATAGTTATCTTGGCTTGGACATAAGTTATTTTAAACAAGTAGGGGCACGTCTGATGCACGTGATGCTCAAGTATTGGAATCTCCTCTAAGAAAAATATTTCAAGAATTTTAAGAAAATTTATAGTCAAATAGAAATAGTTATTAATTGAGCTAGGAAATGATTTATTCCTCATAATACGATATTTTTATAACTAGGCAAGATTTTAAGCCATAACCCTGTCAAGCATACCATTTTTTTTTGTAACTAGCATGAATTGAAAATAATAAGAAAGTATCTCAAGACTTTCACGGCTATTAAACATTTACAAAAATATATTGTTATGGCGATGGGTGTGCAGGTTTCCCCAGGTTCAGATTGTATCTTTCCACAGGATGTTGCGGCGATCAATACCAAAGAAAAGCACTGTTGTGTCCTTGGGAATCTCAGCAAGCGTGCCATCGTAACCCCTGATGTTGATTCTCTCTTAGAACAGTGTGATTGACTTGGGTTAATGTTGTCCAAAGCTACAACAAAATTGTTTGGGGGGCACTATGTAATGTTGTGCAGAATCATCATTACGAATGGCATTGTAGGTTAGGAACCTTTTGTACAGAGAGACATACTTAGAAGTGTTAATGTGGATGCTATCTCACTTGAAAGCTGTGTACCTAAGTATTGTTTGTATGTAGGGGATTCCATGTACTTTTTTT
This sequence comes from Akebia trifoliata, assembly GCF_017979445.1. Classification (NCBI taxonomy): domain Eukaryota; kingdom Viridiplantae; phylum Streptophyta; class Magnoliopsida; order Ranunculales; family Lardizabalaceae; genus Akebia; species Akebia trifoliata. Next base: position 29,563,928 of record NC_141386.1, read on the forward strand.
TTTTGGCTTTTTCTATCTGTAAAAGAATACTGAAATCTGTAAGATACTAAGGTGGCGTTTGGTTGCAGTGATAATTTTCTTCAAAAAATGCAGAACCATCTTTGTTGGAGAGCATGATAACAACTGTAATTAATGCTCAGAAATGTTGGTCATTTTGCAAAATCATCACTAATCGAGAACCAATAAGATCTGATTCAATAAGGAAAGAAATGGATTTTGTATCAACCATGCTCTAATCAAATGGTATCGTCACGAAAGCCTTGGCATCATCTATTTTAGTAGTATAAATAAATGCACTGTGGAACATAACCAAGTTAAAGATTTGTAACTCAAGGGAATTTGATCGAGACCTGTCTCTAATATCTTCAACTTTGCATCGATAGGGTTCTTGCCAAAGACACTCTCATGGTAAAGATTTCTATTGTCCAAACATGAATTTTTGTATCTACTAGAGTATCACTCTAAAAGAGAGAAAATTATGCATCTATATATGAGGGGTCTCATTATCATTATCCTTAGCATGAGAAGGTCAAAATGAAACCATATAATATAAAAAATATACTCTAATGAGGGCCTCGATTAACATCATTTTCTTTAGCATGCATGACATATGAAAAGGTCGAAAAGAAACTATATAATTTCACAAATATTCTCTCACGAGGGTCCTATCATCATCCTTTTCTTTAGTATGAAACACGAGAAATCGAAATGAAACTATATAATTTCAAGTGTTTTTGTATCATAAAATATGAAAATATCAGTTACAAATTATTGCAAAAAGAATTCCTTTCAACAACACAATACTTCATTGTCTAAACCATCAATAGCATAATTACAAATTGATTTAACAAATATATGAGTTTAACCATTTTTCAAAAACGAAGATCCAACTTCTTTAATAGTAATAAACTTATAAGAAAAAAGAATATTATAAATTTGAATACATAATTTATATGAAAACATGAAAAAAATTTACGTAATACCTATTAACTTTAAAAGATACACAGACCTTCAACCATCTATAATATGAAAAAAATATAAAAATAAGTCAGTTCCAGGCACCCATCGAGTACAACCTATTGATCCTGGTTACTATTCAATTTGATTCCTTTTAGATCCAGCTCTAATCGGGTATCGAAAATAAGGATCTGGAATCGGGGTTTTTGGTTTTGGTTAAATGGGTACACCCATTGACACCCCTACTCCTGATTACATGTAACTCACCGTTCCTGATTTTACATAAACTGTGTTACTGCACGTTTACACTGAAATTAGTCATACTTATACCAGTCTTGAGCAAAGACATCAATCATCTTCTATAGGTAAAAGAATAGTGTCTTCTTCAACTATATAGGTCCTTATGTGACATTATTATGACAACTATCATGTACATGTCGCAATATCCAAGGTTTTAAAACCCTTCGAGCCAACTCGAAAGATGAACAAAAATGACTTGTAATTGGGTTTAGCAGAAGAATTTCAACAACACAATTCCTCCCTTGGATTAAAGGCCAATACATGAAATTTGATAAATGTTCTCATTCAGAGTGTTCTATAGTGCTCTGATGGACCTAACAAGCAATAATATTTATAAACAAACACCATTATTACATAAGTAACCTATTGAACTGACATAATAAAACACTGGTGGTGTCAATAAGAGGGAGACTGCCACCAATAAAAGCCAACCCCGAAAATAAGTACGAGCAAGGGACAGTTGTGTTCGAACCATAATCAAATCCTGTGGGCACGAGTCACAATCACGAGTAGAAAGATGACAACTGAGAGAAGGAAAGAGGATTTCAGAGCATCCTCCAAGAGATCTGTGGATGCTGTTGGGGCCGTCCCCCTCTCAGCATGTTGAAATGCCTCGCTCAAGAGCCTCGTCATTTTCGCTATCAATTCCACTATTTTTGATTTCGTGTTGTCCAAAATCCACCTCAGAATGCGCATAGCCGGATCCGAACCTTCACCAGAGCTCCCTCCCCCACTGCTTTCAGCTATACGGAGCATGAAAATTTCAAATTTTCATAAATAAGTACGAGGCTGCATAAAGCTTGTAGGAGATAGATTTGCAAAATTGAGGATTGCCCACTAAGATAGCAAGGTAAGTTCATGAGAAACAACAATCAAACAAACAAGACATGTTTACAAAGTTCACCACCACGGATTCATGGACAACAATGCTTCCACTATATGAAAATGAAAAGATGACCAACATGAGAAATGTATCAATGGTTTATATAAGAGAGCTGATATTGGCACCCCAACGTTCACTTTTTAAACCCCAATTAAAAATAAAGAAAATAAATGAATGGTAGAGAATACGTAAAAGTTGGGGTGCCAATAGAAGCTCTATTTTTTTGGAGTTAGGATTTTATATGAGCTTTATCAAAATTGTAGACAACTATTGAAATCGTTTGAACAAGTGGTTTGTACTGTTGAAACAATAATTTAAGCCAAATCTTTTTTATGTTTCAATAGTGTGTTTTAATCTTTAATTGGGGTGTGATAAATAATTTAAGAAATTGGGGTATGATAAGTAAAATTTGGGTGCCAATAGAATCTTTCTTATATAAATGTGCTGGTTCAAATCAAAGGACCTTACATGGACAAGAGTACAACAATGATAGAGTTTGAGATGCTCAATCCACATATAACAGAGTAACATCGTAGATGGGAGACGATTTGCTTTTTATGTCACACATCCAGAGTGGGTTGTGGACTTGAACCAATAGCCTAAAAGTTGCATTATGATATGTCAACCAAGCTATGGATCCAAAAACAAAGGTCCAAAGTTCAAAACACTAGCCAGTTGAAATGCAGCTTTGACAAATTTTCACTGCAATGTAGACTTTAAATCTAACTGTGAGCCTTTCCTTTGGTATGTAATGTAGGGGGACTCTTATTAGCTTTCCTCAGTTTGTATTTCAGTACAAGATGGTGCCATAAACAATGAAGCAAAAAAGTGGATAATATAGAAAACTACCTTTCGAGATCACATCCTAAACAAGCCATAGTCAGCGACCGAATTGAAGTGTCAAGAGACTTTCATGGTTTATAAGAAATTAGCAAAAAAATTTGGCTAAAGAATCAACAAGATATACTGATTTCATTCAAACAAAACAACGATTGAAATTTGGGTCACGATGAAACAATAGTAACTATAGTCAAAGGTTTTCATGCATACCAGTGTAGAACGTGTCTCTAAGTTCACGTACTGCATTGTTGTTCATAACAGCGTTCCACACAGCTCTATCAGTAGATAATGAAGTTACCATTCTCTACATACAAATAGAATCCTCAGAGATACAAATTGAAGAAACGAGTACATATATATATATATATACATGTAGAGAAAACCATACTATATATATGTAGTTGAGTCTTCTGTATTTGAGTCCCAATAATGAATTTCAAGAAGGAAAAAAACACTCATTATCAACTAATGCATTTAGTTATAATGTGAATCTGTTGAACAAGGAGACCAAGAAAAGTTGGGAGTATATATATATATATGTAGAGAACCATACTATATATATGTAGTTGAGTCTTCTGTATTTAAGTCCCAATAATGAATTTCAAGAAGGAAAAAAAACTCATTATTAACTAATGCATTTAGTTATAAGGTGAATCTGTCTCTTGAACAAGGAAACCAAGAAAAGTTGGGAGTATAGAATGAACATGTCAATTCATCATTGGAGAGCTGCCAAGCTTCCATGATATTTCTTATGTGTCCATCAGGGAACTCATTCGGAGAGTGCTTTTTGGATTCAAACTATCATTTAGTAAAAACTTAAGAAGCACTTCCTGCTTTTGCAGTTGCAGGAAGCCAAAAACAATCAGAAGCAAGAACTGGCTCAGACCCACTTCCCACTACTAGTGTTTGCAAGAATCTGATAGAACTTAAAACTCGTAATATTTTTGGAGAATAATAATCATCAAATCCTAATCCCAATAACTTGGGGTCAGCTAAATGAACCCATTGTCAGCAACGTATTTTCAGATAATATTGCCGTTATCTAGGTCATGAGTAAAATAACCCCCGCCCCATGTCAATAATGCTTCTAAGAAATTAAATTAATGCGCAAAAAGGCCAACACATTTAACATAATTACCCATATGTCCACAGAAGGTGTTCCCCAAACATCTTGTAAGTCTTACCAAATGAAAATTTTGCAACTGTTCTTCCACTGGAAACGGTGTTTTAAAGTTCCTAAGGCACACTTGAGGCATTTTGGGTTTTTGAGGTGAGGTGTAAGCCTCAACAATTTTATATAATAATAAAAAAACCTACAAAATATACGAAAAATTCATAAGAAATAGGAAAACTATAGAAATGAAGCAAGATTATGAGGCCACCATAATATGCCCCTTCATTTTCAATCTTTCAAAATCATTTTGGCTAATCTTCTTATTTTCTTATTCCTCAAATAGATAAGCTTTCATTTCCTTTTTAACATCTTTGAATGCATGTGGGCATGGGGCAACATTTTTTCTAGTGCACGCAAAATGGTCTTTCAACCTTTTCACCCATTTTTAATGCATTACAACAATACACACATTCTACATAAATATATGACTTCCCCAAACCGGTATTTGGCTCATCAACTTGAATCCCATGCTTTCAAGAGAGGTCTCTTCTATTATCTCCACCTCTACTCACTTGTTTACCATTTTTTTCTACCCATTACTAGCATCCACTATCAATAATAAGAAAAAGAAAACACAAAACAAGAAAAAAATTTTGAGATTTTAAATATTTTTTATTATAAAATCTTAAAGAAGATGCACATAACAACAACATACCTTAAGTACCAAGTAAAATTTTCGTTTGATGATTCTATTCTATGCAAATCTTCGTAAGAAACTCATAAAAAGTGAGGGAATAGAACTAGGATGAATATTGAAAGCACAATGAAGAAATCTTTGTGTATGGAAAAAAATAGGGTTTAAGAGAGATTTTGACATTTCTCTCTAAATCTTTTCTTTATTGAACTTAAAAAACCCCAATTTAAGAAGTTTTAGTAAATAAATAACATTAAGAGGGATAAATAAGTAAGAAAAACAAATTAAGGAATTAAAAAAATGGAGGTTCGGTTTGATTTTTTGAGCCAAGGCTTAAGCTTTTTCGGGTTGATGCTTAAGGCTTTTTCGATCAAGACTTAAACCTCACATAATTTTGAAAAGGCGCTTAAGCCTTGAGGCATGGTGGCTAAGCCTCTCCTTGAGGCATAAACATCACGCCTCAAGGCTTAAGCCTTTTAATGCACTGACCAGAAGTGCACCCACCAGGCATGCTTCAACAAAAGCGCATCCATTTAACACACCGCATCCTCCCAACACATTTTTTTGTTTTTTATCATAAGGTTTCATCTAAGCTCATGACTGCAGTATCTGATACCCTTACCACTACCCATCCTACTGTTGGAACAAATTTCTATGGGGGTCACATAAATTTTGAAAAAATAGAATGAGTTTAACCACACATACGAGTAATGAAAAATTTGATCTGAGAAGGGTTAGGTAAACAGGCACCAGTTGTCATTAGAAACCAAGGGTGCAGCTTTCCACCAAAAAGAAAAATATAACAAAACAAGGAGTATGAAAGTCAAACTTCTAAATGCAACAGGTATGGAACAAAAATATAAGACTGTATCTAGTAGGATAAAGTTGTTACATGTTTGCTTAAGCCTATAAGGAAAGTTTGTACATATTATCCTTTACAATAACTATTTTAACTTAGTATGGAGTGATCTTAATGATTCTCCTATCACTCAATTCATCCTTAACGTGAGTTGATTAATGTATAGAAAGTGATTTGATTCATTGAGAACTACACTTGCTTCTGAATCCATCAATTTTTGTTTAATGTTCTCATGGATACATTGAATTCTTCAATGGATCCTCCTCTAACTATTAAACATCACCAGCTTTGAGTTCATAAAGCCTTATCCCAAAGATTTGGGGTTGGCTTAGTAAATCCTGTTCCCTCATTTCACTCTATCTAGAGCCAAGTATTTTGTTATTGAAAGAGTGTTCATCTCAACTTTCACTATTTCCATCCATGTTCTTTTGGGCTTCCTCTCACTCTCTTTGGGACCTTGAACTTGAATATTTCTTCTAACTAGGGCTGTAATCTGCCTTTGTTGAACATAGGGGCGGATTTACAGTGGGGGTACTTGCTCCCGCAGAATTTTCAAAGTCTATAAGGAGTTATGAGCTATTGTGACAGATAACAACGATGGATAAAAAAAAATGCCACTATTGCCCCCATAAAAAAAATTACTCTTATTTGCCCCCTCAAATTTTTTTCAACTCTTAAATTGCCCCCACGTAGGCAAAATCCTGGCTCTGCCCCTGGTTGAACAAACCCGAACAACAGTCATCACATGCATCAACTATACAGAAATTGAGCTTCAAACAAGTGATCATTTGGACTACAAGATTATATTAGCTAAATATAACAAACTCCTAAATATAAAGAACAAGAATCAATAGACATGTAATAAGTGAGAAAAGGGAAATAAAGCAAGCATAAATTAGTCTTGACAAGTATCAGATCACTAAGTAAACATTAAGCTGGAAACTAGAAGGCACCTGAACAGATGGTTCTGTCCGCAGTAAATGGAAGGCATCATAAACTCTTTGAGAACCATGAGATTGCAAAGTTCTTGGATCATAAACATTCTGTGCTGGCGTGATCCTTTCCAACTCTGACCCATTTGCAGAAGCTGTGTTCTTAAAACTAGAACTAGAAGCAGATCCATCTTTAAATAGCTCTGAATATGAGGATGGAACAAAGACCCTACAAGTACATCGTTACGAGCAGATGAACTTCATGCTTCAATTGTAGTACATGAGTACCAAGACAAATCGGATATTAAAAAATAAAGTGAAACATGATGCTTGAACAAATGGTGACACTTGAAACACACACTAGAGTTATATTTTAGATGGAACATGGCTAGGAGAGAGTTTCATATTTCAGCAAACATTAAATTGCCTTCCATTTCATACTTCTTAATCCATCAGATTTAATGCCTAGAAAGAAAATCAAGTTTTAAAATCAGAATAAGAGCGATGCCCAATCCATATTGATATTGTCTCAGTTGTCTTAGACTTTGACGAGAAAGAGATGACTGTTATTATAAGCCTTGAATCCAATATAAGAAATCGAAAAATTGAGACCGTGGTTGAAAAAATATAAGCAGCTCAACCCAATTTATAACCACTTTGAGCCACTCTTTGGCCTACCATGCTAAATTCTCAAGTTATTAAGCTTAATTGTTTCACTGAAGCGGAAGAGACATCACAATTATTTAATGGTGTCAACCTTATTGCTTATTTTCAAAATCCCGACATGTTCTCGTGGTTTCCTATCCCACAATTTTCCTGAATTGCCTGTCGATTAGGACCACAGAACAAATCAAACTAGATATCAGTAGAGGACTCAATAGCAATATGGAGCAAACTCCGCCCGAACCCCACATACACAATTCAAGAAAGAGGTGACCATGATCACTCAAGAAATAGGTGCAAAGTATGAAACAGGAACACCCAGAGAGGGAATTCTATTGTTTTGGAATTTTGGAATTTATTTTTGGAGAAACATTTTTAATAAAATAAAATTTGTACAATTATATATATATATATATATTCAAGTTTTCCATACAGAACCTCACAAAAAATCAAATTCTAAACTTCATTTCCACCATAAATCACTAAAATAAAATATAAAAAAATAATAACAATAATAAAACAATAACAATATGCAACAATGGACTTAGACCCATAGATCAGTTGGTTTGACACATTGGAAAGCAAATCTGAGGTCTTGGGTTCAAATCCAGTTTACCCATCATTAATAATAATAATATGCAACAAAAAACACAACAAATTGAGAAACAAAAATAAAATAAATAGAATAAGAATAATAAAGATTAAATTAATTACTTTTGAAGGGCAGAAATAGCAACATCTACTTCATCCTTAGAAGGAACAGGGCCAAAAACGAATTTATTATAAAACCCATTTGCTATTTCATGTTGTTCTCCATGATGATCCCACTCATCAAAGTCAGAGGAGTAAGAACATGAGGAGGAAGGAAGAGTTGCAGATGTAGTTGAAGTGGGTGCAATACGAAGAGAAGTGATGGGCTTATTATTGAGCACAGTTGTAGTTGCAGAGAAAGCCTCCTGAACTGCCCCAACACGTCCACCAACTCCCCTTCCAAATGCCCTGACCATCCCTCCTCCTCCTCCACCCATCCTTCCACTGCGAGTATCCACTCCTATCGGACTGTTTCTCTCTCTAGATATTCCCAATAAGCCTCAATATACAGCTGCCACGTGGAACAACTTTTGGGATCTTCTGGCACAATTATGATCTTATGAAATTACTTCTTTTCTAATCACTTATATGTTAATTACAATTTTCTTTTGTAAAATGTTCAAGAAGTAAGGTCTAGAAATACTTTAAGAAGGTATTAAGTATTTGGTTAAATCAACTAAAAACAAATTAAGCTGGCTTTTTGGGTAGAGTAGCTTTGGTTTTTTATTTTGATCTATTTTTACTTTAAAAGTTGGAAAATGCTGCAATGACACCAACGGAGACACAAAGGTGACAAAAATGATGTGGTGGCGTACACATGACCTCAGATGCTTTTTACTCATATCTCTCGTAAAAGCATCTACGGTAAGGTGTGCGCCACCATGAGTTTTTGTTACTTTTGTGTCGTCCTTTGTGTCACCTCAGCACGACTCTTAAAATTTTTGGGAGAATCATAGAATTAAGTGTATATCAAATATATTTGGAAAATCCTAGAGGGACTTAGTTTCACACTGCATTGACGTGGTGGCCATGGATGTGTCTCTTTGAGATACAAGTGACATGTATTTGTGGTTGTGTGCGCACCTCCTCATCGGCGCAGTGTGAAAAATAAAGTCCGCAGCATGGCTCAATATATATATTTTTGGGTGATTTAGACATATTCCTTCCTATTTTGGTTAATATTAGAAATAATCCTTAGTTTTCAAATTGATAATGTAGCCCCTTGACCTTGTTTTACTAATTAGGACGACAAACATAAAACGCTATAAACATGAGCCAAGCCATTTGATTATTCTCTCCAAGATGTGTCATTTTTAACTTATATGGTAATTTATTTTTTCTATCGTGGATTCTATCAAGAGTTTGAAAAGTAAGAGTTGATAAGTTTTCACAGCGTTCTATTTGCACCTACTTTTATGCTCGTTGCACTTACTATTCTATGTACATCCTACCCCAAAATGTGTTTTAGGTGAGTGCAGTGAGCACAATGGTGAGTGGGGCAGCAAGATTTTTCTATAAGAATTTGAAAATCAGATTGAAGAGAAGGTGAACATGGAATGTGTTAAAGATAAGGGGGCACTATTTGCATCCACCTATTTTGCTCGTCTCACCCACTTTATTGCTTTTATCCACTTAAAAGAGTGGGTGAAAGGTGTAATTCTAATTTTCCTGCTTCCACCCACCATCCCCTACCGAATCTGATTTGGTCCCTTCTTCTTTTTCGAACCTACATAATTTCAACTAGGATTTCAACAAGGATTTCGTGATAGAAGCAATATACTTAGAGCTTGCAAAATAAGTTAATAATGATCGTGAAAACATTAACTTCTAATCTAGTAGTTAGGTAGCGAAATTTTTTTTTTTCAAACAAAGCTTCATTTGGTTGGTACAATGTGTCAATCAGTAGGTTCCTACAAGTCCTTTCAGGTGAGTTTGATAGGATCCTACTGAGTTGCAATGTAAATTTTAAATAGCTTCATACTGAACAAAATCTTCCTATCGAATAAAAAGTTTGACTATTGTGTTAAGTAATTCCACTATTTATCATAAAACAACATTTAAGTGGGTGAGACGAGAAAAAAAACGAGTGCAAATGGTCCAACCCTAAAAATAATTTAACCTATAGGAACCAGGGTTCTTTTTTAGATTGGATGTGAGGGCAATTGGATCAGTATCTATTAATCTTTTCATGCTCATTAAGTCAAAGAGTGTTGTCATCTATTCGAAAACATTGGGATAAAGGTTGAGATGCAAGTCTAAATCACACATTTTTTTTCCTTTATACTTTATCTCTACCCATCATATTATATATATATTCCAAAATGTGCTGTCTTGGTTTTTCCACCAAAAATATCCTCTTATCTTAATCACTTGCCCTCCTTGTTTTCTTATATCTGTTCTTTTGTAGAAATAGTTTGATCTTTTGGATCCATAGTTTTATTTATAGGGCCCATGAAGAAAGCCCAAATCTCATGGCTAGAATAAATAATCTGAATCTCTCATTGATTCTTATGTGATAGGTCTAGAATGGTTGGGCCAAACATCAAGGGGTCAAATGATTCTAACAAATCCCATACCACCTTGACAATAAAGTAAAGTCATGCTGGGTGACCTCAAAGATTGACCTCAATTTGCACTTTCTTGACGCGGAAGTGCGCAGAAAACCATAGATGCTTTTCACTCTTATCTCAATACCTCCACGTCAAGAAAGTGCAAAATGAGGTCAATATTTAGAGTCACTTCAGCATGATAATAATAAAAAGTATAAATCCATATCATCCTAATTTTGGTCATGTGCAGTTTTGCAAAAATTGCAATTGGGCAAAGGACATTACTAGTAGACCTCTTAATTGCTTGAGCTCGGCTCAAGACTGGTTCCTTGGCTCCTCCCAAGATAAAAATAGATTTTTATTGGTATCTTTAGAAGTTGGACTTGGCTTGCAATGAAGCTTGAAGTTTGAGAATCTTCAACCTACCTATAGCCTACATGCACCATGTTCTGAAATTATCTCGAATTGTGTGTGGGTTCAGTGTTTGGAGTCGTCGTTTAATTATAAGTCTAGGAACCTAAAATTTATCTCTGAATATGGACTGAGGTCGATCTACGATGAAGATACTGGGCAAGGGGTCTGGTTACAGAATCTGAAAGGTGTTAAGACATCGATTCCACCTAACTCAGAAGTTGGTCTCTACTACTATCCATCAACTTAGACTATAGTCAACCCACATGGACTATGGTCAAAATACTATCTTAGGTGAATTGACATCATCATCATCATCATTATGCACATGTCAAAATGAATCCATGTCTAACATGATGGGCCGTATGCTCATACCTTATTGACTCAACAACTAAGAAAATCAATCTTGGTGAATGGTAAATATGGACTCGACTCAATTAGCTAAACAAAATCTAATTTATGACCAAACTAATAAAAAGGACTGTTTGATTCTACTCAAAATCCATGAAATTAATTTCACACCGAAATTGAGTTTTCTTTCCTTCAAATCCAACTAGTCGACAACTAAGTTGAACTTTACTCATCCCAACAATAATGCAAACATGACTACTATAGTAAGTACAAATAAATAAAATTCTTGCATTAATTCATCTTTCCTCTACAGAAATATTGGTCTAATAATATGGAAGGAATGCCATGTAACAAAGCAATATTCACATTATGGCAGCATTGCTTTTGTAATGTCATAGATATCAAGAAACATGGGTTTTACAAATATCATGCATGTAGCATTAAGAAATCTGATTTCCCATGCCAAAAAAGAGGAATAAACTCACCACATGTAACGATGAGTGAACCCGATCGTCTGCAATGGAAATTAAAATTTTGTTAAGACTAATGATAAATCGATGCGGCCAAACATATGCGGCTTGTACATGGATGACAAGGCGTTGGCACAGAACCGTTGTATTGAGACCCCCCACCCCTCTCTCCCTGGAAAGGATCGGGAGAATCTATCCCCCGATCTCTTGAGGAAAACGAGGCGGCCCATCCCGCTTACCACTCGAGAGTAGGAGAGTGGTTCTTGCTCTCAACTTAGGCGACGAATGATCTTTTTTCCTTGTCCTAAAGAGAATGATATATGATTTTGTGCCCTTGCCACGTATAGACCATGTATGTTTTGTCGTGTCAATTTATCACAGCTCGTTTGTGAAAATGCTAACTTTAGTTTCGCCATTAGGAAATATGATAAAAAAAAAGGCTTTTGTTTTCATTTGATTTTATCTTATTTCTTTATTTGAATCTTATTTGGTGGACACCCGACATCATGGGACCCACAATTATATAATTTTTTTATTTATTCAATTTTGTATATTAAATTTTATTTATAAAGTTTTATTCATTTAGTTTCATTATTTTTGTTTATTTAATTGAAAAAAATTATTTATAAAATACTTTTAATGTTTCCAAAAAATTATTTTTCTATATGTTGAGATTTTTAAACCTTTTAATCTTTTTCTTTTTTAAATATTTTTTTATTAATTAATTGAATTTTTTTTTACGATTCAAGTTTTTATCTTTTTAATTTGTTAAGTCTTTTTTTTTTAATTTTTTTAATTTTTTTAATTTGATTTTATCATCTTGTTGTTTTGGTTTATTAACGAGGTTCATTAATTTTAGTATAATTTTATAATTTATTTGGACTTTTTCATTTTATTTGTTGCTCATTAAAATTTATTTACAATTCTTAAGTTTCAGATAATCATTAATTTAATTTTTTTTAATTATTTTCTTGGTTCAATTTTTTCTTTTAATTTTTTGTTGGAGATTTGAGTTTCTCGAAGCGGAATGGGTGCAACTCCACAAGTGGTATTTTTGTTATTGTTGGGAGGTTCAACATTTTTGGCAAAAAATTTCATTTGGTTCTAGAGTAATGATTTTTATGTTTCTGAGTTGCATTTTTCTAACGTATCGCAATTTCTAAGTGTATGTGAAGTGTCGAGGGTGTGTTGGCCATTTGGTCAAGTTTCGCAAATTTTGAGATTTTGCATCTGTGAACTTAAGCGTGCATTATTTCTTTGTTTAGGTATTTCATTGGCAAAGTGATTAGAAAGGCTCGTAAAGGATTTGAGAATCCGAGAATAGATAATAATAATAATAATAATAATAATAAAGAATCTAGAATCTGAGAAATGGAATGGGTGGAATCTGGGAATATTGAAAGAGTACAACATGAGTTTTTGAGTTTCCCAACATTATTTACTCGTCACAAGGAATCCATAGCAACCAGGGTGACAAGTTGTTAAATTGGATGAGTGCAATATGGGGTGTCTACATATGCCTCTCTTTGCTAGAGGATGTAAGCAATCTAGATGGCAAGATTTATTTTGGTGAATGATGCGACATCGAATCACCAAAGCCAATAAACGTTTCATTTTGTAACTTGATTTGACAATAAGTTAGGGTGTCTGAATTCTTAAGTTTTCACCCTCCTTGAATTAAAGGGGTGTCAGGTCCTAAAGTATGAACTCTGGCTAACAATGAAAATGCCATGTCAGGTCCAAGAGTTTGAGCTCTCGCTAGCTGAAAATGCAATATTAGGTCCTAGAAAACGAACTCTTACTAACTAGGGATAAGACGTCAAGTCCTAGAGTATGCACTCTCACTAACTATAATATATATAATGTGGAGATGATTGCAAGCAAGTGCACATGTGTAGTGAATACATGCAATGACATGATTAATTTGGAAGAAAAGAAGATAAATGCACGTGTGTGCTATGTATACGACATGTTGGATTTGAAATTGATTTGTGTTTTTAAAAATAATTGGATACCATACGGGCTTCACACAATTTTTCCGCATTCATTTTAGTTGTCATTGAATTTTAGGCAAGGGTCTTTAGATCCACTGATATCACCCTTGGCATAAAAGGGGACAAATCCAAGTCTTATTGTTCTTGCTTAGATTTTGGTTGGACTACTTAAATCGAGGAGAGATGCAAGTCTAGAATTTAGGAAATTTTCTACAAGCTCCACAAGGAGGGTGGTAATTTTTTTTATTTTTACTTCCTTTGACTAAGATTGAGGAATCCGGATAAAGAAGTCATTTCCAAAATTGCCACAAGTACAAGACAATGTTGCTTATAGAAAGACTAACCACGAAGTTAGGTGGGACACATTGCAACAAGTGACAAAACGAACCAATTTTTAGAATTTTGGAAATCAACCTATAAAGGGAAATGCTTGACATCTTTTGATTATCATTTGCACATTGGGTTAGCATTTTTATTTTGAAAATCTCGAATCAAACTCAAACTTGATTGAATATGATAAGTATTGGAATTGAAAGACTTTTGTTTTTGGATTTTTTAAGGGATCTAATCATTTTTCCTTTCAGTTCATTTGGCCATGGATTAACATGTTTTGATTGTCCTCAAATGAGATCACATAGCTTATGAGTTTTTGCTAGCTTGGGTTCTAACATCGTCCAATTTGAAAAGATTCTTTTGTTGAGGGTTGCGTATTGTCATTCCGTGCTAATTCCGCTTTGATTATCTTAACTTTTGACTAAGCTGCTCTATTTGACCTTTTTTTTTTTAAATCTACCTTGGTTTTTGCTTAAACTACCCTTTTGGGTATTTAGCTTAGCGAGCTTTTAAATTATATGTCCTAACTTCTGATTATGCCGCCCTATCAGGTATTCAACTTAATGGGTTTTTTATTTTTATTTTATTTACCCTCATTTTTGCCTAAGTTGCACTTTTGGATTTTCAATCTTACAGATTTTCGATTTTTCTTTTATCTTTCTCGTCCTATCTTTTGTCTAAATTGTCTTTTCAAGTTTTTAACTTAATGGGCTTTTCATTTTCTCTTTTGAGAGACTTCTGTTGGTGATATATTGAACTTTCATTGACCATCTCGTACAATACCTAAGAGGACTTTTATATATGGATTTTGGATAAGAGTTAGAAATAAAGGGTATAAGACTTAGAGATCTCAAAAATACCCTTTGTTTGGTATTTTTTTTTCTTCTCTTATCGATTCCTTTTATTCTTCACTTTCTTTTCAAAATGCCCTTAATTTGGAAATTTTTTTAAAAACCCTTTACGAGAGATTTTTCTTTGAATGATATTTTTTAATTTTTTAAAAATGATCTTTAAGTGGGTGCAGTGAGCATTTTTGCCACATATGTGACCATACGTTATTGGAATCTTGCATTATGATTCAAGCCCAACTTCAGATCTTCTTTAATCAGCCCAAGCCCGACAAAATCTAACCCGTGATTAATCATTCTTCAAATATTTCAGCCAGGTACACAAATTTAACCTATCCGACCCGAACCTTTCCAGAACCCTTATCATTATTTCCACGGATGGATTAGGGTTTTATGGAATGGACGTCTGAGATCAAACATCTATACTTCTCTTCCTCGCTTATAATGCCAGCATCACAACAAATGTCATCCCCTGTGAGCCGAAACCCTAGATAGAGTGCGAGCGGCGAAGCTCTGATTGAACGATGGGTACTCTCTCTCTCTCTCTCTCACACACACACACCACACACACACACCCTTTGTGTTCCTTTACGCAATCTTGAAGATCGTAGGGTTTGTTTAATAGAGTGTTTTGCGTTTTTGGTCGTTGAGTTTGTTTCAGATAACTAAGATTTAGGTTTTCTGTGATCTAGCATTCGAATCCATGAACCCATATCTCGTTTTCAATTACATACTACTAAAAATGTAGAAATGGGTTTGGGGTTTTTGAGATTTAGGGTTCAGATCTGTTGTTCTATCCACTGTTTTCAAGTTTTGGGGATTAGGGTTTTAATTAATCTGGTTTTGGGTGACCAATTTCAGGGGCTTACAAGTACGTGTCGGAGCTATGGAGGAAGAAACAGTCGGATGTTATGAGGTTCTTGCAGAGGGTGAGGTGTTGGGAGTACCGTCAACACCCTTCGATCGTGCGCGTCACCCGTCCAACTCGCCCTGATAAGGCTCGTCGTTTGGGTTACAAGGCTAAGCAGGTAAAAGAAATACTAAACCCTAGCTTGATTAATCTTTATCAATCGATCAAAAAACCTTCTTTTCTTTTTAAGTTTTGGGGATTAGGGTTTTGATTTGTATCACGCCTGTTTGTTCTACCTCATTGAGAAATCTTGTATTAATGATTGGTTTTATGCATATAGAAAATGCCCATGTCATCTGCAGAAGAGTTTCTTCCATTTGGCCTATAAACCAAATGATGGTCCTAGGGATTTGTTTTGTGTGAATCCTGTGACCATCCAATAGCTTAGTCTAAGCTAGTTATATGACTGTTAATGTGATTATGCATTGTGGGTAGTTCTTAATCCCATTCCTGTTAGAAAATTATATATATAATATTTATTGTGATTTATGTCAAAGTGAAATGCTTGTCTGGTTCCCAACTTTATCCTTATCAAAGTTTAAAATGTATTGTCAATTGTATCTTTCGGTTATTGAAAAAATTTATCTGATACATGCCCAGTACATTCCTGACATTCAATATTTTGTATAGGTCAAGGTTTTAAATATAATATCAATTGAATGTTCCGGTTAATGGAAATACCGAGATGATATTTGCCAATACATTTGATACAAACTGATACATTCCGGTACATACCCGATACATTCCCAAAACATTCAATGTTTCATATCGATCTTCACTGATACCAATACATATTAGTTGATACATTCCGATTTTTTAAACGATGATCCTTATTACTTAACCTTACTTTTACCATTTATGCTAAATTTGCTCAAAAGGAAGCTACATTTCAAGAACAGGCAGTTGCAATTGTTCTGTTCGAATTTTTTCATCTTGAGTTTCATATACAGTTGCATTGTTTGACCACTAACTAATGGTCTAGGCATGGTAATTAAGAATAAACGAGACCATCAATTGGACATGTTGCTTTAATGCATGTGAAGGAGTTGGGTTTGAAACACTTATCTTGGGATTGTATGATCAGAATTCTTTACAGTGTTGTCTATCACAAGCTACTTTTTTCAATGAACCACGTAGTGATATTTCAAACATAAATTCTGATTTCACAAACCCAATAAACCTGATTGGACGACCTTTATGTTCAATTAGCCTTGGTCCTGGAGCTTTGCTCATCTCATGACAATTTGAATCATACATATTAGATCAGCCCTTGTTTGAAGTAATCTTGTGTCATAGATGATCTGTTCTTGAATGCGCTCCATGGCCCATTAGGTTCGTGTTTAGCCTTCAATTGTTACTAACACTCGACGCCTATGATATTAGCCATTTGAAGGTATTTGAGATGTCAATGAAATGCAATTTGTATTGATGTTGTTTAGTGCAATCATCAGTTCTACTAGTAGGCATTTGTTGTTATCTATAAAATAAAGTAGGTATTTGTCATGTCCATCTGTGTTTCCAAGGGCTCATTTTTTTATTGTTGTCCCCATGTTGATCATTTATGGGTACATCTGCAATACCTTACTACTGCATACCAAAATCGAATGCAATTTTTATTCATATAAAGTGCTATTTTCATTTTCATGCCTTGTCTTGGTAGAGTGTGAAGTGATATTTCTAGAACAATAGCCTTAGGTGATGGAAAATACCATAAGATGGGAAGCTGTAAACTTGATGGTAGTTATTACAGCGTGAGCCTCTACAATTCTACCATGGCTTCATTCTTTCAAGCTAGTATCTTGGTCTACTTTCAATTCTTCATTCTGAATAACACTGATCTTTTATATAAATGTTATAATGGAAGCTGTACTTGCTCTCTTTTGTAAAGTTCACTTTTCTTTCATGTAATGTTTTTGTGGAGACGAGTATCTCAATTCTTTCTATGTTATAAGAGTTGACACTGTTCTTTTTTCCTTGGAATTTACAAGTCTTTCGTTTTGATTGTTATACTTGCTTCGTGGTAATAATTGTTGAGCTCCTTCACAGGGTTATGTCATCTACCGTGTCCGTGTTAGACGCGGTGGTCGCAAGCGGCCTGTTCCCAAAGGTATTGTGTACGGGAAGCCTAAGAACCAAGGTATCACCCAACTCAAATTTCAGAGAAACAAGAGGTCAGTTGCAGAGGAGCGTGCCGGCCGGAAATTGGGTGGCCTAAAAGTTCTCAACTCCTATTGGCTCAATGAGGTTAGTAGCATAAATTGAGATTCTACACAATGCTCTACTGCCCCCCCCCCCCCCCCCCCCCCCAATGAGAAATTTGAAAACACCACTTTGTAAGCATCATCTTTGTGTTTTTTCTTCCATGTATAGGATTCCACATACAAATACTTTGAGATAATCCTGGTCGATGCTGCTCACAATGCCATCCGTAATGACCCAAGGATCAACTGGATCTGCAATCCTGTCCACAAGCACAGGGAACTTCGTGGGCTCACATCTGCTGGGAAGAAGTACAGGGGTCTTCGTGGAAAGGGACACTTGCATCACAAAGCAAGACCTTCACGTAGGGCTACCTGGAAGAGGAACAACTCTCTTTCCCTCCGCCGTTACCGCTGATTCTGGAGATACTTACTATTTGGTGGTGTTTTATTTGCTCTTTGCTCTATTTTTATTATTTATAGTAGGACTAAGTTTCTTTTGGGAGATGAAAATTTTGAATTATCAAGTAACACAGGCGTTTTCAAGTATGGATCATTTTTGGCTATAAATTGCATGTTTAAGAACACATTTGCAAACTTATTGATCTTAGCTTTCTATATTGTTTGTTATTCTTAAGAATCGTGATGATCTGACTAACACTCAATCGACTCTCCTGATGTGACAACTTTGGGAACGGTGGATCTGTGGAGAGCTAACACACTGCCTCATTTGGCTGACATCCAATCTTTTCAGAACCTACTGTAATTCATTTGTTATGGCTGTACAAAATTAGTGACAAAGGAAATAATCAGTCACAGAGGTGGTTCTGTGATGATCTTTTGCACGTTTGGAAAGAGAAAATCTCGTACAATTCCCAATTATTTTAGCTTCATTGGAGTCTGCTGCCAAGATCATTTCTATGCGCCCATTTCAGCCTCTGATTGAAGTTATGTTGATCCTTTGTCTTCCAAGGATCACCTCTGGTGTTGTCTCTAATGCTTCACGAAGGCAATTTTCTCATTTGCCTTGTCCCAGCAGTTCATCACAGAAGTTGTTCCTCACATGAACATTGTTGGCAATGATTTACGAGTCTTCATACCTCAACATAATTGGAATAGTTCTTGTGCTTGACACATACCAATGGAAGGGATATAAAATAAGTCACTGCTGGAGTGACTTTAAGAGTGTACCTCATAGCGCACATCTTGATGTGAAAAGTGGATTGTATGTCGATGAAAAGCATCTATGATTCCTATACACTTTCACTTCATGATGTGTGAGAAAAGATGAAAAATGAGTACCATACCACTCTTCCTGTTGTAAGTATTTACTCTCTTTTTACTTGTAAACATTCATCTTTGATTAGGAGTTAAATTTCTTTCAAATTTCAAAACTTTCCTACGATATAAACTTCAAATATAATCCCTTAAATATTGAATATGCCTCTTGGGCGTCCATGAGGCATGTGTGCTGACAATTGGGGTATCCACATCTAACTTTTGGCACAAAAAATCTAGCATAACTCCCCAAGTAAACACAAATCTTAAAATTACATGTCTAATGAAGATAATTAAGTAGACATTTTTGTTGGTGAAAGTTATCTCAAATAGCATCCACCCACGAGTTGCCATGATTTGTTCATGCAGAAGGCTCTTATCTTTCCAATGCTTTAATTCTTAGACCATGTATAGTTTTGGTTATACATATCAAGTTGGAACACTTGAGTTGGAACACTTGAACATATCAAGTTGGCCGATGGTGATCCTCTATTTGATGGTGTTTCTTGCCATAGCATAGCGGGTGTCCTTTATATATATATATATATTATGTAACTTTATACATTAAGTTGTAATTTATGGATGTCCCATGGACAACTAATTGAGCAATAGTTAATGAATTTCCATCATCTTACCATTGGTCTTGGTGAAAGAGTCCATACTTTTGATTTATGAAGCACACTCCCACCATCATCTTTTATCAAATCTTTTTAGAATAAAACTGAAGTGACCTCAAGATTAGACCTCATATCGCACACCCTGACATGAAAGTGTATGCGAACCATAGATGCTTTTCCTTGAGATATGAGTGAAAAAGCATCTATGATTCCTATCCACTTTCAAGTCATGATGTGTGATAAGAGGTCCAATCTTGAGGTCACTCTCAAGCACTTTTATTCTAGGCCCACCTCAAATCATCCTAAGGAGAAGGAGAACTTGATCATAGAGTTGTCCACAATGTGTGGATCATATGACAATCCACAAAGAGAAGAGTCAGACTATGTTAAAAAAGTTCAAAGTTGTTGAACCTCGAAGAACCACGATACAAGAGGGACATCCCACACAATGGAGAAAGGGATATTTGCCTCGAGAATCGGAAAAGTGGGAATTGGGGACATTGGACTTCGCTTCTTTGGGTTGCCAGTTGCCAGGTCCCCCCCCAATTGATCGTGTGAACCCAAAACCCAATTAATAGATACGAAGTTACGAGCACATTCCAACTAATTCCCAATAAATATCATTATGATCTTTTTCAATAAAACCATCATGTAGTAAATGAACAAGACCCCAACTCCCAAATTGGGTAGAGGTGCAACTCCACTTGAGCAGTTAACTTCCTATGCCACCTGAGGCCATAAAGATCCTGTAGTGATTGATGCCAAGAGCATATCTTAAGGTGTTATATCTGTATGTGTTATGGATAACCACACATTTTTCTTTAAACTCCTGCAAAAAACTTAGGTCTCGTTTGATAACGTTGCCATAATTTGCTGTTAGATTATGTTTTAAGAAGCAACTATCAGAAATAATTGTAAAAAGCTTATTTGATAGTCTTGTAAAAGTGTTGTATTGTCTACTAGAATTTGGTAATTATTGTTTGATATAGTTGCTAGATTATAATGTATTATGATAAAATGATCAAAATACCCTTAATGTTGATAATGCAATCAGAATACACCAAAAATGACTAAAATACCTTAATATAGTTACACTAAATATATATATATATATAATTTATATTAAAAAATTATAAAAAATAATTATTGTAATTTGAATAAATTTATAAAAACAAAAATCGACTTTGAACAAAAGGGGTTTCTATTAAAAAAAAAATTTAATTGATTTTTAACTCACTTGAAGGTAGATCAAACTTCATTTAAGGTATGACGTCTATCGGACCCCGTCGATTGGAGCTCTAATGGTTAGGACTGCTGAAACCAGTTGTCTTCTTCAAACAGAGAGAGACGTTAAATCTAGTTGTCTTCTTCATATAGATAAGAGAGACACTGATGCCCTATGTGCTGAAACAGAGAGAGAAAGAGGTAGACACTGAAACCAATTATCTTCGTCAAACAAAGAAATGACAAAGATATTGATGCCCTATGTTCTGAAAGAGAGAGAGAGAGAGAGGAAATCAATTTTCTTCGAGCAGAGAGACGCTGAAACCATTTTTCACTTTATTGTCAGTGAAATATGGTAAATACATGAAGGGTATTGCGGCCATTTCCTTACAATCATTGTATAGTGATCAGCCCACGCAAAAACTCAATAATAATAATAATAAACATATTTTTTTACGTTTCTCAAAATCACGACTTTTCACGATTTTTAAAATAATAATAAAAAATCAAAACAAACATCCATTTTTTGGGTTTAGAAATCACGAAAAACTGCGTTTTGAAGCCGAATCAAACACCACCTTAACTTTTTTAAATAGACCAGAATCAAAACCCTAGATTGGATGATGCAATCCTTGACAAACAAAAAGTAGGTCAATGAGGTGGATATTTTGGTCCAATCCATCCTCTCTGTCTGTTCATTAATTCTTCCAGTCGGCAAATTAAATGGACCAATTCACATGGTGCAATCATTTGAAGGTTTGGCATTTAGCATTGGATCCCTCTTTCAAGATATCCCATCATGTAGTGCGCTTCATCACTTTTGTTGGTCTATATATATGATGGTTTATAGACTATAACCACTCTCCATAAGCCTAGGATTTTCACACCCATCAAAATCCCAATAGAAACTAAAACACACCCTTAAAGATCCTTCAAGTACATCTGATCTTACAACAATCACCAGACCCACTCACATATTGAAAAAAAAAAAAAGTAATAAAAACCATAAATTCCATAAAAAGAAAATGAAAACATCTTCCTTCTCCTATACCAATCCCCACAATTAAAAAAAAAAACATTAAAATTAAATTATATTAACAATCTAATCCTTGCTTAGAGCCAAAGGATTTAGCATCATTGTCGGCGCCACCACCAACATCAGACATAATATTTCCTCCATCACTTCGACCATCGGGTATCTTCCTTTTGGGCTTGGCTTCTTGCAGCATCGACACAACATCCCTCATGGATGGTCGATCAGCAGGATTTCGACTTGTGCAAAGTAACGCAACTCTAAGCACTAACATCATTTCCTCCCTCACCGAAGCACATGATGCACCCGCATTCTTGTCAAGTATCTCCATGATACCATCTTTGGTCTTGATCTTTGATTTTACCCAATCAACGACACTATTTCCTTCTCCGAATTGGGCCTCTACGGATCTCTTTCCACTAAGTATCTCCATTAGAACTACTCCAAAGCTATATATATCACTCTTCTCATCCACTTGTAATGTATAAGCATACTCTGTGAAACATCATAACACATTCAATTTCTATTTCATATATATATATAAACCATATTCATAAATACTAATATAGACAATACTTACAATAATAATAATAATAATAGTATTTTAAATTTGAGATTTAAAAAAAACGGAAAGATAAAAGAGAATGAGAAAAGAAAAAGAAGTTCACGCGCAACAGTGCGCAATGCACTCGAAACGGTAAAAAGAAAAGCCTAGGCACAAAAAAGAAGGAAGAATCTTCGATGCCACTCCAAAGCAACGCATGCGCCACTATACCCCCTACTAGTTCACTGTAGTTTTACTTCATCTCCAATGGGTTAAAAAATAAAAAAATAAAAAGAGAAATGAGCTTTTTTATTCACCTCCCTGGATAAGGAAACATATAAGAGATCACCCCACCATTTTTTATTTTTTATTTTTTATTTTTTAAATTAATTTTCCTGGCTGATTGTTTGACTTTATTTTAGAGAATGAAAGAGTTTGGATCTCACACACATGAGGGTTGAGTAGCTAACTAACTACACACGATTCCTGAATATTCAAAACTGAAGATGAAAATATATAAGGGAATCTAATAACTAGAATATACCAATCGAATGTTAGTGTGGCATGGCATGTGGTGTGTAATGTGTATAAAGAGGGAGTAAAGTAGTTAACCTACCTGTGCATGTACGAGATATAAACTCTTTAAATAACCAAGGTCAAAGAACTGAAGAGTCTACGATGTATTGACTTCGTGTAGTCAAAAGAAGATAAATAAAATCAGAAATTAAAACTTAGGAGATCTATTAAAATTTATATGATATCTGGAGATAAGCCGAGCAACTCGACCCAAAGTCTGACTTTCCATCCTCAGAGGATGTTTGAGGCTCTCTCAAATGTATTGTTGAGATGAAAAGAAAAACTATTGTTACCTACCAAGTTAGTTAAAAAAATTATGGAACTTTTTTTTCTTAAGAATCTATTCGAGAATTCTTCCTTCTCAGCCATTAATGTTGACCAAATACATGAAATCATGGTCAATATAAATCATCCATAACATCGACTCATTTGATCTAAAGTTGACTCAAAATATCAATTGAGTTTATGAAAATTTCATCAAATCTTCTTTAATAAAATAATTTTTCGTAACAAATCAATAACTAGTATCTATATTGAATTAAATTTTGTGACTAATTCATCTTATAATTAAGAAAAAATAATGTTCGTTTAAGTATAATAAACATATCATCTAATATAATGAGGCATAAGAAATCAAGATGACTTGCTTGAGAGTCATCTCAAATATCATTCATGAACGAGATGAAATCTTCAATTTTCTTGTGTATTTTATGATAATGCAGAGATTTTCGTTTATTTGTGAAGTAAATGATGCATTATAAATATCGAAATTGTAAAAGATGAATTACTTATATAATAATAAAATTTGAAGAAACAAAGCATACCAGGAGCAATGTAGCCGTAAGAGCCAGCAATCACAGACATGGACTCATCGGCTTGAATCAACTTGGCGACCCCAAAATCCGCCACCCTGACCTCCATCTCACCATCCAATAATATATTCCCTGATTTAACATCCCGATGCACGATAACAGGATCACAATCATGATGTAGGTAACAAATACCCTGAGCAACACCCAATGCAATCTTATACCTGGTGAACCAATCAGCCACTAAATTCTCTCCCTTATTCTTCCCATGCAACAAATCATCCAAACTTCCGTTCGGCATGTACTCATACAGAAGTAACGTACTTTCGTTATTACTGCAACATCCTAACAGTCGCACGATATTACGGTGTCTCACATTCCCCAACACTTCCACCTCAGCTAAAACCCCTCGTCTTCTCCTCACCGTCTCTTTATGTTTGCCCCACAGTTTTTTAACGGCTATGATTTCTCCACCTGGCATTTCCGCCTTATAAACTGTTCCAGTGGACCCCATACCTATAATCTTATCTGTCATCGATAAACACTCTAGAACGTCATCTGCCGTGAAATTTAACCGTTGAAACGCCGTTAACTTCCACGGTCCTCCTGATTTCTGATCTTCGATGAATCTACGGTTACGATTTGCTTGGAAACATCGAGATCCTGCTATTAGAACGAATAGACCGATCCCGAATGCTACAGCCATGATCCACACGATCGCTCCTGCTGTTTTCTTCGGTTGTTGTTGATGTTCTTGCCGTAATCTGACATCTTCGTCGGAATTCGCACCGGAATTACAAGGTTTCGCCAGTATTCCTCCACAGAGACCTTCGTTTCCGATGAAGGAAGATGGATGAAGATTTGGAAAGATCGAACCAGATATTGGAATCGGTCCTGTTAGGAGATTGAAGGAGACATTGAAGCTCTCTAATGTCTTACAACTATCGAAATTTGATGGAATCGAACCAGTGAGGAGATTATGAGAGAGATCGATGTCGGTGATCGAAGGTAGAGTCGAGATCTCCCAAGGAATTATGCCTGTTAGAGTATTTTGGCGAAGATTCAAAGATAAAAGCTTCTGACAATGAGAAATGTCCCAAGGAACACTATCGATTAGCGAATTTCCCTCTAATTCAAGCTTATACAAGCTTCGACAACCAATAAAATTAGGAATTTTTCCAGTAATTTTGCTGAAACTTGCAGAAAAGATCTGTAAACTTGGCGCGCTCCATATGTTATTCGGTAATGGAAGATCGAAAGAATTTCGAGAAACATTCAAGTACGCAAGTTTCACCGCATTTCCAAGATCTTTAGGGATTTCTCCTGTGAAATTGTTCATGCTTAGGTCCATGTAAGTCAGGTTTGGCAGGAAACCGAAACCTAAAGGGATCGATCCGTTGAGGTTGTTGTCTTCGATTCGAAACCTAAACAAAGAAGTGCAATTTGCCAGAGATGGAGGGATTTCAGATTCAAACCTGTTGGAGAACAGTATGAGTTTGAATAATTTGTTACCAAGGCAGAGATTTGGCGGAATCGGACCAGAGAGTGAGTTCGAGCTAACATCGACTATCAGTAACTTTGAATTCGAGCCTAGAGTTTGCGGTAGAGTTCCAATAAGCAAATTGTTCCAAAGAAGTAAGATTTCGAGGTTCGGAAGCTCACCAATTCCGTCAGGGATTTTACCAGTTAAGTTGTTTCCCAATAAGCTCAAAAATGTCAGCTCTTTCAGCTCAGATAAACCTTCTGGAATCTCTCCAGAAAGTCGATTATCCGATAAATCAAGCGATTTCAAAGCTCTTAAATTCGAATAACTCGAAGGAATTTCTCCAGAAAATCGATTCTTGAACAGAAATAACGACTCGAGTTTCGTCAAATTCGCAAGTTCAGCTGGCAAAAAACCGGAAAGATTTGCCTGAGAAACATCAAGATATTTGATATTCGATAACATGGCGAATTCTACAGGAACTCCTCCGAAGAATCCATTGTATCCGATCTCCAAATGTTCAAGCTGATTCAAGTAGCCTAATTCAGGTGGAACAGATCCATTTAGCACATTTCCAGATAAATGTAAGAATTTCAATCTCTGCAAATTTCCATACTCCACCGGAATTTCACCATCGAAGTAGCTACCACCGAGATTGAGATGTTCAAGAAACCGAAGCCTAATAAATTCTCGTGGAAGAGGACCGACGAAGCTGTTACTATAAGCGTTGAAAAATCTCAAAAATCTGATCTTGGAGATTCCAGGAGGGAAACTAGAATTGAAATTGTTATGGCTGATATCGAGATGGGTAAGCTCTTGTAATTCAAAAATGGTGATTGGAAATGATCCATCAAATGAGTTTCCACTGAGATTCAGATAGTTCAAATGAGACAAGAACTTAAGTTCAGAAGGAATTGAGCCAGAAAGGTTTTTAAAAGAGAGATCAAGAGAAGTAATTATGCCAGTTTTGGGATCACAAACAATGCCAGACCATGAACACCAGAGTTGTTGAGAGTAATCTGAGTTAATAACAGTCTTGGGATTCCAATCTTGAAGATAGGAAAGTGGATCTTTTAGAGAATTTTTAAGAGATAAAAGAGAGTGAAGTTGGGGAGGAAGAGTTGCAGAGAAGATAAAAGTGATTTTGCAGAAGAAGAAGATGGAGAAGCAGAAGAGAGAAGTGATTTTCATGGTGTTTGGGTAGTTTGGGTGAGATGAGAATGGGGTTTAGATTTAAGGGAGAAGAGGTTTTGATGGGTAGAAGCGCTTTTTGGGAGTGCTGGGTGCAGAGGGTGTTTCATGATGATTGCTGCCTTTGATTTCTTGAGTATGAGAGAGAAAGAGAAAGAGAGGAAATGAAAAAGGATAAAATTTGCATTGCTACTTCTATAGATACCATTGGATTTGTGAACAAATCACACTGGATCCAAGAAAGGTATTTCAATCTCTTGTCAGTTTTCTCTTAATTTTATTAAAGTTATCTTTAGTTCTTTATAATCTTTAATTAAGATAAATAAAAAGGAAAAATCCTCATTTGATTTGATGATCTTAATCATACAACTAATCAATTTTTACATGGACCACTGATACAGCTTTTAGGGGAGGTGGGAACTACTTGGTATTTTCAAAATATTATACAACTCAAATTATATTTTGAATTAGAAGCCCATCATTGTAGAAAATAAGTTTAACAAGGATGTATGGCTTTGTCGATACGTTGAGTTCTCTTTTCTTATTTATAAAATTTTTCTCAGAGTAATCTATTTTTTTTTTATTTTATTATTATTTTATAACGGGGGCATCTGTTCTTATGTTCGATTAGGGGGACTGAGTGAGTCATTGTCGGAACAGAGGCATATGGGACCTTCCCTCAGGCATGTGCAACGCCCGCACATCACACCCACTAGGTAACTAAGGGAACACACTCGTGGGTGACCCGAGAAAATATTGGTCATACTAAGTGACTCTCATCGCTTATGAGATTTGAAATTACCATTGAACCATCCCCTTGGGGTTTGAATTAATCTAAGTAGTTGACTATTCTCATAGTAAAATCAAGTAAATGTGACTTTTATTTTTTGAATTGCTAGCTTTAATTTCTCAATTTTTATTCTGGATTGTCAAAATCAGGTTTCTACATTGCAATATGAAATAATATGTACCTAAGCAGTAAAAATGTCAATTTAGTGCAACAAAAGCAAGAAACAAATTTCAATATCTCAAGAAACTGATGGTTCTTCATTATTTTGTTTTAATTTAATCAATTTGTATTTTTAATAACGAGAGATTCACTATTATAATTTGAAACAAATGTAATATTAAAATCTAAAATTGGATTATAAAACAAAACCAACCACCCTCTTAGATTTCTGAACTTTTAATCTTAAGTAGTAACCTATATAAATTGTTATGTTTAATTAACCCATTTCCCTTTTAATTTTGGAATTGAACTTCTTTCAATCTGAATTTGACAACTTAATTAATTCTATCTGTTAGAATTTTTTTTTACAGATTTCATCCAAATCATAGTTTGAGTAAACAATCTTATTCCATTTAACAAGGTCAAGACCTCAAATTATGCTTATCCCAAGGTTACATCATATTGGGTGCATGTGGGCCCTCTTTGTTCCCAAAAAAATAAAAAATTCAAGTTAGGGTTGATCAAAGAGAAACGCCTATTGATAGATGGCTTTGATCAACATCTCTACCTTTAACTTGTATTAAATTCTTTTTAAGTAATAATAGGTCTTGGCGCCAGTCTTTGAAATATGATGTAAATGTCTAAAATATCCTCATAATGGATATAATTAAAGAATACTGAGATGGGTACTTTTGTAATTAAATTAACTTTACCAAAACCTTGATTGCTTTATGTCAGTTTGACTTTAGTAAGCTTTTCATAATGAACCTGATCTTTGAATGATTACAGTGTAGCCAAAGTAAACATAAAATAAGGGATGTTTGGTAACAAGTTTTAAGTTGTCCTGCTTTAATTCAAAAGCGCGTAATATTAAATCTGTAAGCATTCGTCATTTCTCGTTTTCCAACTGAATACTCTCTAACAGAATAAAAGAAGAGTAGAAAAAGAAACAGAATTTGAGTTTTTTCAGTTTAATAAGAAACGTACATAACCATAGCCACAATCCACTATCCGTCTTTATTGAGGGTATTTTGGGAAACTTGAAAAGATGTGCAGATGGTTACGATGGTATGCAAGTTTTATGTCAGCCGTTGGATGTACAAAGTCAACGAATCCAAAGACTGAGATTGAGGTAGTATGTTTGACAAACACTAACTTCGGGGGTTATGCTTAGGAAAATATCCTATTTCGCTGACGAAATTACTTTTACAATAGGATTACACGTGTCATGCATATGTTGATTAGGTTAATATCACTCATTTATTTATTATAAAATTATTTTTTTAAGAATAAGTGGATCCAAAATCTTAGAGATACTCAATGTTACCGATTTCTTTAAATTTCTTTCTTCAAGGTATTGGTCTTATACCTATCAAAACATTATGATGTTTGAGTTAGATTCATAATAATTTTTAATCAAAGCAAAATTATAAGAAAATTTTCTCTAAATATACATTTAATATCTATTTTTTGAAAAACACTTCTCATTCTTATTTTCTCCTTTAATTTGTGATAATCGAAATTCGTTGTCAAGTATGAATGGATTTGATATTTTTTATTTACTTAGAATCGTGACTTAAAAGTGAAGACCTTGTTTCTTAGTTTGAGTTAATTAGCAACTCCAACTACCAGTTGCTCTATTGAAAATCCCTAGGTAGTAAATCTAATGGTGGTAGTATGTTCTTAGTTTTTATCGACACCCACACTAAATCACCCATATACATAGAATATGACAATAAATATGATAAATAACAACAAAGTTGATTACTAGTACTTCACATTTAAGACTTCGACTTTGAAACGGTCAGACTGCTTTAAATTTTTGGAAAAATCCTCTTAATAACATGACACGTGGATTTTTGTATTTATTTCATATCCTTACTTTTTGTTAATATATGACATACCCCCTTAGAGATACCATGTGTAATTTGAAAGGAAAGAATCTACCAAAATTTTGAGATTGAAATTTGTGATATTTTGAACAATTTACATGTGAGTGCGCGCGAGCATGCACATACACCAAGATGAGGTCAATTGCAAGAAAATATATTTGAAGTATTATAGATTTAAGCAATTATCAAATGAACATAAATATATTCCTTATAGATTATAAATTTCTTCTAAGTAATGGTATTATGATGGATAAATTAATAATATAAGAGTATTTTTTATATATAAAAAAAAAAAGAAAAATAGTGAAAATGATAAATACCACAAAATCATATATCTTTTTCTTCGTGATACACAAGGAAAAAGAACGATGACCACGTCAACTGGGTCTTTAATTACCTCATGGTGAAGCTTTTTTTTTTTTTTTTTGCCCTTTTAGAAAAATATTTATTATAAGTAATATAAAATGACTAAAATACCCTTATCAAAGCCGTACAACAATACACTAGAGCTTCGTATTGGTACATCGTTTTCTCTTCTTATTTGATAGATGATTATATATTTTGATGAGGTGAGGAGTGGGCCCAGAAAAAGAGTAGAAGTAATGATTGCAAGAAGGCCATGCCAGGCCTTCCTTTCCTCGTGGACCATCCATATATCTCACTCTTACTATAACTTTAACTGAAGAGACAGAAGGGTGGGGGCCCATCAAAGCTTTGTCCCCTTCATTCCCTTCACCTGCTGTGACACCCACTCAACTCCAACTCTCTGTTTGCTCTGTAATAGTTGCTTTGGCATCATCTGCTGTCCCTCGCTCGTGCGCCATGCCTCACTCGCGTGACCATCATATTCATACCCACACTTCTCTCTCTCTCTCTCATTGTTTTTTAAACTTTAAAAGCTTCCACCGCGCCCATTCCTTCCTACTTTTCTATATATATATATAAGAATAATGTCAGTTTTACCAACTCAACTCCTCTGAGTCAACCCAAAACTCAACTTGACTCAATTGGACCCCAAATTCAATGGAACCAACCAACATGTCCAGTCAACTAATCAACTCAATCAAGTCAACTTGAAAAATCAAACGAGTTGAGCTTTCATCTCATGTTCGAATCATATCCGTTTCAATCCAATAACCCAAGATTCGAGTGAAAGATTTGAATCCAAATGCCAAGATCCAACAAAAATACGATCTACTAAGTTATCGAATCACAAATAAACCCAAATCCATTGACAGCTTCACGGGCCCGAATTAGGCCCTAATGCTTTACCTTCTTTCCGCTACATAATGATGATTCTACCTTATGAACGAAAGGTAAAATTTTGCTTTAGTAAAAGTAAAGTAACTTTTAAATCAATAATAAAAACAAACCACATCTAGTTGAAGTGGCTAATCCTAGATATCATTGGTTTCAAACGTGAATCCATTTATTTTGGGTGATTAATTGAGATTTTCTAATTCGCAATAACAAAAAAAAAAAAAAAATTATTTATTAAAAAGGTAGAATAATTATCATTATTCCGTGATTAAAAATAATAATTAAAATTTCTAATAGAATTATAAGAAAAAAATTCATAATAATTTATATTTATGTAAAATTGTTTTAAAAGATGCCATTTTAAAGACCTCTGACGTGAATAAGTTTGGGAACTGTAGATCTATACATCTCGAGATACATGACTCTCTTGGGATACACATTCTATGGAGAAGTGAAATCATGTATCTCTAGCCTCATAGATTTATGATTCTTAGACTTGTCATGTCAAGGAGTCGATTAAGTATGCCACCTGACGAGTCATATCATCATGACTCATTCACAAATTGAGATTCACAATTTTTAAAGATGAATAATGATGAATGCACGCGGTTAGGTACGTAATTGACATGGCAAAGGCACATAATCACGCATTTTTCATTCGTAGTATCTCGATGAAAAAAAATATATGGTTATCTGTCCTTGCCATGTCGTCCACGTACTCAATCAATTACCAAAACCGCTGGCATTCATTACGACTCTTTAAAGATATACATATAAAATAAAGAGAGCTTCTATTGTGACATCAACTTTTACTCAGAGCACTCCATGATCTGTGCTAAGTCTTCGTTGATTTCATATAAATTAGGATGCTCTTAGCAAAAGTTGGTGTGGCAATAGAATCGCTCATAATATTTTGGAAAACGAAGTCAGGGACAATTAGCTGTCCATATAAACAGTCAATTTGTGTCTCATGCGCTTCAGCGTTAGCCACGTTATGGCGAATATGACACAAATCTGTAATTAACCCCTACAATTCTACAAATCACTTCCTAAAAGCCCATGTACTTTGTTAATTTACTAAAACACCCTTCTTTGTTGATCAACAAAGTTTGACAAAATAAATTTTGCCTTGAGTATAAATTTATTTTAATTTTAATTAAAAACAGTCCTTCATAAAACAATACTAACAAGCCTGACAATTTTGCTATAATTCTCAACGACATATAACAATTTTTTTTTTTTAGTCTTTTATTTAGAAATGAAATGTCTACTCAGGATTTATATTGAGGGTGGCAACAATATAATGCAAAGTAAAGGACAATTAGAAATATAAAATTAGAATAAATTTTGTTTTTTTTACGGGACCAAGCTATCCGAGCCTCTTAGTACACCCCTAATAATCTTCGGGACACGTGCAGTCCTCACATATACATAGAAGAAATATTCAAAATTTTGGGGTGGGGGGGCTGATATAAATTGTGCTTTTTGGTTTTTGTTTTAGGGGGACCAAGCTATCCTAGCTTCTTAGTAATTTCCGACTAATCTTTGAGGCACGTGCAGTCCTCACATATACATATAAGAACTATTCAAGCTGAAGATCTTAGTAGATAGATAGAAAGATCAATCCAAGGGTGGAGCCAAGAAGGGCCTAGGGTGGGCAATTCCAAACCCACCCCCACCCCCGTTAGGGCGTTCAATTTTTTTTTTTTTTTTTTTTTGTAATTTATAATACCCCCATATCATACCCATGTGTCTTCAAGATGCCGACATACCACAATGTGAAAAAAAAATCCAAATTAGACGGCCTTGGACTATCAAATTTCATAAAATTCGACGGATCAAGAGATCAAATTGGGGTCGAAATTTTAATTGTCAAAATTTTTTTTTTCGACGGGTTGAAACCATCAAATAAATGAAGGATAAGAGAAATTCGACAGCTCTAAGCTGTCAAATCTGAGAACATCAAGAATTTCGACAGTCCTAGACCGTCAAAATTCAATTTCTAAAATTCGTGGGCCTTGGCTCGTCAATTTTTTATGTCGAATTTTCCAGTTTTCACATAGTATACCCATTGTCCGTTGGCCCCCGATACATCTATGTTTTCAAATTTATGGCATGCCCCTTTCACATTGTTCTTCTTTACTAGAGTAACATAAAATGGCCTAAATACCTTCATTTTCAACATGTAATAGAAAAATTGTTAAATTTATATTCATAAAATCAGTCCTCTTCAACCTCTATAGCAAATTAATTTAAATTTCATTTTCAACATCAATTTAACCCCTTGTATAAAGTCATATAATTTTTTATTAAAAAATCTCATAATCTTCTAATTCAAAAAAACCTTTTATTTATTTATTTATTTATTTATAGATTTGAAGAATAAAGTAGATTAATATGAATGTTGAAAATTAGAGAAATTTCTTTACCCAAGAGGTTCGATATGGATTGTTTTGGAAAGAGAAATCAAAGGCTTCTTGGTTTCAAGGTGAAGAAGAGGGTAATGAGGTAATTTTACATTAGTCTATTGGAGAAGACCGAGGTCAAGCTGTTATGTAGGAGTTTTGGTGAATATTTGAGATTCTTTGTAAATTTAAAGTGGTGACATTACCCCTTAACTTGAGTCTTCTTTCATAGACTAATGAGAAATTACCCCAAATCAAATCATCTTCAAGTTCGAATTTACCATTAATTATAGTTCCTCTCCCCTCCCCCCTGGACAAAAAATCCTGACTCCGCCCTTATGAAGATCCAAAAGAACTTGCGAGGGGTGAGGAGCTAATATAAATTGTGCTTTGTTTTTTTGGAGACCAAGGTATTCGGACCTCTTAGTACACCCAGACTATTCTTGGGGGTACGTGGAGTCCCCTCCCCCTCACCCCACCCCCACCACGCACCTGGTAATTTTTGAGATAAATTCTTGAGGGTTGTCCCTAAGGAAGGATTTGTGAGATAGTATCAAACTTGGCTTTGAAAGAGGGCCAGGAGGGATTGTGTTTTCTTTGGGGACCAAGGTATCTCGGCCTCTTAGTACACCCCAAACAATACTTGGGGCCGTGCAACCCCCTCTTAAAAGACACACTGGATAAATCCTTGAGGGTGGTCCCTTAAGGAAAATTCATACTCAAAACCTCAACTTCCTGAGATAGTATTGAACTTGGCTTTGAACAAAGTGAGATAGAAGAACAAGTATTAGTTAACCAACCCAAACTCTTCGGGACGACACTTTGTTAGTGGTCTCTTTTTTTTTTTTTCATATGGTTCACACATTTGCTAACTATTAAGAAATAAAATTCTAATATAAAAAACATAATAATTAATCAAAAATCTATTTTATTTCCCTCTTGACCCTTTTCTTAAAAAAAAATGAAAATATCTTAAAAATTTTGATCTCTACTTCAGCTGTTAGATAACATTACTCAACCCATATTCTTTCTGTATAGTCTCAATCTCACATGAAAAACTATCAGATTTTTTATGGATCAATCACGTCCCGATCTAATTCAGTTCCATTTAATAAAACGTGAAAATTCTGTAAATTATATTTTATTTGAAGTTTATTTATATTATGTATCAAATTGGATTTGATCAAAGCCTGATCCGATTCTTATTATATTGGATTTAGATCATAATATTGAAATCCGATAAATATCCAATCCGACTAAGGTCCAATTCGATACTTATCAAATTCTCTCAAATCAATCATCGAACGCAATCCGATCCATTGATATCCATACTTGTATGAAATTACACACCAAAAACAATTTTGGTTGGTGATTTCTACTTTACAACCCCTTGGATTCAAGTAGTTTTCTTCATGGGTTTTGTAACTAAGCAAGTGAGTTGGCTCAAAGCCCATGCCAATCCAATGGTTAGAATCTACTAATCAGATTTTTATTTTGTTTTTGGACTTGTGGGCCCACCAAAAAAGGATCAAATATTCATGAATCCATGGGCCTAAACAGTATGCCACGTAGCCAAAATAATTTTGTCAGTAATCGAGTATTTTATATTACAACACAAACACTAAGATTGTGACATAACAGGAGCACCATGTGGGCCTCACACATCATGGTGATGCACCAGCACCTTATCACAACCAATCAACACGCCTAGGGTTTGACTTCCTTTGACGAAATCATGACTCAACCCCTCATCTTTTCCTTTTTGTCAAGAAGGATGTCTATTTCAACATCATTAGCACTTTACCAACCCTTAGTGGAGAACCAAATTATTATGGTTTTGAAGGTGAACGAAATAAGCATGTGAAACCCTCTGTTTTCCACTCCAATTAGTTGTTTTTCACCAAATTTTTAGGTGCAAATAATGTTTCTCAAATAAGTAAAATCATGCATAGGGTTTGGTGGGCCTTTCTTATTGACCCACTAGATCATCGATTTGGTCCATTCGATGGATTCAACGCCTTTTGATTAGAGTGTGGACCCAAAAATACCGGGAAAATATTTGAAAAATACATTTCTTTGGTCCTATAAATTTGTTTTTTTAACAAATAAATTCTACTATTATAAATTATCATAGAATGTGTATACTAGTGGAAATTTCATTTATTTCCACCCCACCCAACACGTTTACAGTGTTAAATGGTCACCTTTTGGTGGAAAGGCATGTAGAATTTCGAAGACATGACCTGAGGAGCAAACCCAATCAATCTTACTGGCTCGGCTTTAGTAAAATGCTCACTTAAATGTATTAAATAAATATGACAAACAACACAATATACAATTGTTTTGGTACAAATAAATAATTATGAAACTGGGTTTATAAATTTTGCAAAATAGTTGGTTGCTTTCGTTAAGAATAATGATTTTCTGACACCCCCATCACAGAACCATAGATCATTTGGCTCAGGATACACAAAAACATCAATCTTTTTCTTGTGTATCCCGAGGCTAATGATCTACGGTTCTGTGATATGGGCACGACCCTTTCATTAAACACCTATTATGTTACTTATAAAAAAAGATAATGCTATTTATGTTATTAATTAATTATTTTTTTTCTTCTCCAAATTTCACAATAATTTGCTTGATAAACCTCTAAGATATAATTATGCATGTGGGACCATATGTATTACAAATTATAAGACAATTTGAACCATGTGGTTTCTCCAAAATCAGAATCTTTCGGCCTACGGAAACTATTTAGATAACAAGGATTTAAAGGGGCCCATAACTATCATTACTTATAATGTTTTATCGTTTAGTCTCATAGTAGGTAAAATAACTATAATTTCTTGGAGGGCATTAAGAATATGTGAAGAATATAGAGTAGAATGGACAAACCAAATGATTCAAATCTTCTAAAGTGGTTCAAGAAACCAAATCCAATGGTGGTTTTGGGAAATTGTCCAAAATTACAAGAAAAAAACTAAGAACTTTATGTCTTGGTCTAACGAGAATCCATTATAGGCTTGTTTTGGATTAAAAAAGGTTAAGTACTTTTCTAAGAGAAATACTTTAAGCATAATAGTTTCTAGATTGGATTCTACAAGTGTTCCTTCACGAAATTATTAAAACAGTAATGTATTTGGTCATAATTACTGAATCAACCATGCTTTATTAAGAGATCTGCCATTAACACCTCAAAATTTACTCTTTACACTCCAATTAGAATAAAAAAGAGTCAATAGTTGA
Source organism: Akebia trifoliata (assembly GCF_017979445.1). NCBI lineage: Eukaryota > Viridiplantae > Streptophyta > Magnoliopsida > Ranunculales > Lardizabalaceae > Akebia > Akebia trifoliata. The sequence goes on from NC_141386.1 coordinate 29,600,335, forward strand.
GAATAAGTAAAAGTTGGAGTGCCAAAAGAAAAAGTCTTTTTTTATTTAGATTTCTATTTGTTAGATTTAGGATTTATATGGTCCTAATCCTAATTATAAGCAATTGCTAAAATTAATTGATTGCGTTATAATGCTTTGTAAGGTTGAAGTAAGTAAAGAACTTCAACCAAACTTTTGTAATGTTTGAGTGGTATGTTTAATCTTTAATTAGGGTGTGATAAATAATTTAGGAAATTGTGTGTAATAAGTAAAAGTTTGGGTGCCAATAGTATCTCTCTTTATTAATAGTTGAGGAAAGGATTCATATTGAATTCATAATTAATTTATTCATGAAAACATTCTCTTTTATAAAATAAAAAATAAATAAACAAAAATTATGAAATCAAATATATGAGCATTTTTCTAAGTATTAAAGAAACATAGCTAATTCAATAATTTTTGCAAAATTCTCTTCTTTTTTTTTTTTTTTTTTAAGGAGGTGATCCTTATGGTAGCGGGCCAGCCTAATTTGGTCCATCGGGCATTGCCCAACCTAAACAACCAACCTTATCAAACAAGAATAATCCTTGGACTGCATAAACCATCCCACCCTATCATGTGAAGCTAGTTAAGTAGTCACTTTTTTGGTGAAGGGGCATATAAAGATTCAAAGTCCTGACTTGAGGAGCAAACCCAGTTGCTTCTTACCATCTCAACTAACCCCAGTGGGTTCAAAATTCTTTGTTGTTTTCAAAAAATAGGTAAATCGATCTTTTTAGTAACCCCTTTTTTGAAACAAAAACAAATAAAAATCTATATATATTCTCAGTGAGAAAAACCAAATCATTTTTCACCTTTTACCTTTATTTGTCGAAGGTATTTTGGATATTTTGAAAAATGTTATAAAAGAAAATGGGATTGAAAGAGCCTAGAGAAAGAAAGATTTTACTAGCTAGACTATTAAGTTATGCCCCAAAGTGAGAGGTAATTGGAAAGAAGTCTCTATGAAGGATCCATTAAGTTTTTTTTACTAGATTTCTAGTTCTTGTGTTTAGGATTTTATTAGATCCTAATCATAATTGTAAATAATTACTAAATTTTTTTGAACGAGTGTTATAATGTTGAGATAATAACTTAAGTCAAACCTTTGCAATGTTTGAACAATGTGTTTTAATCTTTAATTGGGGTGTGCTAAATAATTTAAGAAATTATGGTGTAAAAAGTAAAAGTTGGGGTGCCAATAACAGTTCTCTTTTTTATAAAATAATTATAAATAATTGTAGGGTGATTTAAACATAACCTTCATGATTTTGTTAAAATTTGAAATACCCCTATGTTTTCAAACTAGTGACATGCCCCTCTTGATGTCTTCGCTTGTGGACAAGTGAAAAATATCTTTGATTTTTCTTCCAAAAGGTATGTTATTTTCAAGCTCTTTAATGCATCATTTTCAATCTCATCTTAAGTTTTTATTAAAAAATCTTTGATTTTTCTAATCAAATTATCATTTTCATCTCTTTTTCCAAAATTCAATCTTCTTCTCAAGGGTTGAAGATTGAAATAAAATAAGAATAATGTTGAAGTGACCTCAACAGTTGATCTCATTTCGCACTTTCCAGACGTAGAGATGTGTACAAATCATAGATTTTTTCATCAAGATACATGAAAAACATCTATGATTCTATGCACACCTCCACATTAGGAAAGTGTGAAATGAGGTCAATCACAAGGTCACTCCAACACGACTCATAGAATAAATCTAATGGATGAAAATAAAGGTTAAAGGGACTGGTTTTGAGAAAAAAAAAAAAAAAAGCAAAGGGTTTTGATGAATAGGTTGAAGATGAGGGTGTTCAAGTTATTTCCATTAGTATATTATGATGGACCAAAGGTCAATGGGGAATTTCATCAGTTTGAAAACACTAGGATGTCTCAAATATTCACAAAAAATGGAGGGGTATGTCTAAATATCCATAAATAAATAACTTAATATCACACCACAAACTTCAGTAGGGTCGACCAGTGTGAGTGTGACACATCAGAACTCCTACAACAAACAGAAAAGTAGATAAACACGTGGCCGTACCACAGTGAATGTTGTAAGACTTGAATGAAAACGATTGGTAGAAAAAGCGATAAGTGGGGGTAGTGTGGCCAAAGCTGTGGCCCACCTTATCCCAACCAGTCAATCGGCACCTTCTGTCGTTTGACCTAATCTCTTCCACTGTTTTTTCATTTTTTTCAACGATGAGATCTATAAGTGGAGAAACAAATTATTAGGGTTTTGAAGGATAATAAGATGTGTGCATGCATAGTTTTAAGTAGGGCTGCACATTGGATCAGATAAATCTTATAATCGAATTAATTCGAAGTCTTTTAGATTGGATTGATTTGGTTCGGATATAAATTGTGTAAAAAAAATCTAATTGATTTGGTTCGATTTCGGATTAGGAGCATGATAGGATCGAATCAATCCAAAAACTGAATCAATTTACATATATATATATTTAAAAATAAAATATATTCTTAAAAGATAAAAATATTCAAACTATACTGAAAGTCTTAAACCCCCTTTTTTAGTTTATTTCATCTATTTTCTAATTTTTTTTATGATTTTTATTTTTTATGTATTATGCATAACGCTTTGTTATGTGTTGTTATACATGATGCTTCGTTTAATATTTATTTTGTTTAGTTTAAGTTTTAACTATTTTAATTTTTCTATTAAAAATAATAAGTATGAAAACCGAGAACTGATCTGAACCAAAGTTGATTTCGATTGGTTTGATTCTATAGGATAATTGAATTAGTTCGGTTCCAAATTTGTATAACTGATCATGTTTGATTCGATTTCGATTTTGCCACAAATTTGAACCTTGTGCACCTCTAGTTTGAAGACTTGGTTGATCCCGATTTGGCTCGTTAGAACCATAATAATTAGTCCAAGAGCACTTAGAGAGATTCATTCTATTGGCACACCAACTCTTACTTATAACACACGAATCCTTTTAAAATTGAGATTGTTTCTATGAGATTTTTCTTAAAGACTAATGATTTTTTGACTCGATTTGTACACAATTGACGTGACAAGGCTATAGAACCGTTGATCTTTTCCCTTGTGTATCCCAAAGAATAAGATATATGGTTCTGTGATTTTGCCACGTCAATCATGTACAAGACCAAGTTCAAGTCAGAATATCACGACTCTTTCCTAAAACGTGCGCAATCTATTTCTATAGATTGGTATGTTACAAGTAACAATTGGTGTGTTGATAGAAGTTCTCAAATACCTAATTCTCTTCACTATAGAAAAAAAATTTCCACTAAATGCCATAGGTTTAAAAAAAAAAAAAAAATTACTCTTTCATGCATATGAGCTATGATCCTTTTATCTTACATAATATTTTCAACTGACTATTGAAATGTATTTCAACAATCCGTAACGACAAATAACATAATCATCATTTTGGAAATGTAATTTACAGTAAAACACAGGGTCTCATTTTCCGACTAATTTTTTTTTTTTACATATAAAGAATCCTTTTTAGAATACTTATTTTAAAATAAAGTGGAGAAGAAATTAATCTAACTACATTTTCATTACTAGCTTTAGTGAAAAGCAGCGATTTCGTTACTCTCTTTGATGTCAAGCAAGAAATTCATTACTTTATATATTTTAAAATGATGAAACCATTGTTATAATCTGTCTAACAGTGACAATTTTGATGTTTCTGATTTATTAACTTCTTTATGTTTGATAATAATAACAACCCTATTTGAAACTAATTTTCCCAAAAAGTTATTTTTGAAATCTAAATCAATTATGCTAAATATATTTTGAATCGATTTGAATGGCTTGGGAGGGATTGACTTGGCTGGTTAAAATAATTATGATACCCACATTTTGTATGTAACACCCCTAAAAACTTTTATCGTTAAGTTTAACTTTTATTGCCACACCAATATCTTTTTCTATCTACAATATATTAATTATATAATTAAACAAATTTCTAAGGTAGGGTTAATTGTTCTTTCTTTTCTTTTCTTTTCTAATTTTTTTCACCACCAACTCTTTTTTTTTTTTTTTGAATCCAGATTCGTTGATAGAGGAAAAGAGAAAAGAGGATTTCATAAAGAAAGTATGTAGATTTTAAAGAACGATGGGCAGATAAATTTAAGAAGTCGGCCTAGAGGAGTGATTTGGCGTCTTCTTTGAGCGTTTTATCCCTTTTCTTCACGTCTATTATTTTTTATTTTATTTTTTTAAAGAAGAAGATTCTAAAATATGAATATTTAGTGTATTTATTCTTATTTAATAATTCATATATAGTTCTATTAATTGAGATGTTAGATCAAAAAGATTTGTGGTAGTTGTGTAATTTTATAGATGGTAGTTCCATGATACTTTTTAACATATTATATTAGAGGCCATTGAAGGTTTTCCTCAAGTTGTCTAAATTTATAGAACTATAAATCTATTTAAGTGCAACCAATCATATCTATCCACAAATCACTTTCTTAAAGAAAAAAATGTTATAACTTTTAATCTTTAAGTTGGTTTGGGATTAAGCAATATCTTTGAAATAATCTTCTTCTTCATTTTTATTTTATATAAAGTGTCTGGACTCGTAAACCCAACTAGTAGGAGGCAAGACAAATACCTTATTAGAGCACCATATCTCACCCAAAGAGTGCTGATTTGTAACTCAACCTAACAGGGTACCTAAAAAACTCGTCGACGTGGTAGGTGCAAGAACTGTAGATTTTTTTCCCTCAAGATACACAACTACACATGTTTTATGGGGAGGTGCAGTTGTGTATCCCGGAGGGGAAAATTCTACAATTCTTGCACCTGTCACGTTAGTGAGTTTTTGAGTTACTCTGTCAAATTGAGTTACAAAATAATTACACATCCTCCAAGTACACCCAATACCCGCACAAAACACATATACTAAGGTAAGTCAAGATAAATCCCTATAGGTAGCCAATGAAATGGTTTAAACTCAAGACCTCTCCTTCTTTGGAGGGAGGCCTTGGTCACTATACCCAATACTCATTTGATACCATTAAAATAATCTTGTTAAAATATTTACAATAATACCAATTATAAATAATGTTTCCATTGCTTTTTTTTTTTTACGGTTCTTTATCTAAAATCTTTTATTCCTAAGTACAGTAAGGAGGTTTAGACAACAAACTTTTCTTGCAACCTACATTTGATACAAATATTATTTGTTTGAAAAAAAAAAAATTACAATTTATACTTTTTCTTTACCAAATCTCATGGTAATTTGCTTGGTAAAGTTCAAAAGATAATTATGAATGTGGGCCATAAGTATTAGAAATTATCATACATTTGAAACTTGTGTCTTCTCCAACCTAATAATCTTTTCGCCGAAGAAAACAATAAGATTTCAAAGGGGCCCATAACTATCATTGCTTAGCATGTTTGATCATTTATTGTATTAGAGATGCTTTTAATAAGTAATAAGAAACAATAAAAAGATAAATCCACCGTTAAGTCTTCCAAAAGATTTGAGTGTTTGTGAAGTAAATTAGTGTTAGAGGTAGTCATACCAAATGATTAAATCTTCTAAAGTTGTTGAAAGAATGAGGCCTAGTTGATGTTTTTGGGGAACCTATTCAAATTAGAGAATATAGTAAGAATTTGTTATGGTTTTATGGATAGGGTTGTTATTGGATCGGATATCTCTCGAACCTATTGAATCGATAACTTATTGGATTAGGTCTTTATGCGATATTATTCGGATCCATTCCCCGATCCAATGAAAATAGGGTTGGAAAAAATCTAATATTAATTGATAAACAATTTATCGAAGTTAGACGAAATTATGGTTTAATGAATTTCTCCTTACCCTATAAACCATCCTCAACAAATATCAAATTTATTTAATAACTTTTTTTAACCTACAAAATTGTAGACAGGTCTCATTATCCCTCATAAATAATTAACAAATTCCTAGTGACCATAAATGGGCCTGGTACATCCAAGCTGAGCCCAATGGTTAAAAATGGCCCACCCACAACTTGGGCTTGGAAATTTCAAATTTGATGCTCCTCATTTGTACCGATCGACCAATTATTTGACCAGTAAAATCATTAAAAATGGGTTATCCAAGATCAAAATAAACTGGCTATGGGCCTCACATCCGAAGAGATGAGTAAGGCCCATCAAGCTTGTTTAACCTTTAATCAAAGTTTAATGACTTTCTGATGTCCCATCACAGAACCGTAGATAATTTACATCGGGATATGCATAATTAGAAATATTTTCTTGTGTATCCCGAGGCAATTGATTTACGGTTCTGTGATGTGGGCATGTGTCAGAGGGGCCGTCATATTATCATGACTCTGAATGTAATTAATAAAAGTCCATTAAATTAGATCATACTTGGAAAATCAATCTCCCACCATAGGTTTTCACAGTCATGCCAAGGTCATATTAGGGTGTTCTTGAACATTTTTTTTTCAAGAAAACTTTGAATCTATCGTTTAAAGCAAATCAAACTCATAAGCACTTCTCCAAAGATAATTCTTATTTCCAATTGATCAAGCATGAACCATAGAAAGAACAAAAACTACACACAAGTGTATCAAGAAACCCATATTTCTCTAGAAAATATCAGTCGATGCAAGTTCTTCTCTAGAAGTAAAGATCCTTCTCATGCGATAAAACATGGGGTACGAAAAGGGGAAGCCATACACCCTCTTTCAAAAATAAAGGGATCTGTTCAGGGGCGCAGCTAGGATTTTCCTGTAGCGGGGTCCAACTATGGTTAGTTGTATGGTGAAGATGAATGGTTTTAGGGAGAAATTAAGAGGTTTTTAGTTAGAAGTTGAAGAAAATGATATTTAGATCATTTTCAATTAATAGTTGAGAAGTCCCGGTCAATAAGTAATGTCATCAACAAAAAATTGAAGAGGAGAGGGAGTGGGGACAAATGAGCATATGTAATTAGTTGAAAATATAGGGATGTCTCAAAGTTCTGTGGGAATGAATGGGGCATATTATTCATATTTTTAAATAAAAGTTTAGCCTCACGTTGAGGCTCTCCATCAAATAGATGGTTGAGATGATATAGGTTTTCAAGAAAAATGTACTCCTAGAAAAAAAAAATTGTATTGGTTCCTAGGCGATCAGTATTGATTTTTAGGAAATATTCGTTATTCCTCTTATCTCAATTATTTGTTTGATGAAGGAGTTGGAATCTAGCGTTTTCAAAAATAATAAAATGAAAGTGATGTAATTGTCCATAGGCAGATTAGTGGCTTATAATCCAAGACATTGGATGCATTTTTGGATGTGCGATTTGATTCGAATTATCCAACTAATTAAAAAAGTATTCCAGTGAAGCTTATGAAACATTAATAAGAGAGAGATAGGGGCGAAGCCTGGCTTTTCCTGTAGTGGGGGCAAACTATGGTTAATTGTATAGTGAAGATGAATGATTTTAGGGAGAAATTAAGAGACTTTTAGTTAGAAGTTGAAGAAAATGATATTTAGGTCATTTCCAATTAATATTTGAGAAGTCCCAGTCAAGGGGTAATATCATCGACAAAAAATTGAGAGGTGAGGGAGTGGGGACAAATGGGACATGTAATTAGTTGAAAATATAGGGGTGTCTCAAAGTTCTGTGGGGGCAAAAATTGGAGGGAAGTGAGGGTGAGGGGGCAAATGAGGGGAGAGGTGAGGGAATGGGGATAAATGAGGCATTTAATTAGTTGAAAATATAGGGGTGTCTCAAAGTTTTATGGGGCCAAAAATTGGAGGGAGGTGAGGGTGTGGGTGCAAATAGGGAGAGAGGTGAGGGAGTAGGGATAAATGGAGCATGTAATTAGTTGAAAATATAGGGGTGTCTCAAAGTTCTGATTGCCCCCACCAGCTCCTTACTAACTCCACCCCTGTATCTATTGAATCGCAAATCCCTACAATAAACCACAACATTTGTTCGACAATAAATTAGGGGACCCTTTAAATCATTCCTCGTCTCCTTCGAAAAGGTTTTGACTATTAATCCAAGGAAACTGCTCCATTGAGTGGGTGTAAATTGAAATCTATAACATACTAATCAATCAAATAAAATATCATCTTTCTTTTTTTCATCTCGAGGTGAGGATGAAAATTTTATTGTTATTAGAAAATTATGAATTACTCTTTTGAACCAATATTTTAATTAATATAGTTAGTAATGTGAGAATGAACTAATTTGTAATGAAAATAGTCATCTTCTTTAGAACTCATGCACTATAGTTCTATGCACAGCCACACAAGGAGAGTTAGAAAATCATGTCTCGTTGAAAATATAAATAATTTAGCCTACGGATGAAGATTTTGAATAAGTAAAGATGTGCCATAATTTAGCCTAACGTCTCTACCACATCCTGATCCAGGTCGTGGAATCAACACTCCTCAAGCCTTATCAACTTAGCTACGTTAACATATTTTTTTTAAATATATGAAGTTTATTTAGGCTTTTTATATCAGATTTGACCCAATCTGGACCCGGATTATAATATTTAGATCCAAATAATAACCTGATCTAACAGGGTTGGATCCAATTCTTATCAAATCGATTCCAGTTCTGATATGATCCTTGTCGGATTCGTCCAGGACCAACCCACCCGATCTGGACTGATCCATTGACATCCCAATAATATATATGACCTAGGCACTTTACCCAGCTAAAAAATATCAGCAAGGTTTACATAAAACTCCCATGTAATACTTAGTAAGATCGAGTCTTTATTTGTTTGGAGGATCAAAAATCAGACTAAAATACAATTTAATCAAAAGCCCAGCCCATTATTTACAATTATAGATCCAATCTCAACAGTTCTATTTGTAGGGAACTTTTTTCCATGGGCTTGTCCAGGAGTAAAATATTGGGTTGAAGCCCACTACGAGTACTAATAGTACAATGGATAAAATAACTAAACAAATGTGACGCCGAACATTCATGGGTCAGTGGCCCAAAAAGAGTGGTACCTGAATTATTATTTTTTTGTTTAGGCTTTAGGCGAAAAAACTATGATCAAAATTTTTAAGAAACCCTCTCCATTGGATTACATGTGGCATATTCAAGGAGGTATTCCAAATTTTGGTGGAATTGTAGGGGTGTGAAATAAATTCAAAACACCGCGTGTCTTGTAATGAGGAGGGTTTCTTCCAAATTTTGAAGCAGACAAAGTCGGACTAGGCTTTAGGGAATCCCACAATCATAATGTGACTTGGGACTCTTTTGGGCCTCTAGACTTACACCTGAATTTCAGTTTCATAATAGATTTTTCCAATGTAATAATAATTGATAGATTCTATTGTTAGACCAACTTTTGCTGATGCCACCTCAATTCATATGTAAATCACTAAGAATTAGTGAACACTGGGATGCTGTTATTAAAAAAATTGGTGTGGCAATAGAAGCTCTCTAATAATAGCAAAGAGCATAAAAGTCCATTAGATTAGGATAGTCCAAGGGTCTGTATTTGGGCCCCGTAGCCCAAAACAATTTTGGGTGTTGCATCATTGTGAACAGATTACCTAGACCCAGTGGAATCCATAAGCCCAATTCAAGTCCAGTAGATCTTGACATAAAAAATAAGGTACGTTAGATATAACCCTATTTGTTTTGGTGAATATTTGAGACACCCCCTTCATTTTCAAACTGATGACATACATCTTGACCACATAGGAGTAACAACAAATGACCAAAATGACCTTTTCAACCTCTTGAGAAAACATTGATCAACCAACATCATAAAATCAATCATTTTCAACCTATGTTTAGGATAAAAATCTTCTATTAATTTAGCAATCAATGACTTTTTTTTCACAAAAATTTCATCGTTACCAAACCCTTGATTTATCTGACAATGTCATATATTTTAACTTATAATCGAACTAATTTCTCATTGACGTACAACTTTAGTGAGTTTCATGGGATGTAATTTCCCCGCATTTTAATGAAAAGATGGGGCCCTTTATAGGACCTGCTTTTCGATAATATATAAAATTAAAAATTAAAAATTAAAAATTAAAAATGTAACTAAGTTCAAAATTTTCATTTTTTTAATAGACTTCTGGTCCTATTCAAATACAAATTTGATCATAGTAGGATTTATTTTATTACTTGTACTATATTATTAAATAAAAAATAAAAAAAAAATGGTGCTCTATAAATAATTGTTGTTAGATAATATTGTAATTAACTTGTTAGCAATAAATATTCAAAAAGTTCATGTTTAATAAGAGAATTGTGATGATATGCCTCGTCAAGTGACATAATTAAATGACTCCTTGACGTGACAAGTTCAAGTATTGGAGATTTATACTTTTCGGGATACGTAATTGCACTTTCTCATAAAAATATATTCAGATACATACAGATCTACGGCTCCCAACTTGTCCACTTCATAGAGTCATATTATCCGGACTCACAGAAGATGGCCAAAGCGGATTTTCAACATCTTAGAAACACATTTCAAAAGGGTTGAAATATGAGAGAGAGAGAGAGACTCAACAACCAACTTACCGACTATTAAAACTAACATTAAATTAAGTGGAACCCATGTGTATGGATTTATAAGGCTATGCATCTTTAAAGTCAAAAATGGATTTTGGGTCAAGGAGGAGACTGGATAACGGGTTGAACCTCCGTTTTGAAGAGTAGAAGAAAGAGCTTGTCAACGGAGAAGTAGAGGAATCCACCGGGTGAGTGGGTCACAAACGACCCGAAACTCTTCCCCACGATGCAATGCCATGCTACACCGTACGACGCATCAAACTCCTGCCACGTCAACCCCTCGTTAGTACAAACTCCTGAAACGTGGCATTTTTAATCATCCTCTTCCCACGTGTCACAAGTGTGAGCGCCGGTCCAGAAAAATCACATCTATTTTGATGGCTTTAAAGAACAGGTACATTAAGTGGAAAGGAACGGTGACACGTGGCAAGAGAAATACATATAATAACAAAATTCCTGCGAAATGGTCGTGTATTTTGCTGAAAATACTCACAATAAAGACACTTTCCTCTCTAATAAGATTTCAAATGATACAGCTCAAATGAATTATCAAATTTGGGAATCCAACACCACAGCCCTCTAGATTTCATGGATAAACTGTCTAAAAAATAATTTTCTTTTAACTTGATCCAAGATTTTAAAAATGGAGGGATATTCAATTCTCACCAAACTCTCAAATTTAAAATTAAAAAAAGAAAAATAATATTCTTTTAAATTGTTTTTTCAAATTCTTAAAATGATGTGCACTACTTACATCTCTATGGCATCAAATCATGTTTATAGATGTCACAAGGAGAGCTCTTTATTTGAGTTTCACAAGGAAAAAAGATAAAATCAAATTTGATAGTCTAGTGGGTACATGGGTTTACCTTGTGGCATTCAAAAACATGATTTTTATAATTATAAATTTAAGAGTTTCGTAAAGAGGGCTAAAGTGTCGGATTGCCCATGTGGTAATCCATTTTAGCAAATTGGCTCTTGATAAAGCTTAAAATCTTACTAAGAGCTACTTTGGACAGAAATTACAAAGTAATTAACAAAAAAATAAATTCAAAAGAAAATCACTTTTAAAAAGTAAAATGTAATTTTCTTATGTGTTTTTAAAAAGTTAAGATTTTTATATTTTAAAAATAATTTTTTTTTAATATCTTTAAACAGCAAACTATTTAATTTTCAAAAGAAAATTAATAATTTATTTTTCAATGTGTATTTAAAGCTTGTTTTGATTCACGTGAAAAAATAACATTTTTTTTTTACTTTTAAAAGTTGAAAAATAGAAAACTTGTTTAGATTCATTTTACAAAATTACATTTAAAAGGAAAATGCTAAAATGACAAAAAAGTATCTACTGCAATTCTCACAAATCTAACATGGGATGTGCACATAACCATAGATGTCTTTTCTCGCGATACGAGTAAAAATCATCTACGGTTATGTGTGCATGTCCACATCAGAATTGTGAGAATCACAGTAAATTTTGTGTCACCCCAGCACGACTCCATTTAAAATGGTAGTATAGCTTGAGTGACTTTAAAATTTACGGAGTCTAAGAGTTGGTAAGGAAAGTGTTTTGAGTATAGCTTGAGTGACTTAAAATTTACACTTTGCTGACGTGGAAGTACACACAAAAATCATAGATTCTTTTTGAAAAATGCTAAAGAAACGGAGACACAAAGATGACAAAATAATGCGGTGGCCTGCACATAACTGTAGATGCTGTTTACTCCTATCTCACGGAAAAACATCTACGGTAATGCGGGCGACACCACATCATTTTATCACCCCCGCACTAGTCCTTCTTTTCTCTCCTCTCCTCTCCTCTATGAATAAAAGCATGTATGTTCCATACATACATCCACATCAGCAAAGTGTGAACCGATGTGAATTGTAATTCAAATGCTTTTTTACCGTAAGAATAGAGTTCTCCATGGGAAGGGGTGTGGACCATACGTCCAGTAAGACACAAAATACCGTGACGTGGCAATATAGTATAGGTATGAAACTTTTGATACCGACGCATTCGTCAAATCCCCAACCCAACCCAACCCCATCTCTGTGTTCGAGTTCTGCATGTAGAGCTCACCGTACACCTGAGGGACAACGACTCCCTCACGATTTTCAGAGTAGGTCCTAGGGTTATAATTAATTGTTTGAACAGTACACAATAACGCTGTGTACAGTTAATCTTTACCTTCTACCTGTAACGTATCTTAACCGTCCGATATCTGAGGATGGATTAAAAACATACCTTCTTGAGAGCGAGAGCGATCTGAGTGGGGTTGGGGCGGTTGTTGGAAGCTGAAGCTGAAGCTGCTGCATCAACAAGTGATCTTGTGTATCTGAAGGCTTTTTCTTGCATGGCTACCGGCATATCAGCTGATCTCAACCGTATATTCAGACCCAATGCGACCGCTGCCAGCTTCACTTCTGTAATCGAAGGTCTCACGATAGTACTTGATGCTAACGTGGACCGAGATGGATACACCATACCCTCCTTCTTCTTCATTACTTGTCTTCTTCCTTCTCTATTTTCTGGTTCGGTCTCCATCGATCGTATATAGAGAGAGAGAGTCGGTAGCAGAAATGTTTGAAGTTTGACTGGTTTTGTTGACTTATATAAGAAGACGAGAAGAGAGAAGGAAAGGAGCCGTGATGGTGTGGTATGTTGTCGAAAGTGATGGGGGAAGGATAAAAAATTAATAATAACATGATTAGGTACTACTACAGTGTACGGTAATGAGTTGAAATATGTTAGGGCATGGTGTGGGTCAGCTTCTGTTTGACTAGACATTCAATTCTATCAATGGGCCCATATCTCTCTATGACAAAGTTACCACTGTTAAAAATATATATATATATATATATATATATATATATATATTAACACGTGGCAGATGGTCATCACCATGGGCTTAGAAACCAATCTCTTTTGAAAGATCTATCTTTTCATTTTCAAATAATAAAAAATAATGGTACACACAATTCAAGAGGTAAGAAGAAAAAAAAAAACTTAAATCACACAGACATCGACCCCTTTTAAGGGAATTTTACCAAAACGGTTGAGTTTTGGGTTTTCATCGATGAATATCTGCAGGCCTAGAAAGAAATATATGTATACGGGCGCATGTACGGACTAGACCACTAGATGGGCCTGTCTCCCAAGCACAAACCCATCATTAAACATAATAACCAAACCTAACTCAAAAAGGCCAGATAACTAAACGGACCAATTTACATTTATCCATGCTAGGACAATTTTGGCATTGACAGCCCTAACCTGTAGGGTTGTCGATTGATTAGATCCAGATTTTATTAGGGTTGATCTAAGCCCAATCCGATAATTATAATTATCGGATTGGACTTGAAACCAATCTAATAAGAATCGGACTGGACCCTGGGTCGGATTGCAGAACCTCATCAATTCAAGACATGGTTGATCCAAAAACCAGTACAATAGACAATCAAATTGGATCCTTTTAGTTACCATTTCGGGGGGTCTCATCCGATCCATCGACAGCCCTACTTGGCCCAAAAAGTGTTGCTGTGACACAAATAATCAAGTTTGTCTGCTATTAAGGTTATTCCGACACTATGAGAGAGAGATCCATTGTTTAAGAGGTCAATGAGCTAGTAATTTCTCCATGAAATACCTACAAAACCCAATCAGCTCGTAAAGGACTACAAACCACACCAATAATGTCATAAGATGGTAAGTTTGACACACTCATAAGACTCCAAAGCCCTTAAACTATGAGCTAACAAATGCTTTAATAATAATAAATAGCTTACATTAAGCATTTAATCATTATCAAAATGCCTAATCCCAATTATTGGGGACGAGACAACAAATCCCAAAAAAATGGAGCAAGAACTAAAAATTGACAAAGAAATAAATGAATAGATAGAACCCACGCATCAAGTCTAAAAATTATAAGCAGTAACACGACACATTTTTCATCTTTGAGACGACGGACATTCCTACAAGACCCATATATCATTTTCTATTGAAAACAGAATCAGAACCAAAAGCAATTCTTAATAGGTTCAGAAGCAGAAAACTTTGTAGTAAATGCAATACATTTCAAGAAAGCCGAAAAGTAAAGTAATTAAAATGCCCCAACCATCCCTAAGAGTCCTCAACATTTCTACATGTCAAGTCTCTTGAGCTTTCAATTTACTTCCCTCTTTTAGTTGTTGATTTTGATGTGTTGCCCCAAACCATTTCAAGGAAAAAATGGTAGCTCTTTTATACAAAGTGTCGCCGACATTAACAAGTCTCGTGAAATTTCATATGTTTTGAGTAGCACACAAAACACACTTGAGAATATACAAAATGACCATGTAACTCATTTCCTCTATATTAAGGTATTAAATTTCTATTTCTATTTCTATTTTAATCAGTGTGGAAATTAAAACAGTTTCCATGAAAATGATGCAAAAAAAAAAAAAATCACCCAAACCATAAGAAATGATAAAAATGTATTAAAATACACTCAAATTAAATAAATAACCATATAGAGTGTAGAAATATTTGAAATTTCGACAGTAGAAAACAACAATATTCTATATGGAAGTAAGAACAGCAATAACATATTAACTCCATATATCTTAATAGGTAAAACACTTACATAAATAAACTATTACATACCACATTCACATGAATTATTATATTATTTTTAATTTTAAATACATTGTATAATTTCCGTTCTTTCTTCAAGTAATTACATTTTTTTGTAATTTTTATAAGTTTTATTTGAATAATTTTTTCAGTAAATAATATATCAGACATTAATGTTTATTTTGATTCAGATATTCTCACTGAAATCTTGCAATTTTATCCTAACATTTCATAAAATTTGCTGAAAATGTAAATGGAAATAACATGAGAAAGCAATAAATTCAGAACCTGTTTGGATCACCACTTTTTTCTTTATCAATAACTAGCTTTCAAAAAAAATCTATTTGGTATAAGAATGAAGATCCAAACAAACAGCCCCATAGATTCCTCACAAACATAACAATGTTCACTGAAATTCCTTGAAAAAAGAATAAGAGGAGAAGAATCACAAACAAATGTATTTCATCTTAAAGAGATTGTATCAGAATTCTAAACAAAACCCAAAAAAAAAAAAAAAACATCAAAATTGAAATTTACACAATTCAGATTTCAGCTCTTTATCCCTGACCTTCCATCTATCTTCCAAATTCCTCTAGATCAAACCTTTATCCCTGAAAACCCGATTCAGATTTCAGCCCAGATAACTCAAATTAGTATAAAATTTTAAGGAAAAAATGGCAAGAATTAGAGTGGGAAAAAAAACAATTTTAGGGAAAATGGGAGGAATTAGGAAAATTTAAAGGCACAAACTACGTCTGCTTGGAGGGGACACGGTTGATCCGAAACATCATGTATCCGACGGGTAGAACGATTCCAATCATCATGATTGCTGCACCTATAATGTACCTAAGTGGGCTTGGTGGTTCAACCTCTAATTGCATCCTGAGCTGCAATGCACAAAGTGGGGAAAAACAATATGAAATCAATCACGAAACCCTAACCCTAGAATTCTGATTTTGATAAGGGAAACTTACAGGCATCTTTGGCGACAGTTGCTCTGGAGTGTGAGAGAGAGAGTTTCTTCTTTTTGGATGCATTAATATAGGGCTGGACTAATTGCACCCACCTTTAGCTGACCCGCTTACTACTTTAACCCCCCTAAAAGTGGGTGCAGCTAGAAATCCTACCTTTACAAGTACACTTACCTTCCCAACTAGGGCATAAAATGGATCGGATTTTATCTTAAATTCGAGTGATCCGAATTCAAATTTAGCAGGGTTTGATTTTATCAAGTATATCCGAATAAAAAAAATGGGTTAGACATGGTTAGTTATCTCTTGACCCAAGTCGGATCTAGGTTGAATACATATTCATCCTTATATCCGCCTAGATCCAAATTATATATTACTTTGAAAATTATATTTTTATATTTTTCAATATATATATTTCTTCAATAAATAAATATTGGGCATAGTGACTAAGATCTCCCTCCAAGATGAGAAAGGCCTTAAGTTCGAGTCTTATTTTGGTCACACCCTTAGAGATTTTCCTTTAAGGGTATGTTTGATTGCATGGAAAGTCACTTTCCATGGAATTTGAAATCCATGGAAAATTAGTTGTGGAAAAGGGTAGGGTTGGAAAATCAAATTCCATTGTTTGATTTCACTTGGATAAAATCATGGAAAAAATATGAGAAAAAATAAGAAGAGGAGAAGGAGGATGTGGCGACGACGAGGGCGACGGTGGTGGTGGTTGCTACGACGACGATGGTGGAGGCGGTGGCGGCGACGACGACGATGGCGACTGCGACGACGACGACGATGAAGGTAAGTGAGGAAAATGGGGGGAGAACTTGGTGGTGGTGGTGGCGGAGGAGGTGAGGGATGGAGAAGAAGAAAAATAAGAAGAGAGAGAGAAGGTGGTCGGAGACGGAGCCGACGACGACGGCGATGGTGACGAAGGCGATGACGACGATGGCAAGGTTAGTGTAATGGTGGTGGTGGTGGTGGTAGGGAATAATTGATGATGGAAAACATGGGTGGATTTCATTTTCCCACCCATTTGGGTGGGAAAGTGAAATCCATGATTTAGTGGACTTTTTGAATGGGGTGTGTAGACACCCGAATTTGAGCGGGCCCTCGACGTAAGATACCCCCAAAAATCGAAAATTGGAATGGGCCCTGAAACCCAAACCTACACAAAACCCATTGCATTTTCCATTAATAAATGTTCGAGGCCATTTACATAGCCCATGGACCCGCACACCTCACCACTCTCATATATCCTTAAAATCAACCCAAATTATTTTCCTACACCCAATTCAACGTAAACCCAACCCAATCCATTATCTAAGCCCACAACCCTACCCAATCCATTATCTAAGTCCACAACCCTACCCAATCCATCACTAAAGCCCAAAGCCCAATCCACTACCCAAACCCAACCCAACCTATCAATCTCATCAAACCAATCACCAAGAAATGACACAGTCATCATCCCCTTCCACCTCCCTCATCTAATCAACTCAACCCATAACCCTACCCTAACCTAACCTATTCCCCATCCTCTCATCATCAACAACCCATAACTCAACCCATAACCCTACCCTAACCTAACCTATTCCCCATCCTCTCATCATCAACAACCCACAACTCAACCCATACCCTATACACCCTAATCTATCCCTCATTCTTTAACCACCCACATCACAACCCATACCTATCCATCACTTTCCCTTAAAACACTCCCATAAAATCACCTCAACCCATACCTCCCATACTCTTCTCTTTAATCATCTAACCACCATCACCAATCAACTAATCTCTCCATCCCTCCATTTGCCACATGTCATCATCCCTTCAATCCTCTAAAAATCAAACCAATCACCACTCATCTCTCCAATCAAACACCATACTTCTTCAACCATCTCAACACTTCTTCTCCAAACAACTCCCTTACACCACCACTCCTCCCATCAACCATCACTCATCTCACCCCACCAAACACTCTACCCAAATGGATTTGGGTAAGATTCGAACCATTTGGGTTAAAACACAACCCATTTCCATCGTTACAAAAATACCCTCATTTTCATCTCAAATTTCATACCCTTTTCCTCTCAAACCCATGCCATTAACCACTACTCTCATCCTTCACCCCATTATACCCTTAAAAAACCTCTCAACCTCTATAAAAACCCCACCATTCTCCCCATACACCACCTAATGAAAATTTGAGAAAAAAAAATCTTAAAAATACTACAACTCTCTACTTTACTCTCTTCACTACACTCAACCCTCTCTCATCTCATCTCAACACTCTACTCTCAACACCTCACTCTCAACTCCATTCAATCTTCCACAACTTCAAGCAAGTCCAAGTCAACTCAAGGGAAGCACATTTGAAGATCAACTCGAGGACAAGGTGGGTTCAACAAAAGGAACACCCCCTCCACCTCCCCTCTTCTACCTTCCCCTTTCTTACACATTTGCACCCACCACCATGGGCTAGATCACCAAAGGGCCCCTTCTACATAAGGGTGCCCTTAATGATTGAAGTCAACATTGAAAGTCCCTCACACTTGAGGGCACACATCGAACTTTCCTTCGATTCTATTTTTCTTTATTTTAAAAAATGACCGAATCCGAGGTTACCACGTTACGTGGATGGAGTAAGGTGCCTAACACCTTCCCTACTCCATAAATGGACCCCCTTACCTTGAATCAAAGGTTGGACCATGTGCATTATCCTACGAGAGTCATCACATCAAAAATAATTTAATTTTCAAAAAATGAGACATTGGGTGACCATTCACACCCAATTCCATATTTGAATGGTGGCGACTCCAAAACACCCTAAAGTGGAGGGATGTTTGAAAAACATTCAAAATCCCGTGTCCACAGGGTGGAAAATGAATTCCATTTCCATGTGCAATCAAACATTTGAAAAATGTCATTTTCCATGGAAATTGATTTTCCACCTTATTTTCCATGTGCAATCAAACATACCCTAAATAACTTCTCGAATGAGTTGTAGCAACTACTTTAGATGGGTTGGATTTAGATAAAATGATTCAGATATAATTTTAAGTAATAAGATTTGAGTTGGATTCAGATTCAGATAAAATTTTGAATAGGAATATACTCACATCTGGCCCAAACCCGACCCATTTTAAGCCCTAATCCCAACCAATTCTAATTTAGTCACTTTTTCTCTCATTTTTCTTCTTTTGTGTACCTACGAAAGTTTCAACAAGGAATTCGTAGTACAAGAAGTAATACCCTTAGACTTGTAAAGTAAGTTAGAAATGACAGTGGAAACCTCAACTCTTAAATTTAGGTGTTATTCGAAAATCTTGACTACAAAAAAAAATCAAATGATCATTTCAGGTGATTTTGATAGGATCATATTGAGTCACAATGAATGCTGTCATTAGCTTCATACCAAACAAAATGTTAGCCAATTTTTAAGTGGGTGTGATGAGAAATTTCAAATGGATATTATCATCATTTCCTTATTTATTAAGATAGCGTTTAATTAGTTGGGTCGAGTAAAAAGGTAGGTGCAAATAATCCATCCCATAAAAACATATGATAAGTTTATGTCGTTTTAGCTTCACAATCTTCTTAAAACTATGGTTAAAATAAATGTATATCTTTTTATGTAGATTGGTTGATGTAAGATATTTTTCCTTGTTCTTTACTACTCCTCTATCAAATCCATTTCAACATTTTTTTTTAATCTTAATTTCTATTTATTTTTTCTTCCTTCATTTTAGTTTTCTACCTTTATTACTCCCTTCATTTTTTCAAATTAGGAAAAGAAAAAGAAAAACTCCTTTAAAGCAAGAAATGAATTTTCTCCCTCATAAAAAAATTCAATTAAGGTTTGATTTCATTTTCCCGTCACACTTAATGGAAAAATAAAATACATCCCCATAAAAATACTACTTCTTCTTCTTCTTCCCCTTTGCTTTCATATAATCATTGTTGCCATCATCAACGTTGCCGTTAAGGTCTTCTTTTTCTCTCTCTCTCTCTTTTCTTTTTCTCTTCTCCACCTTCACCATGCCCCTCTCTGTCTCTCTCTTCTTTGTTCTTCTTCTTCCTCTTTCTTTTAGATGCAATCAAACACAATTTTTTTTTCTATTTTCTACCCTATTGATTTTCTATCATCAATTTTCCATGGATTTCAATTTCCATGCAATCAAATAGACCCTAAGTGGTCAAAAATTTATTTATATAATAACCAAACGTTGTATCTTTGTTGGTTGGAATCTCGTAAAATCATTGATTACCTTTCAGAAAAAAAATCCATTATTGGTAATGATACCAACGTATGAATGTTCCCCCAATGATTCGAAGCATGTTGAGCTCCGCATATTCTTGTACCCAAATAAAAGGGGATTTTCTTTTTTCAAAGATAAGATTAGTACATGGAAATTCTCTTATATTTCCTCTTTGTAGGATTGTCCATTTATATATCTCAAAACAAGGACAGATCTAACGTTGTAGCCAAACACGACGCAAAATAACTAATTAACTGTCTTAGTTATTACTATTCAGGCGAAGTACTGGAGACAGAACAAGGTACCGTATGTCCGTATCATATTCGATCTTTCTATTAAGATAAACCTATCATATTCTTCCACGTGTCTAGCAGTTAGATTCACTAAAAATTCTACTTCTCTTCGTTAGCTAATAATATATGGCAAGGAACAGAGGAGAGACTAGAGAGAGAGAGAGAAGGTATCCATGACCCTGCTCAGAAGGGCATCTTCCAGATTCCCTCAAGTTTTGGGATTCACAAGCAAGCCCTTCAACTCATGGAAATTCCCTGGGGAGTCCCTCTTCTCCTCTTTGTCCTCCACCACCCCGCTTACCCACGGAGTTCACGTCTTTTATTGCCCTGTACGCTCTCTCTCTCTCTCTCTCTCTCTGTAAACCCTAGATTCATTTTTCATTAAAGGATTTCTAGGGTTTCTTTAGATTCAGTTTTTTGCTAAAATTATCTTATTTTTATTAATTTTCTGAAATGGGGTTTGATTCATTAAATTGGATTTTTACGAATAGGATGGAGTTGGGATCGTTGCGAAGCTATCAGAGTGTATTGCTTCAAGAGGGGGAAATATATCGAGTGTCGACGTCTTTGTCCCTGAAAACAAGCAGGTCTTCTATTCTAGAAGGTCTCCTTCTTGTTCCTTTTAATTGCAAATTAACTAATTTTTATGCTTAATGTTTAAGTTAATTCAATTCTGGTTTGTATTTTATAACTCAATAGTGATTGGAGGATTGAAATGATATTTTATCATTCTAAAATTCCAAATTTAACGCATTTTGGACGAAACAGATTAATGGGACTTCAAAGCATGGAAAAGGGTTCACCAAAATAGTGATAGGCTTATTGCTATTGTTCAACATTTGGGGGTTTGTTATTATCATTTGATAATTCAAGAATAATTCGAGGTTTTGCATGGTATTTAGTCTTGGACTGATTGATTGATTGATTCATCGATTCATCATTATTGCCATCTTAAATTAGAATACATTTTGAGATAAAGACTTAATGGACCTTAGAAATTCCGAAAAGGGTTTCCCCAAATAGTTATAGGTTTAGTGGTCATGTTTGGAAATTGGGTGTTATTTCCTTATCTCTCAAACATAAACGACGTGTGCTATCAAAAATTCCAAAAACCCGTAGCCAAGAAATTGAAGAAATCAATATGTAATAAAATTAGAATCTGTCCTTTGGATAGATTTCACTCCCCACAAAGATATATTTTTGGTGATGCCAGGGATCACAACATCTAACCGCCACGATTTAATAGTCAAGGGATCCAAGAACTTTCTAGGTTTATATACCCTCCTCTTTATACTCAATCAAAATTAGAAGAAAAAAAAATGTAAGAAAGTAGAAAAATATGTTTTCCTTTGTATTTAGATAACACATCTCTAGATTTTTTTGTTGTGTTTAGACTTTAGAGGAGTAAACGAATGTCTTGCATAGACATTGAGACACATTTTCCTTGAGGTTTATGTCTATTCAAATGTGTGTCAAAAAATAGCTTGTAGAGAAAAGTTGCAAACAATAGGCTTCCATTTGTGCCTTTTGAACTTAAAATGATTTGAATAAAAGTCACATATAAAGGCACCAAACAATAAGTGTTCAGCATTTACATTTAGTTACCACAACCATTGATAGATAACATTTAAAAAATCAATCTATGAAAAAATTCAATACAAAGGTTAACAATTTGAACATAAAGTTGTAACTAGGAGCACCACTTCTTGGTGATCCCAATGCACAAAACTTTCAATATTAAAAATATTTATTGCAACTTTGGATTTTGATTTAACATTTGGCCACAGAATGAGAATTGAGGGGTATTAAAATCTGGAAAACTTGGCAGTGAGTTTGTCTTCGACCCCGTGAGATGGCCACGGGTGGAGATGGATGAAGATTTCCTGAAACTGAAGAAATCGTTCAATGCTATGAAATCCGTTGTCCGGGTGCCTAATATGGACCCCAAATATAAGATTGCTGTTCTCGTTTCAAAGCAAGTAAGTCCTTGTTTGCAATTGATGACAAGTTCAAGTTGAATCTTTGCATAGTAAATTTGTTTCACTTAATAAAGATATTATTATGTTGTTGCAGGACCATTGTTTGGTGGATTTGTTACATGGATGGCAAGATGGGAGACTCCCCGTAGATATAACTTGTGTAATAAGGTGGGATTTGAGGGTTGTTCTATTTTCACTAGATTTTTCGGCCTCTTAACATGCTAACACGTTCGCCTCAATATACTCTTACAGTAATCATGAAAGAGGTCCAAATACCCACATAATTCGATTTCTCGAAAGGCATGGCATTCCATACCATTATTTGCGCACGACTAATGGGAATAAAAGAGAAGGAGAGATCCTGAATTTGGTTCAAAATACTGATTTTCTAGTGCTCGCCAGATATATGCAGGTAATTTGATTCTCACTATGTTCACCGTATGTGGTTGTTCTCAGTTTTTTCCTTTTTGAGGTGTCCGTGTTGCCTTATATGGGGAGCTGTGTTACAGGGCGATTGATAAAAATCACTCAAAAATTCAACCATACAATTCCTGGGTCTATAGTCTTATTGTTATGCTTTATAGCTTGATGGACATATCATTGACGTAATAAAATCACATTTTTGATCTGTGAAATCTAAAAACTTGTACTTGTTTGCAGATATTGTCAGGAAAATTTTTAGGGAGCTATGGGAAGGATATTATTAACATTCACCATGGACTTTTACCATCTTTCAAGGGTGGGAATCCTTCTAAACAGGTAAAATATTCCTTCCTTTCTTCCTAAATCATATGAATTTGAACAAATTATCATTATCATTATTGTTAGGTAGTGGAATTGTTCACTATTTTTAATGAAAGTGCATGCTTGTAATTGTAGTTGTTTGATTGCAAAACAATTTTGTCAGGCATTTGATGCTGGTGTGAAGTTGATTGGTGCAACAAGTCACTTCGTAACTGAAGAACTTGATTCGGGGCCGATTATCGAACAGTTGGTATTATTTTCCCTAGTTATTATTGTTTCGAACTTCATTTCTATGTAGTCTATATTGGATTATAGGTTGATGATGCTGTAGTGGTAAAACTTTGTTCTAGGAGATCTCCTAGGACCAGTGAATTAGTGGGTGGGCATACCCCCTTGATCCTATATAACAGATTTCTAACAAACAAGTATAGTTTAAAAGAGATTCAAGCGAAAGTCGGGATAATGAAGAATTTGGAGGGAACTACTTGTTGTGAAAACGAAGATGTTATATGAGATTTTGACAATGCACATTGATATAAATAAGACGGAATAAAGCTAAACACTGAATCGATAGCAAATTTTCTTGTTTTGTGGCAATTTAGGCTTCCAAGAGAACAAGAGTGATTTGTGACTGAAACTCAGGCAGATTGCCGATTTTAGTGTTGTGCGATCAATGGAAATCGTAGCGGCTTCAACTGTTGTAACCCTTTGGATGCCTTATTTCAAAGTTCTTTTCAAGTAATTTAGAGGGACTAATTTTCTTAGTTTAGTTCATCATGTTGTGCTAGTTTTAAGAGGATGAGATGTTGTGGTTGACATACTAGATTTTTTTGGGGGACAAGGCTTCGGCGATGATGACTAGTAATCGCAACCTACTGAAACTTTGGTGGGAACCTTTTTTTTTTCCTTCTTGTGTAATTTGTATATCGAAAAAGGTTGGAATCAAATGTATGCCTTTCCATTACTAGAAGTATGTTTTGGTGAGGGATGGATGCATTCAGTCTGGATTTGGTTGGCCTAGTCCATACTTTTCCTTTGGTGGTACCGACTACCGTCTCAGATTCTTTCACGTTCAATTGTTTACTTATACTATTCATCCTCGAGTTTAAATTAAATTTATGAAAATATAGTCCTAAGTAATGTAATTGTTGCGTTCAATAAAGTGTGTTCTTTTGCATTGTGCAGGTCGAGAGAGTTTCTCACCGAGATAACTTACAGAGTTTTGTGCAGAAATCGGAGAACCTCGAGAAACAATGTTTGGCAAAAGCAATAAAATCATACTGTGAGCTACGAGTGCTACCTTACGAGGAAATGAGGACTGTTGTATTTTGAGGGAAGAAAGCAAATGAGGAAAGAATAAAAAAAGTTTATAATCTTTATGTATTTACTGTCTACAGAGCAATAAATGATCTCATTTCTCAGTGTTTCACCTAAATCACCAATTATATGTGTGCATTTCATTGCCTGGTGTGCTTCTTATATCTCAAATCTCCCTCTGAATTTCAGAAAATTATGGATGCAATAGTAAAACCTTTTATATACCTGGACTTACAATTAAAGAAATAGATTCAAAACCCGACTTCATCTCCTTATCTATCTTTAAAATTATATATGTTTTTTAACCCTTTCAGTACCAACTGGATTATTAACTGTACCCTTTTTGGAGAATGTTAATAAATTCCAAGACCCATTTCATTGTTCAATAGAGAAACGGGATTTATTTAGCCAACCTCAAATCTTTGGGATAAGGCATTGTTGCCAAGAAAATAAACAAAACTGTTTTTCGTTGTGTAAATAAACCCATATCAGGGATAATTTGGCTGCAAGTTTAATATTGTTCTAATCAAACCCAACACAGTTATAGACCAAATACTCATTTTTCTGCATCCTGGGACAGGTTTCTATTATTAAAAATCTTGCAGCCAAGCATGCCCATTGCATGTATTCCACCACCAATAGAGATTTTGTCATCTACAACAGAAATCTCAAACTCAAAAGCTTAGAAAAACAAACATATATCTACACTTCTTATTCAATTTAAGAACAAACCAAAGCTTACAACAACATGAAAAGGATCCTATCTTAAGCATAATCTTCAGAGGCTGGGAGAGGAGCATAGCACGTAATGAAAACCCCACCATAGACTAATCCAGCTAACCCACCTCCAATGAGTGGGCCAACCCAATAGATCCAATTGTCAGAAAAGTCACCACTAGCAACGGCCGGTCCAAATGAGCGAGCCGGGTTCATTGAACCACCACTGAATGGACCAGCAGCCAAGATGTTTGCACCCACAATGAACCCAATTGCAATTGGAGCAATGGTTCCCAATGCTTTTCTTTCGGGATCTACTGCGGTGGCATAGACCGTGTACACTAGAGCAAAGGTGATGATGATCTCCATGACCACTCCCTCGAGAGCTGACATGCCCGCAGCGACACCATGAGTCGGGATGGCCTGTCAAAACCCGGGTCAAGAAAACCCATTTTTTTTTTAAGTAACAACCAATGATAGGATAAAAAAATTTCAAATTGATCAAACCATGGTTCGGAACCTGATTTGATTTGGTTGGACCAATTTACATTTATTAGAAAAAAAAAATAGAAGTATAATGTGATTTTTAGACCAAATCAACTTGATTGATGATTCCTAGTTATTTGATTTGATGCCTCAATGTTTTGTACCCACTTTTGATGATTTGTAATGTAGGCTCCATTTGAAAATTTGAAATTCAGGTTTTAAATAAATATATTTGAATTTTTTTTTCAAAAATATGTAGTTTAAAAGAAGATTTGCTAAATAATATGGTACTACTATTAAATGTTATTACCAGGCCATTAGTAACAAACTTGAGGAGCAGACATGCTACAATGGAGCCGAGCAATTGAGCCACCCAGTAGAAGATGCCAGTTAGGATGGTGATCTGTCCACCGAGGGCCAATCCAAAGGTGACAGCTGGATTCAAGTGGCCACCTGAGATGTTGGCAGCCATTGAGACTCCAACAAATAGTGCAAATGCATGTGCTACCGCCACAGCAACGAGTCCCGCAGGGTCCAAAGGGGCATCCGTTGTAAGCTTATCTGCACATAAAGCAATTATGTTGCCACTTCAGGGAAATGTTTAATTTCAAAATTCTTTTTTAATTTAAGTAATTATGTTTCTTTTCTTATTACAAGGTAAATTACTAATGCTAAGCCACAAAATCTTATTTTCTAGGTAACAAACATTTAAATCACTGAAAAAAAATCATTTTAAATAAAAAACCCAAAAATTAATTTGACTTGGCCGAGTTTTAATTAACTCAATCGATATTTTCAAAATAAGGGACTAATCATCTCAGTCTCGACCGAGTTTTAAAATCATGTTCATATCTACTCTTATTGTCTCAATCTACAAATAAAGGATATCTTAACCCAAATCCTAAAGGTCACGTAAAGTAAAATGCTCCATTGCACCGTAATACTATTGGTATTAGGCAAGAAAGATTAGTGATCAATAATTAGTAGGTGAAGATGGATTTTAAACCTAATAACTTCAAAAGATATGCTACCTTCACCACGGGTCCAAATAAACAACCATACCCCTTTAAAACAAAAATATACTTAGCAATCCCTTCGACGCCTTTTTTATTCTAAGGCAGGAGAGATTAGTGATCAATAATTAGTAGGTGAAAGCGGGTTTTGAACTAAAATGATCTGCTAAGCCTCACAAAATTTAACCAAATTAACAAACTGACACTTTCAAGTTTCATGTTAACTTGACAACTCAAGACTAGACAAATGATATAAATTTATATATTTTACATATTTAAAAATAATTATTTTCAAAAATTTTAAAATATTTTTCAAACAAGTTCAATTAGTACTATATATGTATGTATATATACTTACTGAATGCTATTGCAGATCCTACACCAGCAAAAACAAAAAGAAGGGTTGCGATGAACTCAGCCAAATAGGCCTTGAGGGACACAACACTGAAAGAATCACCAAGACTTCCAAATGTTATCTTCACCATTTTTTATCACTTAGAGAGAGAGAGAGTGAGAGAGATGACAAGAAACTTTGAACGTCAGCTCGTGAGTGTTGGAAGAACAAGGCCCATGTAGCATGGCTTATATAGAGAGAGACCCTATAAGCTTAAGAAGAGTGAGCTAATAAGGGCCATAGCCGGCACCGCCCATGGGACCCACTAGAGAATACAAAGTGCGTGATTAGAACATGTGTGTATGGTGACCGTCCAATTGGCTGCCGACCCACCGCCCATCATTTGATTTAATATACATTATGATCATCAATATAACCAATTATTAGTAATTAACGGTCGACAAACAAACCAAAAACCCTAATAGTATTTTTTTTTTTTTTTTTTTAATTTTATAAAATGTAATTGGGTTGATCATATCCATTGTTTGACTCATATTTGGTTAAGGGGTTTGGAAGAACTTCATCGATTCGTCATCACCATCGTATTATCTATCTAATATGCCTTGTAATATACATCAATGGTAAGGTGACTTGACCCCAAAACTCAATAGAACCAATTCAACTTGACCAAGTAAGCCTAAAATGCATTGTGTCAGATCAAAACTTGATTGAGTTATTAGACTATGTATGATATTTTTGTTGGAGGTCGAAAAGTAAATATTTTTATTCATTTTAAAATATTTAAAAAATATACTTTTTTTTTTTATTTGACTCGTCTTGTTCGGGTGAGTTTTGACTTGGTTCAACTCGTGGAGTTTAAAAAGCTATGATTTGTATTAGTCGGTAATAGAAAATCATTTTATCGCTATGCATCAGTACCATTGATTGGATGATAATGGTAATGATAGGTTATTTTATTCCAATTAAAGGTCATCAGATTGGATTGTTTAAACATTAATCTCTATACAGCTTAGGTATCCACTAAGAATTATTCAAAAGTATTATATTTTTGATTCCTTTGAGATTGATGAAAGAAGTATAGCTTATCTATAGATGAGATGACAAACTCATTATAAATTATTTGATTAGTTTAGACATATAGATAATTATTGTTACAATTAAGCGATAAATACATATGGCTATGCTGGATTGCTGGTATGTCTGCCTCATTAAAAATGTTAGAGAAACATGATCATTTGGATTACACTTGTAGTGGACTAGTGGTGGGGGAGGTGGCCAGTTTGGTTGATCCATATAATGTAATTTGTTGGATTTTGTCCCGGATAGGTCGATCTCGATCCAAAAACAACAACAACATGGAAGTTTATCCTGAAAATTTTGGGTTGGTTGGATGAATTTTGTTCCACTGAACAATTTTGCACAAAGTTGTCACTCGCTAGGTTTAGTGTTTTGGGTGAATTACTATTTTGTGAGCTGAAAATGAGTTATCTACGATTTCGTTAACTAGTCATTTTAATTACTAAGATGTGAATGATCTAGTTTTCGCTAAAAAAAATTCAGAATGATAATGAATTCGATGGTTTTAAAATGCCTATTTCGTAGGTTTAAAGTGACTATTTCCAATTAGTCACTTTAAATCTGCAAAATTGTCACTTTATATATGTGAATTCTTATCGTTCGCGTTTTGGTAATTAAAATGAAGAGTGAACTAGAATCGTAAATTCGTCAAAAGTTGATCACTTTTTCTCTTATTTTTCCAGGTATACGAATTTTGAAGTCCAAGTCGATTAAGCCACAATTATTTATGCAGTCCACAAAGCCACATGATTGAGATGGTGAGTACATGTGCCAGCGTTCTTTTCTATTGAGCATGTGATTGCATTGAAGTCGCCAATCAGCATCCATGGTCCTTGTCATTGGTTTGTCACTTGCTGAAGTTTATTCCTAAGTCTACGTCTTTGGAATGCTTGAGAATAATGTGTTTCATATCTACTCTTACGAATTCAATTCATGTTTTTTTTTACTTATTACACCCCAATTAAAAATAAAGAAAATAAGTAAATTGGTAATAAGTAAAATTTGGAGTGCCAATAGAAATACTCTCATTTTTTTTCTCTTTTATATATATATTTATATATGGGTGGGGTTCCGTAGACACATAAAGCTACTCATAAAACTATAACGTTTTTGTCTCATATTGTTAAAAAGATTCGGAATGGGCTGATTTTTTGTGAGGATGATCTTTGTGGTGAGGGGATCATCCTTGCAAAAAATCATTTCATTCCAAAACTTCTAACCCCATCAAAAGTGATTTACAAAAATTGGACAGTCTAAAATTTTTCAACTTGTAAACATAGAGCTAGAAGTTTCATAATGAGCTGATTTTTTGTGAGGATGATCTCTGGTGAGGAGATCATCCTCACAAAAAATCAGCTCATTCCAAATATTTTTGTCCATATAAGACAAAATACGTTGTAGCTTTATGAGTAGCTTTGTGTGTATACGGATCCTAATCCTATATATATATATATAATTGTATATGAGCATAATCATAATTGTAAACAACTACTAAAATTGTTTGAACAAGTGTCCTAATTTTTTGTAATGTTGAAACTATAATTTGAGTTAAACCTTTGTAGTGTTTGAAGAGTATGGTGATCTTTAATGGGGGGAGGGAAGAAATTGAAGTGTAATAAGTAAAATTTGGAGTGCAAATAGCAACTCTCTTCCTTCTAGAGAGAAGTTGAACAAAAGAAAAGAAGAGATATGAAGCATGAGAGAGAATTAGGGGGCTTATAGAGATAAAGAGAAATGTTGGACTTTATTTAAAAATTAAGAAAAAAAAATGTTAGGTACAAGATGGTGATGGCATCCTCATTTGGAGAGGAGCATACCAAATCATACTCATTAAGCCTTTTAGGATTTGGTGCATGTGATATTTTCAAAGAAAGGTTTGAATAAATGGTGAAAAGAGGTTTAGTTCCAATAAAAATGGAGGAAGAATAAAAATGAAACGCTAATGATTTTTTGACTCAAAAATTTTCACTCGGTCTGTACTTGATTGACGTGGCAAGGGCATAGAACCGTTGTTCTTTTTCCTTGTGTATCCCGAAGAAAAATATCTATGGTTATGTTCCATTGCCATGTCAATTACGTATATACTTAGTGAAAATTTTCGAGTAAAAAAATCATGACTCAAAACAAAAAGGTCAAATGGGATCAACGACACCTCTTATCAGACAACTCCAAGATCTTCAGGATAAATCAGAAAATCAATAGCTTTGATACGATGTTGGAGAAGTAATTTCTACTAAATTAATTAATTATTACTTGAGCTCGAATAAGATTTTATAGACCTAAATCAACTAAAAGTATAGAAATCATAATTGAAAAGATCCTAATTAATTAACTAGTTCGTATTTTTAAATAGATGATCCTAAATATGATCTTAATTTGATCGTGAAATATAACTTTCTAATTCTAATAACATATATCATAATGATCGATGTATTTTATGCACATTCATTCAATATATCTCATAATCTAATACCATGTATACGTTGGGTTTGCATCATTTGTTTTCTATATATTATTTAAAGAGAAGTTGGGTTAGGTAGGAAAATGGTTGTTTTAGTGGTTGAAGCTTTCTTTTTCTATTTTCAAGTATGCACTTACTCCGTTATAAAAATCATATAAACGCGCGCGATGACATAAAATATTTCCAAAGGTAGATCCTCTTTTTAATATTTTTAATTCTTACAAAATAAATAATTGTTTTCCTCTTCATAACTTTTAATGTTCATAACTTTTCATCATAAATCAATTTATTAAAAAAAGAAACAATCATTAGAGAACCCTTTTTAGTCCTTCGACAAGACCATGGTCTATGGATTGGACAAAGCCCAGAAAGAGGTCTAATCCATGGTCCACAGGGACACTGGTTATCAAAAAAAAAAAAAAGTTTAACCATTAATGTATTTTTGAGAAAAGTAGCACACTATTGAAAATATATATAACATTAAGCATTATCATCAAATCCTTCATTAAACAATGAATCAAAGCACAAACAATCATAAGGTTCTAGAAATTAACCATAGACATGCAAAAAAAAAAGGATTATTTTTGTTTTTAATTTTTTTAAAATAACGTATTTAAAATGTAAAAAAACAAAGTCATGTTTAAAATGATATGTTTGGGGTCCAATTCAAAATCAATTGACAATAAGTGGAAAGGCCCAAGAACTTACAAAGAGAGAGACAAGACAATGAGTGTCCGATGTGGGACTAAACTTAACATGCCTCCTTACATATAAGCCAGACTAGACAGAAGCAAATGAAAATATGAATTAAATAACGTGGAGGAGAGAAAAGTCAATTCTGATACCATGATAAATTTAGGGTCTAACTCAAAACCAATTAACGAGCGAAGAGGCTTAAGAACTTATAAGGAGAGAGATAAGGCAATGAGTGTTTAACGAGGGACTAAACTCAACATAAAACATTAAAACACATTTTTTTTAGGTTAATTTTTTTTTATTGTTAGAGGTACTGGACGCGTTTTAAATGAAACTTTAAATAATAAAAAAAACAAATTTTTTTTAGTTACTATGATCACACGTGCCAAGGTTCCTATTCCCTGGTGAGACATGTGTGAGGGGAATGGTGAGAAAAAAATATTTTTTTTTTCTCAAATACTTAGTATTTTATTCAGCAGCCAAAAGAACGTGATTGGTCAGGTAGACAATCAATAGCACACCAAATCATTCCAATATTCGCACACAACTCCCCCAGAGTATAGGATCTTCATACACCATAACATTGGACAACAATCAATTATTAATAGAAAATGACTTATATACCCTCACCTTCAACCTCTCCCTTCAAACTAGTTATTTTCGAGCTCATTTTTCTTCCCAAACCCAATCATTTTCAATGTAGAATTTTTCATCATTTTTAAAAGCCAATCATCTTCAAGGATGAGGTTTTCATCTCAAAAATCAGTTATCTCCAATGTTCACACTTACAAAAATTGACAATTTTCTACAAAGGGTTAACATTATTTTGATAAAAATGGATTCAACATAATGTCGAATGGGGGTTTTGATTAGAGATAGATGATGAGGGTATTTAAGTCATTTGACATTAATAGATAAGAGAAGAAAGAAGTAGATTCGAGAACATGGGTGACGACGATAACAACTCAATTTCATCATTAAGTGATAATGATCGATAATGACATTATAATTTTCATATGTAAAAAAGGCATTTAAGATGCTTAAGAATCACTACATTTTTCAAGTCAATGGTCGAATAAATAGACAATGTCGAGGTCAACTAGTTTATACACTATGATTTATGTCACAAATTATTTACTAATTTTGACATTCAAATTAAAGGTTGCGAATACTTTGTAGTATTTTTATCCTACAATTATCTGTAGTGAATTTTGACGAATGAGAAATTGCCACATCATACAAAAAGAATAATCCACTCGTCAAAAACTGGAAGTTCAGGAACTGTCCATTTCAAAACCTTAGATCATGCTTAAAAAATGTTATTTTTTTCTCATATATATATTTTTTTAAAGATTTGATCTACCTAACATGGTTGTGATGCTAGATCTCATTTTTAACACCTCATTCTCTATTATTTTAAATTCATTACAAACAAATGCAAGAAAAAGTACTGCAAAGGGTCCCTTTCGAAATTAAAATTCGATTTTAGAGGAGAAATATGAAAATAAGAAATCAACACATCAAGTGAGGACACAAGGAAAACGATCACTATTTAATTCACACAAGTTTCTCTGAGTTGCTCATTTTAATTAAGAGCCTAGTGTGCCTCAACATTGTATAATTTAACTTCAAGAATTTGGGATTACATTTATCTAGTCATATTAGATAAGAATCTCGAATTATACTTATTTCAAGGTGACACATGTTGTTCACGGAAAAATTGATCTTTTACCCGCAAATACTATAAAAAGCATTTATGGAGACTAAAGTGAGTTATTCGTAACAAGCATTCTTCTTAGATCACACGGAAATTTTGGGGTTGAGACTTGAGCATAATAAATTTTACTTCACCTGGGCGAAAAAAGTTTCTCTTAATAAACTCTCTTTTTGTCAAGTGTGAAAAAAATCAAAATAGTAGAGATAACACAATCGCACAAAACTAAAAGATTTACATGATTCTTCAATGTGCCTACGTCCACAAAATAAAGCAAGAACGATCATTATTTTCTCATTTGTTTTACAGTCTCAGAGATCTCTATTTATAATACTGAAAGTTATCAAAATATGTAAACCCCCCCTCAAAAAAAAAAAAAAAAAAAACCTTTAAGAAAATCTTATACGATTACCCTTTTTGTATCCCTTGCCCCCTGCATCCCGTAACTCTACATAGCACAACAGAATACCAGATATGCTCTTCAAGGAATTGTTGTGTGATTTTGCGATGATGATTAATAAAACTTTAGGTTGGCTATTCAGTTAGATTTTTTCTAATTCAATTAATCCTTTTTCTTATGATTTTATATTCTCCCTCCTCATAGCCTCTCTTTTAGCTGCAAGTCTAGTAAAAGTGTGCAAACCAAATTGATTTACTAAAGTGGGAAATTGATCAAATTCTCTATGAAAAATGTAAAAAAAACTAAGTCATTGTGGTTGTGAGTTTCTTTTGAAACCGACTGACTGTTGATTTATGTACACTATGGGGTGTTGGGTACCAACTATTTAATGACACTGGGCCTCTTTCCAATTATATAAAAAAATTCCTAGTTTTGTCCCAAATTAATTTCTAATTATTTTCAACAGGGCGTCAATGGATCGGATCAACTCCGAAATCTGATATGTTCCAATACAATAACTACAGGTCCAAATCAAGGATTTTGATTCCAATAAGAACCTAACCTAATCAGTTTTGGATCAGTCATCTTCTATTTCAATAGGGACCCAATCTCATAATTTGTTTGAAGTATATAAATGATGTATATTTATATTTTATTTGAAAACGCGGGAGGTATCTCAAATTTTCACCAAAACTTGAAGGGTACCTCTAAAGGATTTTTTATTTTATTTTATTTTTTCCTTGGGGAATTTAAAAAAAAAAAAAATTGTGATGTATAATTTACATTAAATTAGATTGGTAATATAACAGCCAAAAAATTTTAAAAAGAAAACAAGAAAGGACAAGATATGTTTAGAAATTGAGTGTGGATCTATTTCTAGCTTTTACTGTGCTTCCAAGAAGCTTCAATCATTCATGTCTACTGGGAAACTAACAAGGTGGCGGATCATCTTGTCTCTTTTATTAGTATTGTGAATTGTTTAAAAATTAGTGTGGGTCTATTCTAGCTCTCTAGTTTCTTTTATTTTTCAGGATTAAAAAGATTTCCTCTTCCCTGGGTTGTAATTAGTCTAGGTCTAACTTAACTTTGTTGACCTTTCAAAAAAGAAAAAAAAAAAAGAACAAGATTTGAAAATTTGGTGATTTTGATTTGTATACAAATTTTATACAATAAGAGAACTTGTTAACAATAATACTGATGGGATAGGAGGGTTCTGCTGAGCTGTAAATTTTTATTATAAAAAAAATAATAATAATAATTTATTATAATGGGGGTGTCTAGACGTAAACTAGAGGGACCGGATGAACCAGAGCCAGAACCAAAACATTGGGGACCCTCCCTTGGGCACATGCAACGCCTGCACATAACATGCACCGAGTGAGGGAACGCCCTTACGGATGGCCCTGAAGAAATATTGTTAATATTGGGTATCGAACACACAACCTACGGACTCTCACCGCTTATTGGATTCGAAATTGCCATTGAGATTTGAGCCAACCCCCCTTGGTGTTCCAATGAACCGTAATTGAACTCGAATTCATCTATAAGCATCAACCATCGGATTCACATTGAACATTTATTCCAAATATGTTTCTTCTACCTTTTCATTAAAAGATATGGTCCCTCCATTGCAACATGTGTGGACAAAATTAGGCAAGAAGTGAGAGGGGATGGGAATGTAGTAAAAAATGAAAGAAATTACCATTACATAATTCAAATAATGGAATTAAATTTAATGCATATAATGCAGTTGTGGTCGTTTAATCTTTTTAATTACTTCTCTTAAAAGTTTTACAATTTGGATTTCTACAAACGCTAACATAACTATTAATAAGATTGAACTTAATCATCTAAGAAGTAGAAAGCGTGCAATTGATGTTGTTATATTTTGTGAAGCCCAGTGGTCCTAGTCTATAGGGATGCATTATTAATCAAGCCACAACTTCCTTCTATCGAATTTTTGATGTCTATGTCCCCATTTGGTGTATTATGTATCTAATTTCTTGAAGTGGTGTCTCATTGAGAGAGAGATTCCATTGCTACACCAACTTTTGCTAATGCCACCCCAATTCATAGGTAAATCATTAGCATACATCTTGAGGTGGCATTAGCAAAAGTTGGGGTGGCAATAGATCTTAAAAAATAATGTAGGGAAAGAGGGATTATATTGCCACATCATCTTTTACTAACAGCACCTCAATTCATATAACACCGAAAAAGAAAGAATTAAGACTATTTTGTGGAGTCCTCTAAGTAAAAAAAGTTGGTGCAGCAATGGCCTGGTTGCTTGAACCAGGATTGGTGTGTTATAAGTAAAAATGGGGTGCCAATAGAATCTCTCTAAAAACCTCTTCCTAGTTCCAACTGCAAAATGTGAAATTCAATTCAAATTTCTTTCATCTTGGACTTATAAACCGTTTTTTTTTTTTTTTTTCCAGAGAGAGAGAGGCTGTCAGGTGGATTAAATTCTCTCATTTAATGTTCTCAACGACACAGTGGACCTCAAATTCAATTCTTGCAGCAACCTGGTTATTTTGGGTGAATGTAGTAATTACTTTCATCACATTCTGTCTTTTATAATTCTCTCTTAAATTCGAATTCATCTTTATTTTTTATTTAATTTTTTTTTTCCAGAGAAAGCAAACCCATTAAAGAAATCTGATCTTACATCAAATTCCTTTTTTTTTTTTTTCTGATACCCATCACTTAATAATCTGTCTGTTTATCTCTCAAGTTGATAATGTTCTAAAAGAAGAATATGAGATTTTTTCCATCTTGAAGAGATTGAGAAATGGATGGTTTCACTGTAGATGATGATGAAGACATAGCTATCAAGAGAGATTATGGGGAATCTCGGTCTTGTGCACATGTTCATTCCCAACATAAACGCTCTAAGAGGTGCAAACTTTAAGCCTTTTTTCTTTTCTTCTTTCTGTCTTTTTTTTAAAAATCTGTTTTTGTTGACTTTATTTAATTTGGGTTGGTGTTCATGGAAAGAGATGTAATATAAAATGTTGGGTTTTTTTTTTTTTAATTATTATTTTCAGCATTTTGTGGGTTTAGAGTGGTATTTATCTGTGACTAGTGTTGTATTATGAAATGGGTATGAGTTTTTTTTTTTTTTTTTAATTATTATTATTTTCACATGTTCGAGGTTTTATGGGAGTTCAAAACTCAATTCCCTTTAATATGAATGAAATAACATTATGGCTTTGTTGAATTTGGGTTTGGTGCTCATGGAAAGAAATGTAATATAGAATGTGGGTGTTTTTTTTATTTATTATTATTTTCAGCATTTGTGAGTTTAGAGTGATCTGTGTGTTTTTTTCCTTTTTAAATTTCAATTGGATCTCAAATAGTATTTGGGATTTTGATTCACAAATTAAAAAAAAAAAAAAAAAATCTTCATAAGAGTAATTGAGTGTGATTAACGAAGATTTCACGATGTAGGTTAAATCCACCTGTGTTGTTCATTAGATTTTCAGCTAGGTTCTTGTCTTTTTTTCAGTTGTGGGTTTTCATTAACTCCCTCGTCGTTTGACATTTGGTCCTTATAAATTATTTTGGCCATGTTTTGTCTACTCCTAATAGTGAACATGGATTATGAATGTGGCTTACTGATCTTATTATTCTCTTTATATAAGTCGACCAATTGTCAATAAAATGTTGCACACAATTCCTACATCGTAGATTAGTACAAATTTTGTAGGCCTTGGGGTAATATATGTTTGAGAGATGGAATGGTTTATATTACGATAGAGTACCATGGCACCTCTATCACTGCCAATTGGTCAAAGAACCTACAACTCAATGCATGTCACAACCAATCAACAGCAACAGAGGTGCCACAGTAAAATTTTAAAAAAAATGTGGCTTACTGATCTGATTATTCTCTTTATATAAGTCGACCAATTGTCACTAAAATGTTGCACACAATTCCTACATCATGGATTAGTACAAATTTTGTAATATATGTTTGAGAGATGGAATGGTTTATATTACGATAGAGTACCGTGGCACCTCTATCACTGCCAATTGGTCAAGAACATATAACTCGATGCATGTCACAACCAATCAACAGCAATAGAGGTGCCACAGTAAAATTTTAAAAAATATCCTGAATTTAAAATTGATCTCTCTTTCCTTCCAGTGCTTCTGAGAGGAACTTGGACGTCGCAAAACATGGAGTGTCACATTCCATGGGGAAGGACCCAAATGTCTCAAGTGTGAGTCCATCGGTAACTTTTATCTATCTCATGTACTATTTTGTGTTCACGTACGAAGACCACGCTAAGAATACGATTTACCCAACTTTTTGAAAATATAAACTATGTTCAAAGAAATTGAACTTAAGAAAGTGAAAGACAATTACTTCTTACACTTTTTTTCTGAATCCATCAGGATTTACAACCTAAGGAGAGGACTCACAAAGCAAAAAGTCCTTTTCATCAAGATGTTTGTGGTACTAGGGTCAACACTTCCTTAAGCCATCAAGCTTCCTTGGAGAAAGATGTAAGCATCTGATCAGCCTTACTTTTATGCTAAATCTGCTTTTATGTGAATACATATCTGCGTGCTTGTTTATTTATATGTTTTTCAACATTAAAATATATAATGCATATATATACATCTAAACCAATATTATTTTAACAACGTGTACACTGCAAAATTTTCATGGAAGAAATCCTAGAATGGGGTGTTTCTTATGTTAAGAAAACAAGGGCAATCAAACCAAGGAATGAATCGAAAAAAACCAAATGCAAATCGCACAAAGAACATAGAGGTTTTATGTGGTTCCCTCAAGATTGAGGTACGTCCACGGATCACAGTCGATTCCACTATGAAGAAAAAACTCGCAGTTACAGATTACACCCTTTCACCATAAAGAGAAATATATGTACCCCATGAAACGTAACTAGGGCTAGGCATAATACTAGTGAAATTACGAAAATACCCTTGGGAAAATTTCTACAAGTAGTGGTTCTTCTCCATCTGAATGATATAAGAAAGACATGTAGGTGTGAGGAACAACTTCTTTGAAGTCAAATTACAACAGCTCCTATATTCTGGCTTATTACTTTCAGCGTTACTTTTTATTAGAATACTATCATATTCCTGCACTTAATGATGTATAACCTGTCAGATCGAGCAGATGCAATTGCAGTTACAGAAGGAAAAGAGTATGCGCATTATGCTTGAGAGGGCAATGGGTCGAGCTTCTAGTACTTTGTCTCCCGGACACAGACATGTTGCTGCTCAGGTATGCATAGTTTTGACTTTTAAATACTGAAATTAGACAAATTTAGGTCTACTTCTCACTTAACCACTAGTGCATCATTTAATTGTTGGGACACCTATTCAATTGGCCATTTTTCGAAGTTCACACAAGTTGGATGATCTTTGTTCATGAAGATGCAGCCTATCAAGTTGGTAAGACGTGTGGAAAGTGTTCCCATGGCGTAGGTTCGACTCCCTTAAAACCCAACTTCACAATTACCTTCCAAAAAATAAAATGATCTTTGTTCATAA
Organism: Akebia trifoliata; assembly: GCF_017979445.1. Classification (NCBI taxonomy): domain Eukaryota; kingdom Viridiplantae; phylum Streptophyta; class Magnoliopsida; order Ranunculales; family Lardizabalaceae; genus Akebia; species Akebia trifoliata. Next base: position 29,639,481 of record NC_141386.1, read on the forward strand.
CTGTCTGAGAATATAAAATTTATGGATTGTATAGTAGACATTCTAGAAGATTGCAAATGATCTTAAATTGTTCGTAAGTGTGGGTGTAACCTCAGGTGCATGAGGTTAGTTGTATTTCCTCCCCTGTTACTCCCTCATATGTAGGGGACATTTCAAGAGTCTCACTTGGCTGATGAGGCTCCATCACATTCAAAGTGGACTTAAGAATCCTACCTACATAGGGTTTTCTATACTCCTTGAAATGAAGATGCCATCTTGGTGAGGTTAGCCAATAGTTTAGTCTATTATTTATATCTAAAATTTGTTTATTTAAGTTCAAATAAAATCATTTATATTTCAGTTTGGAAAACTTATATCTACACAGGTTTCCTTCCATATGTACCATGTGAAAAGGACATATAACAGAGTGAGGAAGCATGAAATTTAATGTCATCATAAAATATTAATATTTTCTCGGAAAAAACTTTGAAGCATTCATCCCGCTTCAAAATTTCGGTAGAACCCTTTCCCTTAGATTACACATGGTGTCTCTAAGGAGGTATCCCAAATATTGACGAAAAAGAAGGGGGGTGACATAAATCCAAAAAGCCACGTGACATGTTATGAAGAGGGTTCCTCCAAAATTTTGAAGCCGCCTGATAACTTCAAAGTCGGACTCTATTGTCTCACTGTCGTGTATGATGACTGTTCTGTTATACTCAGCTCCATTTAGAGTAGGACTTTTGCCTGACTTAGTAAGGAAAAAAGGCCCCACTAAGGCTCATCCACTGTCAAAACAAAACCTTGATATTGTTTTGACTGGATGAGCCTTAGTAAGGCCTTTTTTCCTTACTAAGTTAGTCAGGAAAGGGTTTTTGCTCCATTTATAAGTTTAGTTGGATATAACATTATGATTCATGACAGACAAAGGAGTTGATAGCAGAGATTGAGTTACTTGAGGAGGAGGTTGCAAGCCGTGAACAACATGTTCTTTCTCTGTACAGAAACATTTTTGATCATTGTGTTAGTGGGGCACCTTCTATGCAAAGCTCAGGCATGGTTTCTCCAGCCCATACGAAGACTGAAGCACGTAAACACCCGAGCATAATTTCAAGGTCATTTTGCTCCTCCTCAATGAAACTACCTTTGCAACCTTTCCAAGTTCTTTCTTCTATTAAGGATCCAAGGAAAAAGAACGAATCGTTGCAATCAAAGACAAGACGTGCTTTACTTTTGAGTGGCCAAACCAACATTCATACTGAGAACAAATTTTCAGATCCTATTAAGGTATGTTAAGAAGCGAATTTTTTTATTATTCTAGAATCTTTTAATCTATGGCTTATGTGAAGAAAAACATAAAAAATCTATGCCTTTGGCCTACGAATCCAATCAAATATGTTTGGTTTAAATTTCCACTTCGCTGACTTGGCTTGCACATCTCTATTTTGTCTTCAGGTTCATGAAAAGATACCAACTATGGAGAAAACTTCTTTAGCGCGTACACTTAAAGATCACCTGTACGAGTGCCCAAGTAAGTTGTCCGAGGAGTTGGTCAGGTATATGGCTTCAATATATTGCTGGCTACAGAGTGGAACAGTATCTACAAAACAAGAAAAGAACCGTTCGCCTTTATTGTCAAGGTCATCTACTAATGTGATCATCCCCCGACGTGGCACTGGAGAGGATAAGGAGTGGTCTTGCAGATCTACGGTGGAAATATCGTGGATATCAACTGACAAAAACCAATTCTCTCGTGCATCTTATGCCATTAACAACTATAGGTGGGATCCTACATCCACAATTATTAGAAATAGAGTGAATATTAAGCGTTCTTTCTTTCATTTTTGAGGAATTAAGGTGCCTGTTATATAGACTACAAGCATAGTCCAACAAATTCATAATGGTTCATGTGATGTACATGCAAGCGGTAACCCATCATTCAATGGGTGCATGCAATGTACATGCAAGTGGTAACCCATCATTCAATGGGTACCATACAAAAAAAAAAAAAAACCCATCAGAGTTCAGAACCATTCAATCTATCACCATTCACAATCTTCTGGAGAGTCATCCAGAAAAACTCTAAATGACAATATCATCCTGTCAGTCCGAATTTTGTAGAGTGTATATTTTCCTCCACTCTTGGTCTTTCATACCCCAGTTAAGCCCTGTGACCCTCTTATATTCATAGGTTCTCCCCTTCTCCAATAAATCGATCTTTTGGAGTAGTTGGTTGGTTAACATGGCATCAGAGCGCTAGGTTCATATAGGTCACATCATGGGGTTCAATTATGGGTGAGGGGGGGAGTGTTGAATGTAAATTTTCCTCCACTCTGGGGTATGTCATACCCGATTTATGGCTCGTGTCCCTCTTATATTCGTAGTTCCACTAGTTTTCAGTTAACACCAACAAATGCATTAGATTAGATCCGGTTTCTCCTATGCGGGAGTGATAACATGATTCTCATGTTATTTGATTTCAGAGTTCTAGTGGAACAATTGGAAAAGGTGAATGCAAATCAAATGGGAAGCGATGCCCAAATGGCGTTTTGGATCAACGTGTACAATGCTCTTGTTATGCATGTAAAGATTGTATAACTGAAAACTAGTTTTCCTTTTTATCATTTTGCTTTTATATAAATCTTTCTTTTATGACACATGCAGGCATATTTAGCATATGGGATCCCCCAAGGATCCCTGAGAAGGTTGGCTTTGTTTCACAAGGTAGTGCACTTCTTTTAAATTAAGTATACTCTATTTGGTAACCAAGCTAGTGAGATCTGATTATAATAATTTTGTGTATCTCTGAATTTTTAAAAACATTGATGGGTTTCTCTGTTTAGTGCAGGCTGCTTACAACATTGGGGGTTATGTCATAAGTGCAAATTCCATAGAGCAGTCCATATTCTGCATTCGTACTCCCCGAATTGGCCGGGTATTATTAACCTATCCCCTATTTCTATGTCAAGCACACATTCATACAAGGGAATGGCATCTGAGCATTGTAAAAAAATGTTGTAACAAATAGTTGTCCCCCAATCCCGAGTCCTGGCTCATATATATAAGGTTGGGTTCCATGGATTCGAGAAATATGACTCAAGAAATAACACATGATCTTGACCGTACAAACACAAAATACAACTAATGGAAATTATCCTCGAGATACATATTATCAGGATACACATAAAATTCTGACCGTTGTATGTTGTAATACAGTCATGATCATGTCTGCTGTTCATTTATTGAATTTTTGTGACTCTATTTACTTGTTTCAATTTACTTAACAGTGGTTCGAAACTATTATTTCAACTGCAATGAGAAAGAAATCCGGGGAAGATCGGCAAGTCCTTGGTTCGAGATTTGCTCTCCAAAATTCCCAACCACTTGTTTGCTTTGCACTTTGTACAGGAGCTTCTTCGGATCCTGTGGTAAGTTCTTTCTTCTATTCAACCTCTTTTATCACTGAATCTCAGCTTCGATCATGTTTTATGAACACTTCCAAGATTGATACCAATCATAGGTTTGATTGGATCAAACCTTATTGATTTTTCGTTCATATGGGCCAAGCCAGCTTCGATCTATGTTACCAAATTCGTCCGTACTAGTCCGAACCACAGACCAGTTCATGGTACGGTTCGGTCTGGGTTTGCAAAATCAAGCGACTCATGAACCCAACGAATTTTTATTGGGTTCAACGAACAAAAGCACATTGGTTCGGTGAACCAAACATTCTTTTTCATTGTTTATATTTAAAATCTGGATTATTGTATTAATTTATTTTCATTTAACTTAGAATTTTTCAACAATATAATTTTACTTGTAACTTGTATGCTTGAATTATATATAGGGTAGCATTCGGCATATAACATTAGGAAGACAACGTTGGGAGACAAAATTTGTCCCATATGACTTAAAAGTTTCATGTTATCTCCCTAACGTTGTCTGCCGAATGGGATCCATATACATACAAGCAAACCAAGCTAATGGACCGATCTAAGGAACCAAAGTGAACCAATAAACAAATTATCTCCCGGTTTCGTTCTTGAATTCAAACCGAGCGAACCGACAAACCAGGTAACATAGGCCTATATCCAGTGGTTCTCAATTCACAATGACTTGACTTCATCAAACATACATTGCTGAATTATAGTAGGCTCTTGTTGATTTCAGTTGAATATGAATGGTCACTGATTAATGGCACCTTATCTTGTACAACCTTTGTAGCTAAAGGTCTACACATCCACAAATATTATAGAGGAGTTAGAAGTAGCTAAGAAAGAGTTCCTTCAAGCCAATGTGGTGGTTAAGAAGTCAAGGAAAGTGTTTCTACCAAAGGTACTCGAGAGGTTTGCAAAAGAGGCAAGCATAGGTTCTGACAATCTTCTCAAGTGGGTATCTGAGAATGTTGACAAGAAGCTTCATGACTCAATTCGGAAATGCGTGGAATGTAAAGTCAAGAGGAAGGCATCGCATATTATCGAATGGTTACCTTACAATACAAGGTTTCGCTACATTTTCACGAAGGACTTAACGGAAAAACCATGGTGGGTGTGAGTTTATTGTGCTAAGAGTCTCATAGGAGTCTTTATTGTTGAAGGAGCAATGACTTTGAATATTAGAACTTGAAATGTACTCGTGATCACTCTCATTGTACAAAATGCACATTATCTTGTTGACACTTTGTTCTTCTATGATGCAAAGTGTTGTTGATCTGTTTGTGGGTTCGATGGTTTAAATGATTTATCTTGATTACATGAAATGGTGAAACTGTTTAGTAAATTGCAACCATTGGATTGTAGTAATTCCAATGATCAATGATTGTGATGCGATACACCTTACGAATCTAAACTAGCATAAAGTTGTCTTAAATTACACCAAAACAATGGTAAATGAAGAGAATGTAGAGGAGAACCAACTACAAGTTATCAAGGCAGGGCCAACGGAGTATCCTGACCACCAAGGAGGTGTCAGCTAAAGGAATCTTGTACCTCCATTCCACCACATACAAAGCCAAACAAAAAAAAAAAGGCAAATCATCATTATCTCGAAGAATTGATTAGAAGCTATCATTTCCCCGGGTACATAGATCTTCTCTTGTTTCTCAACCGAAAGATTGTTTACGACACTCTCCATAATTTCCATTGTGTATTTCTAGTTTAATTTTATCACAACTTTTGATCTCATTCACAAGCACCAATAAATATTGGGGTATTTTAGAAAACATCCCCCGTAAAATTGGTAATATTAGGTTTACCCCCTTTTCAAAATGCAAGATTAGGCTTACCCCCCTCGACCGTCAATGTGGCGTTTTCTTGATGATTTAATGGTGAAAATTTGAATTTCTCTTCTATGCTCTTTAAATACTTAAATTACTAAATCAAAATTCGGAAAATACAAAATTTTACTCTTAAATCAGTAAGAAAAAACAGCATTGACTTACAGTCAAAGGGGTTAACCTAATCTTGCATTTTGCAAAGGCGTAAATCTAATATCACCAATTTTACAGGGGGGTGTTTCTAAAATACCCTAAATATTGTTACCATCAATGCCTTTTGATTGGTCAAAGCATTTATCTTCATATATTTTCTAACAATGTTGTTAAATCATTTTCAACCTTTCTATTGTCCTTTGAAAGAATTCAACTTCCATCAATAGGGCCTTTCTTACCTTTTGCCACCATTAGAAATAGTTGCGTGAAAAATGACTTCAAGGAATCTACTTGTAGACATGGTTTCAAAACTCGTCCGAGACCGATACGTATCGCCTGAATCATCTTGGTATTAGACATGGATGAGACAAATAGACAAGTCAATATTTCAAATGATATTTAAAATCCAAAGTTCATTTTTTTTCATTTTTGAACGAGACGTCTCAAACGTATCAAAAAACTCATTCGAGACGACTCGGTATCTAGCTTGGACAAGACAAGATGAGACACCAAAACCCAATTTTAAAACCATGCTTGTAGATGAGGTTGAGATTGACCATATATACCCCACCTTCGGATTCCTTTATTTCTCTCTTCTCTTTCTATATTTCTTTTTAGGATTTGAAGGCAACGACATATATAAACAACCTGACACATTTTGACTCTGCATTTTACTTATGGATTTTATCATGTGACTCATAAAAAAACACATATCCCTACCATTAAACACATGAAATTCAAATATTATGCTTTATTTATAGGGTAAATTATCATTTCGTGCGACGGAATTTTGATTCCGTTTCACTATTCATTTTTATTCTTAAAACAAGAAAAGTGAGATCACAAGTTTTTCAAAGTGACGATATCTTGATTTCAAGTAGTCAGATCAAAGCGAACTTGTAACATCGTCACTTTTATAACCAACGAGATTGTCACCTTGAACCAACCAAATCATCACTTTGAAAAATCAAAGATCTCGTCGTTCATGTTTTGGGATTTAAAATGAATAGTTATTTAGAATGGAAATTTCATCGAAAGTTGGTTAAATTTTGGAAAATTTGTTCTACATTTGTACTTTCTTTTCTTTCTTCAAACACACACTAACACAAAGAAAAGACCAAAAATCCAACTTCCAAACTTTGACTCTCGAGTAAGAACTTTATCGAAATGCATTAATATCTAATGCGTGTAACCGTGTAACTTTACGAATAGATTTAATTGGTCCACGTATCCTACTTTAATTGGCAATTGGTGGACACTGAATCATTTTTCTCGCACTTTGAGACTTCATGAGACACGAGGCCGAAAGCAACACAACTTCAAGGGTTTGGAGTTTGGACACACCCTTCCACATTTGGTTAATATTTGAGATGCCCCTCTGTGTTCTAACTGATGAAAAGCGTCCTTTGACCCTGGTTATCTTTAAGAGATCAATTAAAATGACCTAAATGCCCTCATTTTCAACCTCTAATAGAAAAAGGAAAAAAAAAAAAAAAAATCTCCAAAGATTTGTCATCTTCAAGTTAAAGATTCTATCTACTCCAACCTTCAAACTTCATAAATAATATCAGATTTTTTAAGAAGAAAAAAATAATAGAATTTTGGATAATAAAAATTAAAGTTTTTCTACATAGTGGTTGAGGATGAAAGTAATTTTCCCAAAAGATTGAAGAGCATTAAGTTAACATATCTTTGGGAGAAAAATCAAGGGTTTTGCCTGGAGTTCGAAGATGATAACATTTAGGCTGTTTTTTGTGATTCTTTTTCCATAGTAGATTGAAATCGAGAAGCATATCATCACTTTGAAAACTTAGTGGTGTCTTGATAATTCACCAAAAAATGGAGGGTTATGTTTAAAATCTAAATCACCCACAAAAATTATGGAAAATGCTAGCCTCAATTTGTGAATTTGACCATGAAGATGTTATGGATTCTTAAGAAAAATGTATTCGTAGGAGGAAAAAATGTTAAATTAACTTCCTACTACACTGCGCGCAACATTGCGTTGGCGTGTGGTGTGCACAAAACTATAGATGTATTTCCTTGAGATATAAGTATTATATAATTGAAAAAAATTGATGATTCTATGCAAAGTGTTGAAGGTAGTGTTGGAGGAAGTTAGTGTAGCATGGTCTACCACTAAAAAAAGTGTAATGATTTTCTCATGCCCCCCTCTAACACAAGCCCCCTATCATACAACCGTAGATCATTTGTCTTAGGATACACATAATCATAAATCTTTTTCTTATGTATCCCGAGGCAAAATAATCTACAGTTCTGTGATGGGGGCGTCGTATTATCACGACTCTTAGGAAAATGCTTTTTAATCTCTTGAAGATTGAAGTTGATCTCTATGGGATGGGCATTTTCCCTCAAATCCTATTTGGGCCTTACATGTTTTTATGTTCAAGGTCTTTTAAGGAGTTTATAGATGTAGTCATTGAGTAATTATATTTATATGGAAGTTAATCTATAATTGAGTTTTTATTATTTGTCTTCTTTGCTTACATAGGCCTTGCTTGTTTGCTTTGTAGGTAATTCTCAACACCATTTATATTATTATTTTTTAATAATTTTATTTTATCTACATAATAAGTGAAACACTTTCCTTACTAACATAGTAAACTTTTAAGCCTTACTAAGGGTTGTTTTGCTAAAATGGATTACCACATCGGCAATCCAACACCACAACCATCTAAGTTTCATTGAAAAATTCACATCCATTTATTTTTTCTTTCAAAAAACAATTTCTTATGAGCTTGATCCAAGGTTTTGAAAATTGACAGTTTTCGACCTTCCACTTAACTCCCAAACCTAAAATTAAAATTCAACGATGAAAAATGACCTAATAAGGCTAGTCAAACTCATGTAATAAAACATAAAGCCGTACTACACCACTTGTGTTGGACATTGGGTCGAGCATTGAGTTGATTTCTTTCCAATAAAACCTTCCCAAATTTATTACAAACTCTGATATCTATATAAAAAAGGTACTAATTTTTTTTTGTGTGTGTGCAAAACACCAGATTTATTATGAGAGTTATTAATGCCACACCAATTTTTACTAATGTCACACTAATTCCTATATAAACCACCAAAGCATTGCACATAGTTAGTGTGACATTAGTAAAAGTTGATGAAGCAATAGCAACTCTCTTTATTACATAGTGTCAAATTCACTCAAGCTTAGGTCAATGAGAACCACTACATTGTCTTCTTTTTCTTTTTTCCTTTATCTCATGATATCTTCAATTTCAAGATAAAAATAGATATAATTAATGAAATAATTAAGGCAAAACAGTTTAGACAATTGATTCAACTACCTTGTTTGCACTTGCAACCCCAAGTGTTAGGGTATATTTCAGGTGAAAATCAAGGGGTTTCTGCTAAAGATTGTAGATGAGAGAGCATTTAAATAATTTAAGTTAATATGAGAGAAGGAGAGGCCTAGGTAAAGGGGGTCATATCATATGTTCAAACTCAAGGGGGTATCTCTTATAGAGAGCAAATGCGAGGAGGTATATCTAAATCACCCTAATAAAAAAGTTATGGCGGAATATGAATGGATGGGAGTACGTGCAGCGCACGTGCATATTCGGACTTCGGTTGTGATTATAAGCGAGGTACAATCGTAAATATGTCAAAGAACAGGGGCATCTGATTCAACAAACGTACCCCTTTTTTAAATTTGGACGCCAATCACACGTACCTCTCCTGAGTAGCTATACCAAGAAAGTTTGCGAAGCGTGTCTGCGAGTGAGAGCGCGAGAGAGAGAGAGAGAGTTGTTCGATTTTCGTACTTCTTCGTTTATTCAGCAGAAATACCCTTTGATTCACCTTGGAATTACCAACTCCAGGCACTGTAGTTCTTCTTCAACGTCGAAGAATACATGTAAGTAGGTCACCAAATTAGGGTTTCTTCTCTAGACTAGATACTTTCTTCACTATCTAAGGCGTGTCGCACTTTTGGAAAATGAGTCCGCGGATGCCGTAGGATTTAGGGTTTGGTGATCAACGGCCACGATTTTCGTCTCCTGATGGAGGTACCCCTGCTTCTTCTTGTTTCGTTTACATTCCTTGCCGTATTGTTACATTTCCACTTCAAATGTTGAAACAATTGAAACTTAAAAGCAGAAAATAAAATAAAAATAAAAATAAAAATTAGGGCTTCTGTTAGTTTCTTGTTTTAACTTGTGATTATTATTTTTTGGTTGGTAGGTAGAAGGTTAGGTTTGTTTGCGCAGTTGATCTGTGAAGAATTAGGGTTTTTGAGTAAAAAAAATTGTTTTTGAGATATTTGAAAAGTGGGGTTTGGTACATAGTAAAAAAACGATTTTTTAGGACATCTGAGGAGTAGTTTTGTGGGGCAAAAGCGCAAATTTTAATATATTATTTTAGGACATCTCAGAGGTTTCGTTGTGCGTCATGGTTTTCCAACTCGGACAAGTCAGAGTAGAATTGGTAAAAGGTTTTAGAGGCCACCCAGCAAGTAATTGTGCCGTCCAAAAACTGAGTCAATAAGAAATGGAGTCTCTAGGTTTTGTATGAACGATTTTTAATAATTAAATGTTTGTGATTAAAATGATATTTTGAAATTGGTTTGAACTTTGTTTGGGAGGCTTTGACTCGTGCGAGTCTGATTGGCCAAGTCAAACTGGACTTGGTGGGTACTGTTCCAATCTGATCTGGTTTGTAAAACCATGTTGTGTGTATACTTGACAAGATAGCTTTTAGTGTTTTTGAGAAGTAATTTATGGATGAAATTCAAACATTTTTATTTATTAATTTATTCTAATGCTGTTTTGGTAGTATGGGCTTATTAAGGCAAAATGGGAAATTTTTTATTTTTATTTTTGGAGGGGAGTTCTGAAAATTTGATGTTATTTTTGTGTTCATAAGTTCAATTTGTGCCTGTATTAATGTTACTTTTATTTGGAGGAAATACTTTGAATTGCTTTATTTATTTTTTAAATAAAAACTAATTAAAAAAAGAAATGAAAATGAAATGCCACGGTTTGTTTTTATTAGGTCCTTGTTTTCACAGTGACACCTCATGCTTCATTATATTATTGGCTCTTCATTGTTTGAAATACCAATTTGCAAACATAACTTTTGTGAAAAAGGTGCGACAATAATATTGTGGTTGGATACTGGACACCGGAGTTACCTATACTCATGGCATGGGTGCTTAGTGTCAAGGTGTTGACGTGTGTTCAACACACCAACTTTTGAAAATTTGAATACGGCGACACAATCATACGGAAAAATAAAATTCAAATGACTACATTCCAAAGAGTATTTTAGAGATCATGCTTATATTCCTTTAAAATAGAGAAATCATAATAGTAGAAGAAAAATTAATAAGATATACAAATTGTTTGATATGTCAAATTGAAACATGTCTTAATGAAGCAAAACTACATGGAAATCTTAGAGAAATGATTGGAAAACCTACTTGACTAAAACACAAAATTTGAACTGTTTGTTGGCACCTAACTTAATTTATTGGGTAATTTAGATATACCCTCCATGTTTTGTTCAATATTAGAGTTATCTTTGTGTTTTCAAATTGATGACATGCCCTTTGACCTAGGCCTTCCGTGAGAGACTAGCATGAATGATCTAAATGCTCTAATCTTCAACCTCTTTCTGAAAACCCATGATTTTGTCCACAAAATCAATTATCTATTTTTTTAATAAATAAAAAAATAATTAATAAGAGGATGAGATGAACTCAAGAAAGACGATACAAGGGCTAATTCCTTCCCATAGTAACAAAAAATGTCTTTCAATTTTTTGAAAAAAATGCGTCTTGTATCTTTGACGATTAAAATGATAAAAACGTCACTTTCAAGAAGTAGCGTTTTTTTGTTTTGTTGTTGTTGAAAAAGTAACGTTTTTTTTAAAACGTTTTGAACAAGTTTTTTTTCAAAAAAAGAAAAAGAAAAAGAGAGCTAAACACTTTTTTTTTTATATTTAAAATGTGTGATTTGATACCCAAGTGGCAAGGCGAGCGCCTTGGTGCGCTTCAAGTCGGGGCGGACCGCAGGCGTCTTAATAAATCTGAGCGGGGCAGTGTAAGTGAGGCGAACCAAGGCGCACGCCTTGGCTGTGCCTTAATCAAGGTGCACTAGGTGCATGCCTCACTTAAAATCGAATTATATATATATATATACACACACACACAAAAAAAGTACATTTTTTACTATTAAAAATATTTAGATTTACATTTTTTCATTTGTATTAGGCTCACTAGGGGTATAGGACTGACCCAAGGTACAGCCCGACTCTTTAGGGGTGGTTAGGGCTCAACCAAGCCTGAATCGGACCCACCCATTGACAATCCCAATTGTTCTTATGTTGTAGGTGCAATGGTACATGTTGTTTGGCCTGTTTATACTCACATTTTTCTTGTTCGTTCTCTCTAATTTTTCTGCTACTACTAGCACTTCTTCTTTTTGAAATATTGAATGAATACTTTACTATATTTTCAAAACTCATATTTATACATGTTATAATTGAACAATATTTGAAACCCATCTTTCACTTTTTTTTTTTTTTGAATATTATAACCTATAATTTTGTAATTTTATGGTGCCTTGCTTCACTTAGGCGTGCGCCTTAGGCACTAAGAGACCTTTGCATCTTTCGCCCTTAACTACACTGTTTAATAGAATTTGGTGATTCATAAATGTAAAAAAATGGGATTTGATGATAGTATCTTGATATTATGATTTTTCATTTTTTTCAATAGTATATTATTTTTAACAAAAGATATGTTGATGAGTAAACTTTTTTCTGTCATCATAACATGTATAATTATGTTTGAGAACATGTTATATTGGAAACATAGAATGAATTAAAATAATTTTCTTCTGTATTATTAAGTATATGCATTTTTCATAATTTTAAATATATTTGTTTTTCTCTTTTATGTTTCATCATTTTTTCCCGTTTCTTTCTATTTTTTGCCCGATTTCTACTTTTTTTCCCCAAAGTTTTCCCTTACCGTTTTAAACCCGTACTCCGACTTTGTGACTATGCTCCCTTCACAAACCAAAGCCCATTCTAAAGAGGAGTTTCTCAAAGAAAAAGCATTTAAATTCGGAAAACTGTTTACACCAATAAAAGATAGAACCCAGAATACTTGAAATAAATTTCTGCAAAGACTGTTTATTCCCTTTGAAGATTCACTTGTTACTTTCTTTCTATAAGCCCCAGCAATTGGTAAACAAATCAAGTTTCTAAAGAATTCTCTTTCTACCAGATAAAGTCTCTTTCTACCAGATAAAGTCGTGGACTTTTTGATGCAAGACAAAGAGGGAACAAAGGGGCATGTGAACTTTGTTTGGGATTACAACATTTTGCAATCATGATTAGGGGTTTAGGTTTATATGGTGAAGGAGAGGGTTAAAAGTCGAGGCTTGTAGGTTAAGGATTAAGGGTTAAGAAAAATGAAAAATGAAAAATGATTAAGAGTTGAATGAAAGGGGTTTCAAGAATCAAGAAAATTAAAAGAAAATCAAGGAAAGAAAATAATATTTGGAAAAAAAATGGGATAGAAGGATAAAACCTTGGGGAATCACACTAAGGATTTCTTGGAATTACACCAAGAATGATGGAGAATCACACCAAGAAATTTCATTGGAAGAAACATTCTTTATTTATAAACTCTCTTTGTCAAAATAAATCCTAATACAACCTATATATAAAGAAAAATTATCCTAATAAAACTAAAATACCAAATAAAGAAATTAATAAAAATCTAATTTTCACAACTTAATCTTTCCTAAATTTTCGACCCTTGTAAAGTTAAATAAAAGACATACTAAAGTTACCAAACTACATTATATTTAGACCATGGTGTCAATTGGGAGAGTTGGTAAAGTCTGTGAGTGGTAGTACCATAGACGTGGGATCAAAGCTGCTCCTGCTTTACCCACGTACCTATCAAAAATAAAAATGAAGATAAAATACTTCTGCATAGAAACACAATTATTAATGTAAATGTCTTACTAGTTCAGTGTTGGAACAAAATCTTATACTTTCTTGATGTTAAACATGCACGAACTCTAGGTTCTCAACTATTCAGTGAGTTGAAATGATTTGGTACTAGGTGCCCTTAAAAGTTAAAATCCCTTCTAAATCTTGTTTAAATTACTGTATACATATTGTGATCGATCTCTTTAAGTGAAAGAAATCAACAAATTGTCAATTTAGAACATGACTTTGATGTTTGTATCATTTTTTTAATTCATCAAGTAATCCTTCTTTTTCTTTTTCTAGGGATACACCCATGGATTATGATGACAATGAGTTTCAAAGCCAGACATTTCAGTTAGCTGATGAAGAGAACATCAAATTTTCTTCAGGCTTACGTTCATATTCACTTCCTAAATTTGATCTAGATGACAATCTTCAGGTCCACCTGAGGTACGATAGTTTAGTTGAATCAGACGTTTTACTTGGCATCCACAATCAAGACGAGAACCAGTGGATAGAAGATTTCTCAGGGGGAAGTAGTGGGATAGAGTTTGGTTCAAGTGCTACTGAATCCTGCACTCTTTCAAAGCGTAACAATGTTTGGTCCGAGGCCACTTCCTCGGAATCTGTTGAGATGCTGTTGAAATCAGTTGGGCAGGATGAGATGATCATGGAAAAAACTATTATTGAGCGATCAGATGGCTGTGATGATAGCATAGCCAACCAAATGGAACCTGATTCAAATCAAGATGGTTCTGCTCCGTCCAAGATGGATGATGCTGTAGATGTTGGGTTCACATTACCACCCGACAAATGTCTGGAGAACTTTTCCGGGTTAATTAAGGATGCTGGGGATCGGTCCCTTCAGCTTGTAGCTACCCCTCAAAATGATGAGGGTGGAAAATCTGGGAGTGCAAGCGAATTGGATCCAAGTATGGTTGATGATACCGATAAAAAAAAAAGTATGGTTACTGATGAAAACTGCAGTGAAGCAAAACAAAAGGAAGACAACCCGTTGTTTGGTGGATCTGAAGGGAATAAGAGACGGGACGATTTCACTGCTTCCGTGAGTATGCAAGTTGATTCAAATTCTGTGCAGAATTTTGCTGTAGGTCTGCAGAAAGACGAAGCTGATAAAGTAAGAGAGCATCAGGTTTTGAGCGGTGAGGCTAAGATGGGCAGTCAAATTATTGAAGAAAATAGAGTTGAACTTAGTGACAATAATTCCAGGAAACCATTCAATTCAGCACCGAAGGCTGATTCTATGGTGCAGATGAAAGAAGCGAGCAGTGTGACTATATTTTCCGAGAATTATGTTGAGTTCAATAATTGGGAAGGTGGTGTGTTGTCCAAAGACGTTGATATGGGTCCCTTGTTAACAGAAAACACACAAGAGGCATCTTTTATGGTGGATGATGGAGATGATAGTTCTGAAGTGCATTCAGTGTTGGAGTTGGACCCTTCAAGGCAGATAACACAAGGACACTGTAATGTTGAATCTTCTGAAAAACGTGGGGATTTGTTAGAAAATGATGATCAACAAATGGATTGTGAGATTTCTGTAAGTAATGCTGAAGCATTACCAGTGGAAGAAAGTACACTTCACTTTTTTGCAGATGCTCACGTCTCATCATACATGCAGGTAGAATCCATGCAAAAATGTGATAAAATTTTAAGTGAAACTGAGGGCAGTGATGTTCATATCAGCCATCTAGATGTTTCTGTTCCTGGAAAGGAGAATGGAAAGTTAGCTACTGATCCAGGTAATGAGAAAATTGAAACCTATGGTTCTCCTACCATGGATAAGAGGGCATCTTCCTCATCTCCAGGTCCAAGTACTGCTACAATGGAGGCAATGGTTCATGAGTTACCATCTTGTCAGATTTTTGGCAATGAAACAGGTATATTTATTACATAAAGAGAGCTGCCATTGGCCCCCAACCTTTACTTATTACACCCCCAATTAAAAATAAAGAAAAGAAGTGAATGGTTGAGAATAAGTAAAAGTTGGGGTGCCAATAGAAGCTCTCTCGTTTTTTTTGGGTGTAGGATTTTATGAGCGTACTGAATTTGTTTGAACGAGTGTGTTATAATGTTTTGTAATGTTGAGATTTTGAGTCAAATCTTTGTTATGTTTGAAGAGTGTTTTAATCGTAAATTGGGGTGTGATAAATAATTTAGAAATTGAAGGTGTAATAAGTAAAAGTTGGGGTGCCAATAACAGCTCTCTACCTAAATTCTATTTTGAATGTCAAACTCTAGTAACTACTTAACTCCCGACTATTGCTCCATTTCTTGGCAGTTTCAACTGAGGTTGTCTCAGAAGTCACCAACTTGGCATCCAAAAACGAATTGAATGGCGTTCACCACTTACTTTTGGGAAGTGGTGGTGCTGAAGGTGAAGTTATTGAGCGCAACGAGGTGGCTGACTCGCTTTTACCCGTAGAGGATTCTACTCATTTGGTCAAAACGGAAGAAACATTAACCAAAATCTCCATGGAACCAAGTTCATTAATTGTGAAAGAGAGCTCCCAAGCGGACAATGACTTGGTCTCTAATTCTGTATTTGAGAAAGGTGTAGATTGTGATGATGGCGGAGAGATGATATCCAAGATTGTTTGTCAGCCTTCATCCTCAATGATGATTGATAGTACGACATGCCAGAATGAACCTCAAGCATCGGTAGCTAACAAACCCACTCAACAATGCTCCACAGTGTTAGAAGAGCATCCTGTTGTACATGATTCCTCTGAGAAAGAAAAAGATGGCGCTGAAGTACTTGAAAAGTGTGAAAAATCTTCTATAAAAATTACAGGTGATTATTTGATATAAATATATTTCATTGTGCCCTTTATCTTTTGTCCAGCATTGTAGAATATATATATTTTTTAATTATTTCTCTCAATGTGTCCAAAAATATTGTTGTGGACTTTTTTTCATTTTTATGCACAAAGAAAGTGGGGGAAAATGTCAACCACCTTTACGTTGGCATGTGGCTAAAAGGGACTGGTCTCTCTTTCTCTTCCATGTGTACTGGATCCTTCTTTTCTCAGTTTTGGAACTTTTTAGCAGTTGGGTTTTTCATGCTTTTAATGCTCGAAGTATGATTTTTCGAAGAAAGTTTCCATTTGCAATCTCTTGTGGCGTTTGAAGGCGCGACATAGAAGAATCTTTTGAAGGAGGATCAGGATGTATGGTATCTTTCTGGCTGGTAAAGCTAATCTATTCCTGCTTATAAAAAGGGAGGTTGGGGGGGGGGGTGTTTAATCTGTTCCTCTGGTCTAAGATTCATGTGGAATTTAAGGAGATATATTTTGAGGTTTTTGTTTTTAGGTGGAAATTGCAATATATGGCGAGTAGTAGCTTGTTGTATCTTCAGAGGTTGGTCCTTGTTAGGTCACTTCGATCACTGGGGATGGCTTCTTTATTGTTAACTTTTTTTTAATGGAGACTTTTATTATAAAAACGGAACTTTTGAAAATTGGTCAATATCGAAATCCAATATCAATGTGTTCTACACTGACAGATTTCAGTCTTCCACATTCTAATGGTTACGCTTTTCTTTGCAGGTGATTCCTTGAATGGTCGTGAGGTTTCCTTAAGACCTGAAACTGTGTCTGTTGAGGAAGCTGAATTTCATGCCTTGGAAGCGGGAAGTAACAGTCCAAATATTAATGAACTTAATTGTGGTTCTCCTACTGTCATTAGTTGTGTTCAGGTCTCTCAAACTGAAAAAGAGCACCAAGAGGGAGACAAAAGTTCCTTGGATGAGAAAGCTCCCATTTCTGAAGACATAGATAGGGAGTCCAATGAAGTTAGGTCCACTGCCCATGTTCCGAAAGATAACGATGCCGCTGAAGATGACAAAAGTTTTTCTTTTGAGGTTAGTTCACTGTCAGCGCTCTCCGAAAGAGAAACTATCAATGGATGGAAACCTTTTCCTAGTATTCAGTCTTATGAACTTCCTCAGGTACTCTATTCATGGATTGGCATATTTTTTTGAAAGGTCATGGATTTGTAGTTTATTATTATTAAAAGAGTTTTTTTTTTTTTTATAGGTATATTAATTAAATCAGGGCTTTTGTAGACATGTGCTCCAAGGGCACACATTAAGATGCATTAAATACACCTTGAAAATTTAATTTCCTACCAAAAATGCCCTAAAAAAATTGTTTTTCATACTAAAAATACCCTCAAATGCTCATTTTCCAAGGTGTATTTAATGCGCCTTAACGTGTGCCCCTGGGGCACATGTTAACAAAACCCTTAAAGCAATTAATTTTTTTATAATGTTTCCCATTTTACCGATAATATCTTTTTTTTCCTAATGTTCTATATGTTCTTATTTTCTGTCTGTTTTTCAAAGACTGTAGGGAGTTCTTCCACAACCTCTGGCTTAAATCAATCAGAACGCAAGACGCTACAAGAAATTTCTCTTGAGAATCCCGACAAGGCTTGTGGAAAGAATCTATGTCAAAGTTCCAAGGGTGATGCTGAGTGCAAAACAATGCCAGTGTCTGGCAAGGCAGCTGACGATGAAAATACTAAAGGGAAGTCTCTTAAAGATGATCGCCCTCAACGTGGAAAAGAGCTCAAAGAGAGAGGCAGTGGATTCGTAGATCGAAAGACCCATGTTTCTGATGACATAGATGGAAAGGGTAATATAGCTAAATGCGTAGCTCATGATCCCAAAGAAAATGTTGTCGAAGTGGGGAAAAGTTCCACTTTTGAGGTCTGTCCATTGGCTGGTCTGTCTGAAAGAGAAACTAGCAATGGATGGAAACCATTTCCCAGTACCCAACCTAGTGAAATTCCTCAGGTACCTTTTCTTGTTGTTTGTAGTTCATTATAATTTAGGCAATGTTTTTTTTTGCTCTTTTTCCTGATACTCTGCTTACACTTATTTCTTTACTCTTTTTTGAAGACTGTAGGCATGTCCCAAACAACATCAGTCTTACCTCATGAAAGTCCTCGAACCTATGGTGGAAAGAATGTACATCGAAGTTCCAAGGGTAACGTTGAGGATAAAACAAGACCGTTGTCTGGTAAGGCAACTAACAAGGAAACTGCTAAGGATGGGATACCTCTTAAAGAAACTCTCCCCACCAAGCAGAAAAAAGTAAGAGGGAGCAATTCACTTAGTGCATCCCCTAGTTCACTTGGGGATATGAGTCAGGTTGTGCAAGAGGAAGGGTTGCGGCCAATTGGATACTTTGAAGGCTTTGTTCAGACTTCCAATCTGCCAGATTTGAATACTTCGGTTTCTCCATCTGCATCATTTCAACAGCCTTTCACGGATTTCCAACAAGTGCAACTGCGTGCACAGATCTTAGTTTATGGATCTTTACTGTGAGTCTTGGTACCTACGATTCAAAGATATCACAGCCGCACTTGGTTCACTAACAAGGAACATAACTAATGAAAATCTATGCTTGTAGATCTCTAATAGGAGCCCCTGTAAGTTTGTCTGTATGTATCACATCCACACTTATGGCAAGAATACAGGGGCTCAGTGTGCCACCTTGGAGATCTGCGTACTTAAAGAAAGAGATTATTAGATATTATTTATGATTCAATCTATGGGCTATCTTTTTTTGTATTGTTTGTTATTATTCTCAACAATCCAAAATTAATATGATGGATGGAGTGCTTCCTATCAGCTAATTTGTTTCAATATTGGCATAGAATATCTCCTACATACACCCAACAGTCGACTTTTGTCCTTGTTTTTTTCTTGTTGTTTTTTGGTTGGGGTTCATCCTTGCATGAGTCCCATGTGAAATTCAATATTTATGATACGTAGGTGATCAATATGACCTAGGACTTTAAAATTTCCCGTCAGTTTTTTTGTTTTCCTGCCAAGAATGTTTACTAAAGGGTAATGGAAATTTTGTTGCAGTCAAGGAACTGCACCCGATGAGGCATGTATGTTTTCAGCCTTTGGAGGATCTGGTCAGTGTTTATAAAATACATATATTATCTATTTACATTTCATATATTTATGCATCACTACTGCATGCCTGACAGTTCCTAATTGTGTTAAAAAAAAACCAGATAGTGGAAGGAGCTCATGGGAGAACGTATGGCGTGTTGCAGTTGAAAGGCTTCGCAATCAGAAATCCCCAATAAGTAACAATGAGACTCCCCTACATTTGCATTCAGGTACATCTTCTAGCTTGAAACCTATTTAGATTTCGTTGAAATTTTAAAAGCTCTAATTGCATTTGCAAACTGAGCGTCGCAGGTGCCAGAGTTCCTGAATCAGCAACCAGACAAAGTGTCCACAAAAGTGAAGCTCCTTCCACACCTGTTCGAGCTGGCAACAAAGGCCCCCCTTCAACAATTATAAATCCTGTTATGCCCCTATCATCCCCATTGTGGACTATTTCGACTCCTTCCCGTGATGGATTACAGCCCAACAGCATACCAAGGGGGTCACCTGTGGATTCTCATCAAATGCTTTTTCCATTACATGCTTATCAGTCTCCACATGTGAGGCATTACGTGGGAAATACCACTCCTTGGCTGCCTCAGCCCCCTTCTTCTGGAACCTGGGTTGCCACTCCACAACCTGCATTACCCATTTCTGAAACAGTTCATGTAACTTCTGTTCGAGAGTCATCAGTACCTCTTAATCCTTTTAGTCATACCGGGGCTCCTCCGAGTGTTCCTGCAGGAACCCCTTTGCCAATGGAGTCGAAAATGGCTAAAGTGTCACCCGGAAAGCGCCCTTCTGCTGATTCGAAGCCTAGAAAAAGGAAAAAGATTTCAGCTTCTGAGGAACCTGGCCAGATCACTTTGTGTGTTCAACCTCAGAAAAATTCAAGTTCCACTGTTGCCCAGTTACCTACATCCGTTATCACCACAACTCCAGCAATCTCTGCAAAGAAAGTTACTTCGGGCAGTTCTGTTTTAGCCAATTCACCACCCATGTCTTCCACACATTACCAGATAATAGGGAGTTCGGGTCAGACCACAGAGCGGAGGGTTATCTTCTCAGAGGAGACGAGTAGTAAGATCGAGCAGGCTAGGCAACAGGCAGAAGACGCCTCTGCCCTTGCTGCCTCTGCAGTCAAGCACAGCCAAAGCATTTGGAGTCAGCTAGCCACTCAGAAGAATTCAAGATTGGCTTCAGATATTGAAGCTACACTAGCATCTTCCGCAGTTGCAATTGCCGCAGCCGCCTCGGTTGCAAAGGCAGCAGCGGCGGCTGCTAAGGTTGCATCTAATGCTGCATTGCAAGCTAAACTGATGGCCGAAGAGGTTTTGTTTGCAAGTAAATCTGGGAATCCTACTCCAGAAGCTTCTTTCGACGATGGTTTGAAGAATTTGGGAAAGGTCACACCTGCATCTATCTTGAAAGGCAAGGACAAAACTAACAACTCCGATTCGATTCTTGTTGCCACAAGGGAGGCTGCTAGGAGGAGGGTTGAAGCTGCTTCAGCTGCCACAAAACGAGCTGAGAATTTAGATGCTCTAGTCAAAGCTGCGGGAATGGCGGCTGAAGCTGTATCACAAGCAGGGACAATTATTGCAATGGGTGAACCTATACCTGTAACACTCAGTGAATTAGTCGAAGCTGGTCCAGATGGTTATTGGAAAGTACAACAGACCTCTACAAGTAGAGAACTGGCGAATATAGATGGTGTTAATAGATCTGTCGAACATTTTAATGTCTGGCCCTCAAATAAGAAAGAAACATTAAGAACCACAGAGCAAGGAAAGGTGCTTCCTCTGAAAGAGATATCAAGACCATCGGGTGAGAATAACATGTGGTTGGTAAATGACATGCAAAGGGAGCCTGTAACAAGTTGTGAGAAGGGATTGGTTCAAAATGGCAGTAAAATGCCCAGTTTAGCTAAAACAATTGGGGTTGTTCCTGAATCTCAGACTGGATCAACAAATGCTTCCATCTCTGCTCAAAGTGAGGAGTATGGACATCAACTTATTGGAACTTCAAAAGAGATAAGCATTAAGGAGGGTTCCCTTGCAGAGGTTTGTGATCCAAATGTGATAATACATTAGTAATTTATTTAGATCCATTGTTCTACTGAAATGATCTCATCATCCTGCTGTTAAGCAAATATGATGCCACTTAAGTGCAAAGCTTAAGTATTATTATTTTGGAAAACTTTATGTTCATTTTCTTGGTGCTCCCAAATTTTATTTTTACTTACTGATGCCATTTGAAACTTTTAGGTTCTTTCCGACAAGGAAGGTCTCAGAGGAGCTTGGTTTTCAGCTAAGGTACTGAGTTTGAAGGATGGGAAAGCCTGTGTAACATACACTGACCTTATGCGAGATGAAGGTATGCCAATGAGATGCTAATGGCAGCATATTATTTTAACTGAGAGTGGCTATAAAATCTTTAGTTAGTTCCCTTGTAGTTCATACTAATTAAATGCTGACTGTACCTAACCGGTTGTCCATTCTATTTTCTTTCCTCTCCTCCACGTTCTAAAATAGGTGATAATCTCATTTTCTCATCTCCTTCCAAATACACCACATTCTTTATCTATCTATCTACTAGTCTATTGCATATGCCGCCCTTTGTAGTGGAGAGGAAAGAAGCCTAGGAGTCCCATATGATCTAATACATCTTAGACCTTGAGAATTAGATGGCCAAGAGTCTAGAAGGTTGCTATGATACGATAATGGGAAAATGGTTGTGCCATAGGATTGAATTTCTGTTATGTTATTGAGCCCTAAGATATAAAAAACACCTTCTGACCATCACAAAATTAATTGTGTGTTTAAAAGTTGATAAGGGATCAACTCTGAGATGCTAAAGTGTGTGTTTCATATTGGGGAAAATGCTAATACACCTTTTGGATTTAATGAGAGGGTTGTCTAAACTTCTACCTAAAACTTGTGGTTCTCACAATAGGTAGTGGGCTACAAATTCTCTTAGCTTGAACATTGCTTGGGAAGATCAGTGGTTCAACGACCTAGGTTTGCTCTCCAGGGTCTTGAGACCGAGTCTCCCCACCCTTGACTTTACCTGATATGCCTGTTTGTGGTGGTAGGGCATATCCGCATGGATTACTCCCACTTCCAATTGGGGGGGGGGGGGGGGGACACCCTGTCTTATACAAAAAATTGTATGTTGCACGAATAAAATGATACTACGAACTGCCACTTCCTTTTCTTCTCTCTGCTAATGGTAAAAAAGATGGTGTTGTTTTGCCTGCACTCCTTGTTGACGGTAAAAAATGTTGGTATTTGTTGGTAGTGATGAATTATGATGTTGAAGCGCTTTTACAATTAGGGTAGGGAGGGATCCCTTGTAGAAGTTCCAATAAGCTCATCTCCATGTGGGACATACATGCCAATTCATACGCCTGGTGGTGGTTCTCACATCGTGATTACGTTGACAATCTAACGCACAATATGTTATCCAAACTATGGACACCTCCTATATGATTGTTCAACATGATTTAGTCAGTCATCATCGTTGTCATGTGAGTAAACCTAAGAATTTTCCAATAGGAGTCGAATAAAGAAAAGTTTTTAGAGATGTTTTTGGCATGTATAAAAAAGATTGATAACACCACCAATGAGAATAAGCTGTTGGTGCAAGTAGGGGTATTAAAAGTACAATAGGAAGTCTGAAATTGACTTGGATGGAGGTTGTAATAAAAGTTAAGAAGACATGCCTTGACAAATGAAATGGCCTAATATAGAGTGAAATGGCAACATATGATTCATGGTGCTGACACCAATGTTTGGGATGAAGTGCAAGATGATGATATATATGATTTAGGTATACTTAATCTTGGTACTTACTACCATAGTCTCGCCAAATTCAGTAACTTCTAGAAAATGTTTCAATTAAATTGTGATTTTTTTCCTTCACTGATTTAATTGTGACATTGAAAATTTACGTGATTACTTTGCGAATTTCATGATTAAATCACAAATGTGATGGTTAAATCGGGGAAAATGAAAGATGGCTTGATGCACTTGATGATCTTGGTGAAAATGATGGCGACCATTTTACCAATAAAACTTCATAAAACGAAAATGCAAATGAGGTGACATTGAATTTGATGACTTTGATCGTGTTATAAATCCCAACATGGATTCATGATTCTATTCTTTTTATATTTTAAATAATATAAACCTTTAATGTGTTATGGATCTATGATTACTTTTTGTTGATGTATGGATGGTATCAATATGGGGTTTGGTGATTTACTATTATAGTATAGTAGGGAATATTCTGTTGTGAGCATGTCAAGGACTGTTATCCATTCTTTCTGCTTACCTTTTTCATGTTAAATTTTCAGGTTCTGGTCAGCCTACTGAGTGGGTACCACTTGGTGGTGGAGATAAAACTCCCAGAATACGCATTGCCCATCCTATGACCTCCATCAAATATGGTGGAGGAAAAAAGCGTTCCAGAGCAGCTAGGGGAGATTGTGCATGGTCTGTTGGAGATAAAGTTGATGCATTGATCAGTGATGGGTAAGCATGTGATCATCGGATATTATTGAGTTTTTTGGTTATTTAAGTGAATGCATTTCGTTTTTACACTTCAATTTCATATCTGCGTGTTTAGTTAAATTTCTTAAGGATGGAACCAATAGTTAATTAGCCCCATCCCTTTGTTGCTAATTCCAATATATGAAGTAAGTAAATAATTTATTTTATTTTTTTAGTGGGTTAGCGGGACTTGAACCCACAACCTCAAAGTTGCATTGCAATATGTCAACCAACTGAAAGCGCATTACTAACTATTACAATTTGCCATATTTTATATTATCATGCATTCATATTATTTAATGTTTGCGAGCTTGCTTCATTTGCACAAGTACATACTACTTTTTCAGTTGGTGGGAAGGAGTTATCAAAGAGAAGAGCAGGGAAGATGAAACAAATTTGATTGTTCATATTCCAGGTATGCACATAGAATCTTTTTTACATTATTCACTTTCTCGTATAAGCATCACAAATTTCTCCTTGAATTTTGTATGCAGCTCAAGGAGATGTGTCGGTCAGAGCTTGGAATCTTAGGTTCTCTCTCATTTGGGAGGATGGAAAATGGGTGGAATGGTCCCGTTCAAGGGATAATGGTAGCTATTCCCATGAGGTCAGAACATTTATTTGTGTCTGGTGTTCTTTGTATTTGGTATTATTTACGAGAACTGCTATTGGCACCCCAACTTTTACTTATTACAACCCCAATTTCTTAAATTATTTATCACACCCTAGGGGTGTACAAAATACCTGTTACCAGCCCGAAACCGACTAGAACCCGACTCGGTTTGATTACAATTTCTATGATCTAGAACCAACCCGAACCTCTAACCGAGCCGTAAAATACCCGATACCTGTAAAATATTTAGATTTTTAAGTTAAAAATATTTGGAAATGTCTTATATAAGTTGCATATACTCTATTTTTTATAATATTTTCTAATGTAGTAAGATTTATATGTTTAAAAATTTGAACTCTAGTTTAGATTTAAACTAACCTATATAAATAAATCAAATTTTAAATTAAAATATTTAAAATTTTGAATTTTAATTTATGTCCGTACCTGTAAAATCGGGTTTGAGTAGGGTACGGGTATACCCTTTTGATCTTTACCTGTACCCGAAAAATCGGGTCTGGTTTGGTTCTGGGTAGTCAAATGTACACCCCTATCACATCCCGATTATATAGATTATGACACACTCTTCAAATATTGCAAAGTTTTGGCTTAAATTATAATCTCAACATTACAAACACTCGCACAAACAATTTCAGTAGTTGCTTACAATTATGATTAGGCTCATAAAAATTCCTAAACCCAAAAAATAGCTCCAAAAAAAAAAAAACAAGAGAGAGTCTATTGTTACCCCCAACTTTACTTACTCTCAACCGCTTGCTTATTTTCATTTTTTAATTGAAGTGTAACAAGTAAAAGTTGGGGTGCCAGCAGCAGCTCTCTTATTTACGCTGAATGTTTAGTTTTTAGAACTTTTTCTTTGATCATGTCTTATGTCTGTTACATTCTCAGGGTGGTACTCCGCAGGAACAGCCACCAAAGAAGAGCAGGCATGGTCCTAAAATTGATCCTCCAGTTGAGGCCAGAGGGAAGGATCAGATGTCAACACACATGGGTATGGAGGAATCAGGAAAGACTGAGGCATCAAGGCCGCTGCCATTGTCTGATAAGGACAAAATATTCACTTTAGGGAAGAAAATCAAAGAAGACAATAAGTCTGATGCACTCATAACAAAGCGGGTTGGTCTGCAGAAGGAAGGTTCTAGAGTGATTTTTGGTGTTCCTAAGCCCGGGAAGACGAAGAAATATATTGAAGTTAGCAAACATTATGATGCTGATAGGGGTGCTAATATAAGTGAAGTTAATGATTCGGTTAAATTTGCGAAGTACTTGATACCTCAAGCTTCGGCTTCCCTTGGATGGAAGAATAGTTCTAAAGTTGTTACTAAGGGAAAACAAGTAGTTGATTCTAAGCCTAAGGTGTCTAAGTCGGGAGTGACGAAAAACTTTCCGAGTGTCAGAACCCCTATTGGCCATGATGAAAACATGTCAGAAAAGCAGAACCCACAAGAAAGTGCCTCTAACACCCGCAAAATCACTGAGGGCACACCATTATTTTCTTCACTAAATCTTCCATCAAATGCTCCTCCTGCCTCCAAGAGGAAGCCTCCCCCAGCTGTTGGCACTGACTTAGGCAGTAAACGAAACTCTGCACCTTCAGGTGAGAAGTTGGTTAGAAAAGGTGAAAGTGGCAGTGGCCATAATGATAATCATGGAAAATCAATACCTGATGCAGTTGAACCCAGAAGATCTAACCGAAGAATTCAGCCAACGTCAAGAGTAAATCCTCATACTTTGAATGTTTTCCATTTCAGTACATATCCTTACTTAGCTCCCAAAATTATCAGTTAAACAAGTTAATTGCCAACCAGATATTATCAGTTTTAAACCATTAAGAAATGGTTTTGAAATAACTAATACGATTTTACAAACTTGTGTGCAATTTCTCACCCCACCCCACCAGGACCCACAACAAAAATAAAAATATTATTTATAATTAAAATTAAAACGTTATGATGGATCAAGCAGATGGCTATTATCATCCATTCAGATGGAGACGGAGATACCTCAGTTTTACCCATTGAACAGTGGCTCCCATTTACCTACTTGCATGTGCACTATGTGTATTTCTTGCTGTTTATGTACAATTATCTACATACCTTCTTATATATTAGTTCTTTTATTTCTTGTAACCAACAGAAAAAATGTGCCTTTGTGCTGCACTGTTAAGCGTGTTTGCATGATCTCTTCTACATGTTTGAGTGAAGTAATGAGTGCGTGTTGCTTTTCTACAGCTATTAGAAGGACTACAAAGCTCCCTTACCATCTCGAAGATCCCTGCTGCTTCACATGACAAGAGTACAAAAGCCCAACAAAGGAGTGCATTTTCCAGGGGTATCTCTCTTAAACTCTCAGAATTTCGTTTGAATTTTCCTCAAGAGGGATGGTGTTTGGTATTGTGCTTCGACTCATGAAAAATGATCTTTAAAAACACATGATCCCAACCATGTAAGCACAAAATCCAATGGTCGGCCGAGAATTGTTCCCGGGATAATTATCCCAAGATATTTGTTAAGACACTCATAAAATCCCAACTTTTGGATTTTGTGTTCACACGACTGGGTTCATGTATTCTTACACCAAGTGATTTTGTATGAGTCGCGGGAACCCAACCCTCTATATAAATATATCCCCAATTTGTACTCCTGCCTGTGGGGGCCTAATATGATAACATTTTAGACCATCCAACCATCCATTATCTGGACCGCTCATTTAAACCTTTGATTTATGATAATGATCTTCATGTTGTGAAAGATACCATCCAAAATGTTATCCATATGGACCCCCAAGAGTGTTAGTACAAGTTTAGGAGTAAGTATAGCTCGACTTGTATGTATTTATTTGTTCTTGTTTTTGCAAATGTTTGAATCTGACAGTTAATTGAAACAGGGAGTAACCGTGGTGGTTGAGAGAACTCGCAATGCTGTGATTTAGTGCTCGTATCCGCTTGCAGCTGTGTAAATATTAATTGTAGGATTTGTAGGAGAGAATAATTTCTTGTTTTATTGGGCTTCAGATGTATGTTCTCATATACAGTTAAATATTAAATATAAGTTTCTTCTCCATTGTGAACTCTAGGATTTGGGCTATGAACATGACTTGAACTTGCTCAACTTGTTGGGCCATACATTGCTAGAATTCTTTCCAGGAGATTGATAGGGCACACCAATCAAGTTTACCAAAATTCTGCAGTTAGTTTTCATCTTTTTCTAGTTTTTTATTAGAGCTGCTATTGCCACACCAATTCCTATGTAAATCACCAAAGAATTGCACAATTGGTGTGGCAATAGTAACTCTCATATGTAAATGATATTTTTTTTTGGGTTTCTTACAAAAAAAAGAAAAAGAAAAAAACCCAATCTTGTTCTTGACATTTGATGGATGAAAATAAAAATATGAGAGTGAAGGTGAACGTGTTTCACAAGTGGGTTCAACGGGGGCCCCTCCTAGGGAGACTTAATCTCACCAATGTGAGGATACTCAACAGAGGATTTTGTGATACAAGACTTCTAAATAATGAAGCCATTAAATTACAATGAAAACCTCAACTTTGATCTAGGGGTAATTAGGAAATCTTGACGACTAAAGAAAAAAAATTAACCAAACGAAGTTTTACAAAGAAAACCAAATACCACAACAAAGATATAGTAGATTCCTATTGATTTAATTCAGAAATTTTAGATCCAATTATGTCAAAATTTTACGGGGATTCTACCAAATGAAAAGTTAAATCGTTTTTTAGAGGGCTATTTTTGACACTCCCAAACTTTTACTTATAGCACTCCAATTTAAAATAAAGAGTCATGCTGGTGTAACATTAGAATATACATCGATTCTCACATTACTGATGTCAAGGTGCACACATAAACATAAATGCTTTTCATCAAGAGAACAAGTAAAAGTTGAGGTGCCAATTCCCTTAAATTTCTATTCTTTTTCAGTTTATGATGTTATATGGGTCTAATCCTAATTGCAAACAACTACTGAAATTGTTTGCACGAGTGTTGTAATGTTGAGATTATAATTCGAGCCAAACTTTTGTAATGTTTGAATGATGTGTTTTAATCTTTAATTGGGGTGTGATAAATAATTTATAAAATTAAAGTGTAATAAGTAAAAGTTGGGTTGCTAATATCAGTTCTTGTTTTTTTTTTTTAAAGTGAGGGCAGCGAGTTTTTTAAGTCTCTGAGTCGGGAGCAGAAGCCGTCACGAAGCTCTATCCAAACGCATTACAAGTTTCTTGAGCGTAACCCCCAAATCCCCATCTCTACAATTCCTCTCTCAGAATACTTCAATTAATAAACCCTAGATCTTAAATCCAAATTTAAATCAACTTGAACAGAGAAAATCAAATCCTCATTCGAGTAGAGGATTATTTTTGTAGAAATTTCAAATGGACGAATCAATGAAACATCTTCAACAAAGTGTGATCGAGATTGAAATCGAAGCGGAG
This sequence comes from Akebia trifoliata, assembly GCF_017979445.1. Lineage (NCBI taxonomy): Eukaryota > Viridiplantae > Streptophyta > Magnoliopsida > Ranunculales > Lardizabalaceae > Akebia > Akebia trifoliata. The sequence goes on from NC_141386.1 coordinate 29,668,437, forward strand.
AATCTCCTTTTGGCTCGACATCAGGTGATAAAAAAATCCATAATTTTCTGTTTTAAATCCCCTTCAAAAAAATAAAAAAAGCACCTTTTCACACCCATTATGTATTTGTTTAAATGTTTCAATGAGCTTTGAAATGGAAATGTAGCTTGTTGAAAACGATAAGGTGAGAAATGGGAATAGGGAAGCATTAACAGCGTTACGGAAGAGAGCTCGTACGACAAAAACTAGTGTTCCGTCTCCATTTGAATCGATCATGAGAGAGATTGAGGGGATTGAATCGAAGTCGTTGATTAAAGAGGTTTGTTCCACTTGTGGGAATCATGATTCAAAGGAGAAGACATGGATGATGTTCCCAGGTGCAGATGTATTCGCTCGAATTCCATTCCACGCCGCTCATACCATCTTAGAAAAAGGTGCTTTTCTTTTTTTGAAATTTTAAATTTCAAGTTTGGTTAGGAATTTGAATGATTTATTTTATAATACCACATTGTATATTATGATAATTCTCAATTCATTGTATGGTTAGGATTTATTTATGTTCAATTAGAGTCTGATAGATGTATGGAATGTTGAATTTGACAAATATGATTCATGGCGTATGCATTATAAGTTAAATAATTTAATGTATAGTAATTATAATTATTTAATAACTATATGGTGGCATGCTTTTGCACACATGTATCAAAAGGGCTTATTTTGGTAATTTAAAATATTGATTAAAGGGTTTTTGAAGATATTTTTGTAATTTTGAAAACTAAGCAGCGCAATTATAAAATCGTGGGTTGCAATTTTCTTGGTTTTCAACCAAAATGACCCTGATTATATTAAGTTTAAATATAAAAGTGGGGGCATTTATGAGCACTCAAATTTTGGTGTCGAACCACTTCTATTCCGCCTTCTCTCATTATAATAGTAAAGATATTGATAATAGTGGATTATGTGATGCGATATATATATCAAATAAACAAAGATAATTTCAAGTGCAAAGGGTAGAACTTGCAATCCATGATAATTGTTGATCAATGTATTGTAATAGGGAAAAAAAGACTAAAAGATTTAGGATTGTCACACCAGAGTATGATAGAAATTTCATGTTGTGGTTACATAGTGCATAACTTAATCTTAATTGATGACTGTAGGGAAAAAAAAAAGATTTAAAAAAAATCATCATCAAAGCCTTGTCCCAAAAATTTGGGCAACAATACAAAACAAACCAAAAACATATGATATCTTCAATGTTGATCTCTTAAGAGTTGAAAATTCTGTGGCTACATTCCTCCCATAAACACTAGCATATTGCAAAAGAGGATAGATGGCATAGTTACCGTCCATAACTGGAGAATGTATCTAATGTTGGCTGTTCTCCTGCTGAACAAGGACTTTTTTAGTAAATATATTTGTTCACATAAATGGTTTCTCATGCCAACTTTCAATTATATCTTAGATGTTAAGCAACAAGAATCTAGCATTAAATTTTATTCTGTGTCATCTTGTGCTAAGGGTATAGGAATGGTGTTAGAGAACATATATTGTTGTAGTCATGAGCTTGTACTAATTCCAAGTACCGTAGGTTATGGGCCCAATTCTTAGGCTCAAGTCCATGCAAATGATTCTTCAGGTCTTGGGTCTGTGCTGCATCGTTTTTCTTGCTTGAAAGACCTCAAACTTTTTGAGTTAGAGGTCTTATTATCAAGTTTCGGATTTTGCCATCCTACTTTTCAAATAAAAGAGGTATTTAAAGTATCACCTTGGTACTCAATTTCTTCTTCCTTATCATACAACGAGAAGTAGCAATCTATATTGTGATCGGTCCAATTTTCAAATGATCAATCAAGCCAAGAGCAATGATCACTGATCAGATATGTTTGATCAACTCTAGTAAAATTGAATTATGAGGCATTGTAAGGGCATTCGTTAAAATACTTCAGCTTGTCATGTTACGGAAAAAAATATCTATGGGGAACTTGCCTAATTTTAGTTATACTGACTAGATCTTATTAGATATCATGGATTGTAATTATTTATTATTTTATCGATATCTGTTGAAGTGCCAACTTAGCTAAGTGGTAAGATTTGTGGAGTGTTGTTCCTACATCCTAGGTTCAAAACCCCTTGAACCCAATTTCATTTGCTAATCAGTAATGAGTAACCCTATACGATCAATTTTTATTATTATTGATGTCTATTATGATTTTGTCTAATCCCAAGCTTTCCCACCTAAAAAGATTTAAGAAATACAGAATAATCAGACTTCGAAATAATTGAACTTGTCATTCCTTGATATCATGCTTCAATTTTACATGTAAGTTTATAGTGATTAAGTTGTTTCTTTTCTATATATAAAACATTTCTTAGTTTGTCTAATTTAAATGTTAATATTTTCTTATTGCATACCATGTAATTCCCTATAATATCCACTTGTTTGTGCACTAGGCAGAAAGCCAACTTCAAAACTAAGTAGGCAGTTAAAAATACCACTAAAAATGTTGGAAGAATATTAATGGGTAACGTTTGGCTAAACCATTTATTAATATTTTTAGAATCCCCTCCAATGTGCAAGGCATGTGAATGTGCCATGTATGGCTCTAAAATCCTCCCTGAATGTCAGTTTTTTCTTTTCTTTTACATTTTATATATTTATTTTTTATAATATCAATTCAACAACTCTTTTCCTGATTGATTATAATGAATTTTCGTTACTCACTACTTATTACCCTTCTCTCCAGTAACTGATTTTGGCAAGGTTATGAGGTTTCTGATGCAAAATTACTCTCTTTTACATTATTTTCTTTATTTTCCATTTTTTGTTTGTTTGTAATGGATCTGATTTACTAATTCTGCTTATGTGGAGAAATGAAGATCAAGCACAACTCGACTATGATTCAAAGAAACTACAGAGCTATGTGAAGGAGAAATCTTTTTGGATTTCGGAAAAAGGGGTTCTTGCCGACAAGATCAATCCAGGTGTTCTCAGATCTCTCGTGACCTTAACTGACAAGGCGAAATAATTTCTGTATGGCAAAATATACTTCGCTTCGTATACATAATGTCCCTTCTCTACTTGAGAGTTTCCTTGGTATTTGCTACTAAGGGTTAGGAAAAAGACTGTAATTTTATGTTCTACATTCAGACCTAGTTTTGAAAATGATGAAGAATGAATAGAGTCGAAGGAATTTGTGTTTGGCATCTTTTACCTCTCTTTGGAACAATTAAACTTAATAATTGATAATGTTCTTATATTGGGGCCCATCCAAGTCATTTTTCTTTCAATAATTCTCTAATGCAACTAAGTTTAAAAAAAAAAAAAAAACCTAATTTGGGATAAGGCTTTGACAATTATAATGGGTTTCATGATTATTACAGATATGCCAAGGGTATAAATGGGTCGGATTGTATCCAAAAATCGAGTGATCCGAAATCCAAATTTAGCACAGGTTGGACCTTTGGAGTAGATCCTAATAAAAAATGGGTTGAATATGATTTGATGTCCCTTGATTCGAGTCCGATCTTGGTTGGTTTGGATTCATCCCTATATCCGTCTATATCCAAAATAATATATTGCTTTGAAAATTAAAATTTTCAGGCGTTTGAAAATATCCTTTGTTTACTGTTTTAATATAATATGAATTATTATAAAATAAAATGATTATAATGATAAAATGAAGTAGAATAGCAATTTATCAAAGAAGTATAGTAGAAAAATATTTAACAGTTTGGACTTATCTGACCCGACCTGAATCAAGCAATTCGGACAGGTCAGATTTGAATACAGATTAAGTGAAAGTAAAATGATTCGGGTATGATTTTATAGTAGGATCCCGAGTTCGATTTGGATTTGGATTCAGATTGGATAAAAAAATTGGATTTGGATTCAGATTGGATAAAAAAATTGGATCTGAATATGGACATACTCAGATCCAGTCCAGCTCCAACCCATTTTAAGCCCTAGATATGCCACTCATGAGGGTAAATCAATATATATTGCTCATTTCCCTTGTGGATGTATCTTTTGGGAGAGGCTGTTTATCTTTCTTTTAATAGTATGGGTTTGGGTATTTTTCTATCTAATTTTAGAGAGCTTCTATTGCCACACCGACTTTTTCTAATGCCACCCCAAGATGTGTGCTAATTCTCTGTTTGCAACTTCCCATTAATAACAATGATGTCTTTTATGAAGGGCGACACAAAGACATCACAAGGTTAGGCTAATATCTTAGGCAGGCTTTAATCAAACATGCTTTTTTACACCCTAAAACGAATCTTTGATCGAAAAGCTACCTATGCCCTAACTTAAAATAATGGATTTTTCACTGAAAATGATCATCCCTAAACAAGTCCTTAGAAACAAAGAATCTTATTGTGGGTTTATTTAGAAGGAAAAAAAAAAGGCTATAAATGGGAAGCAATTTGAAGTCTACTATTATTGTGCATGAAACCAACCTATAGATGACAAATGTTTGGGAAAATTTTGAGTTGACAACATGAATTAAGGTACATAAAACTCATATGGAATGTGGGGCATATTATCCATGCATGTATGGATGCATTACATGTATGTATGTATGCATCAACACCATCATCTCTTCAATTATCATGAATTTAAGGATGTGGGCCTTGGCAAAATGATTCCTTATTTGATGTCACCTCACTGTTGTTAGGCATTTGTACATTAATTGAAAAAGTTAGAATTTCTCATGGGAAAGCGGGAACACCACACTTCCTCACATGTTATTACATAGAATGATTGAACTTTGATGATTAGGAGACATTTTTTTTTTGGTTGCTTATACTATCAATCGAGCTAAGGATGTCTATAGGTATTTCGTTTATCTGAATTAAACTGTTTCTTTTAATTATCCAAAGAATATCTAGAATAAGAAATAGTACGTATTTAGACTTGAGGCTTATAATTACGCGCATTTAAAATGTAGCACCCAAATGCATGATTAGGTGTCACAAGAACGTAGAGCATAAAATTTTATGAACTCGCCAAGTGGCATACTCAATAGACTCTCTGACGTGGATAAGTTCGAGAATCGTACATTTATATGCCTCGAAATACACTTTTTATGACGAAGTGCAATTGTGTATCTCGAGACATACAGATCTACGGTTCCTCAAGCTAGTCACGTCAGGAAGTCGATTGAGTATGCCACCTGGTGAGTCATAATATTATCACGACTCTTTTATGTATTATGAATGAGTAATGATTTCTGACTCTCCCACATGGCATACTCAAAATACTTTCTTGATGTGGTATGTGCTAAAACCATAGATCTTTTTATCTCAGAATACATAATTGCACATATTTATGGGGATGTGCATATGTATATCCCAAGGCAAAAATCTATGGTTCTACCACATACCACGTCAAGAGAGTATTTTGAGTATGCCACGTGGGGGAGTCAAATTATCACAATCCATTATGAAATGACGGTTTTTCAATGTGAATTTCAATTTTAAATTTGGATGTGACTAATTTTTATTTTTCGGACCTAACTATATCATTACTTTAGAGGGTTGAGGTGTCATTTGGACCAACATGACAGTTCACATGACCCAAATGAGGACTTCGATCCAGACTAATATGGTCCTTCGATCCATGCAACCTTTTCCATCTATATGTATATGTTTGTATCTACCTATTTAATTTCTTTTTGCCATCATCTTTGTTTTTGGGATGTTGACCAAAGGAAAAAAATAAAAAAAAGATGCTAAGTTCATATATTAATTCCAGCCAACTAACGCATGGGCTATGATGCATTTATTGAAAAAGTTAAGTTTGATGTAGAAAAGAAGGAACACAATACTACCTTAGATGGCAAACATGAACTGGTTGAGCTGTGATGGACATGTAGGAGGAAGGCAGAACACATGTGGTCTCCCAAAGGTTCTTTTAAAAAAAAACATGGGTGTGCTTAATGCCACTACTCCACTCATTTTTTTTCATGTGGGGCCCATGACTAAGTTATTTAACTCTTTGGAGTGATTTTTTTTTTTATACTGATTGATCCATTTTATTATTTGGTGTGTAGGCCTAAATCTTAGTATTTATCATTTCGACATGTTGAATTTGAAAAAAGGTTTTTATCTATAAAAAAAACATGCTTGACCATGGGAAATCAATCTGAAATCTATGAACCCAATTTAGATGTTTACACAAATAAGAGATATTTTTTACTAACAGAAAAGTCAATCCAAGATTTCACATAATCCTAGTTGACCAATAGTATGAAACGTAATATAGTAATTTTGTGAAGTGGGAATGCCCTCAATACATGTAGGTTTGTGTAATTGGTCAATTCATTTATGAGGAAATTTTTTTTCCAACACAACAAAACCTTATCTCAAAGATTTGGGTTGGCTAAATGAACTATGTTCTTCTATTTCATTGTCAAAAGTCAAGTCTCCTATTATAGATAAGTATGACTCCATGCACAGTCAGGTGGGGAGAATTTTTTTTTGTTTTTGTTTTTGTTCGGGGAAGGGCGAGTTAGAAAACCACAACTCTATATGTGTGTGTGTGTGTGTGGAAGGAGAGAAAAATATGTATCCCATTTGACCAAAGCTAAGGAAACGTGAGGGAAATGCCTACGAAAAACATTCTTAAAAGCAAATTTCTAACTTCCGTAGAAACATATCAAACACGTTTTGGATTATTTCAACATCTTTACACCATTTGTACTCCCAAGCTCTCTAAAGTTCTAATTTTTGAAGTTGACATAATATATTAATTAATAATTACAATTCCAGCGTTTGATTGCCAGTTAAGAATTCACCTTGTAGTTGCAGAGAACCCTAACCTAAGTATTAATCAATTTATATTGTGCTTGGATTGGATGGTGTTGATCCTTTATTAGGCCCCGTGGTCCAACTTAGCCAAACAAAAAATATATATATTCGTGGTCCAAAAAAACGAGTGGTGCTGATCTATGGGCCACTAGTCGGATTTCTCTATTTATTTTTAGTTGAATTAAAGATTTTTTTGGTAGAACTTGATTTGGGTTTCCACCAATATCAGATAGATGATGATCATGTAGACATTCCAATTGTAATTTGCCTACTTTCACTCTAATCAGGGGTGGAGCTAGTAAGGAGCCAGTAGGAGCAATTGCCCTCTACAAAATCTTTTTGAATATTTTAGACACCCTTACTTTCATGCTTTAATTTGAGATTCCCTTGTATTTTGAACTAATTACATATCCCATTTGCCCCCACTCCCTCACCTCCCTCCAATTATTGCCCCCCTCCCCTCTATGTTTGGAGGATGACATTGCCTCTTATTTGGGCCTTTTCTCATTAGATTAATTGGAAATGATCTATATATCCTTTTCTTCAATTTTTGACAAAGGCTGTCAATTTCTACCCAAATCATTCATCTTCAAACTCTTCAACCGTATCTTTAAATATAATTTGCCCCCACTACAGGAATAGGACACCATATATACTTGATCTTGATTTGGGTTCGTCTAGTCAACTCGTGAGTTTTTTATTTGATTAGACTAGTTGGCTATTCGGGTTAAGTCGAGTTCTTGAATTTTAAAACCATGGTTGATACATGATCCTCCCAAGAAGTAGGATAATGTTCATCATTGTCAATCAGAATTATTTCAAATAAGTGGTCCATTTAAAAGATATCTAACCCCACATTTACTTGGACAAAATAGAGTAGATTCATAGAATTTGAATTAGTAGTATTATTATCTTTCGAGTTCCCACCGATTTCTCGTTTGTATTCTTCCTTTCTCTTTTGTTTTATACCATTTTGCACTCATTTCCATCTTTGGTAACTATGGTTAAGAATCTTAATTAATATGGTCGGTCCTCAGAGACAGGTTTTTTGTTGAAGACAAAATGGGATATGAAAGGGAAAGGGAAAAAATTAAGACATAATTCTTATTTGGATTGATTGCAAACCAATTATAGATATGGATAAATAAAATTGGTGAAATTAGGTCGATTTAAAATATTTACGTACCCAAATAACTTTAATCGTATGTAAAAAAAATTGTATTGATTTTACCCTAAAAGCCCCCATGATTTTAAAATATTGAGATATGTAACCGTTGAAAAATCTTTGGGGTATAAAAGAAAATTTATTATAAATGTTCGCACCATGTAGATAAATTTATTCAGATATGTAAATATTTTAAAATCATATACAATTACATAATTTTTGAAAACTTTCATCCAATTGTGTAAATGTCAAGTATTGTAGTAGTATTATATGATGGACTTACAATCATTAAGTTAAAAACAACTTTGCTGATGACAACAAAGTGTTATTTGGGGTTAGCTAAATGAATTGTGTTCCTCTATTCAATCATGTTTCATTAATAAAGTTATATCTTATTTGGTTATTAAAAGTGAGTTCATGTCTACTTCCACTATCTCACTTACATTCTTTTCGTGTTTTCCCTCTCTTTTTAAAGATTTTTAACTTGAATATTTCTTTTATTTGAGACTATAATTGGTTTGTGTTAAACATACCCAATATATATAGATATATCAATTGACTTTCTTCCTATTTATTGTATGTTGGATCCCTTGTTAGTAATCTCTCGTTTAATTCTTGAAAAATTCACGAAACTTTCGTTTATTTCAATGAAAATATTATTTTCCGAATTATTGAACTATTTTGAATAATTCAAGCATTTTAAGTTAAAAAAGAATAAAACATGTTTTTTTATGACTTTTACAAATTTTTATAAAACTTGATGGAAAAAATATACTACTATAACTTATTATCTGTTGCAAAGTGTAAACTTGTAAATTCTGACATGTAACACAAGTCGACTTTGAAGTGGCCATACTTCAAAATTTGAAAGAATCCACCTTTTTACTTGATAAATGATCTTTTTATCTTTAAAAATAATAATATGACATGATCTTCTACATTTATTTGAGATTATACCTCAAATTGATGATTTATCCCTTGAATTTGATCTTCTTTTATAAATCAATGGAACAATAACCTCAATGCCCTCATTATTACCATCATCAATACATATTCACCTTCACCATCACCATTAACATCACTATCATATTACCGAATTTTTGAAATGAGACAAATAATACATGTATGAAACAAATGCTGCATATTTTCCATTTATCGAATTTTAGACCGGATTTTTGCCATTCAAAATCGAATAAAACTCGAATTTTCACAAATCGAATTTTTGCCATATTCCAAATTGCTAGCAAGGGTTGGATCTACTCTTTTATTTTTCTCAAATGTATTTATTTCCAATTTCATCTTATTGTTACCATCAATTATTAAATTAAAAAGATATATATTAGAAAAAAAAAACACGAATGTTTAAGAATTATTTGACACTACATTGATTTTCCTTTTTATCGTTAAAGGGCCCCTCCCTTTTTATTAAATCCCTTCTTTTTGAAATAATTACAAGTTAAGTCATTAAGAAGAATGGGAACGGATCAAGGGACATATGAAAAAACATATGTAAAAATAATGTAACATTAATAAATTTTCAAAATATAGGTTAGAAGTTTCGGATTGAGCTGATTTTTTGTGAGGATGATCTCTATGATGGGACGATCATCCGAAAAAAAAAATCAGTCCAATCTGAAACTTCTAACCCCATTAAAAGTGATTTAGAATGTGGACCATCAATTTTTGCCAATAATTTGTAAATCACTTTTGATGGACTTAGAAGTTTCAGATTGAGCTGATTTTTTGTGAGGATGATCTTCTCATCATAGTAACCATCCTCGCAAAAAATCAGTTCAATCCAAAACCTCTAACCCATATTTTGAAAAACCATTATTTTTACATATGTCCCATGTACCGCCCCCAAGAAGAATACTTTGAAGTGCAAGGGGACTAGAAGAAACATCATCGACCAAGTAAAAATCATTCCCATACGATCCCAATCGCACCGAAAGATCAACTGCTCTATTAGTCTCTCTCCACCATAATTCAAAAGCACAAGTTAAAAAATCTTCTCTAAACACCAAAATCTCCTTTATATGATCAGCAAATTTTCAAGAGCCTTCAATTTCCTTATTGAAACATTTGATTGAATATGGTGAATCTGAACTCACAAGTATCTATAGGTAATTCTTCGTTTTCACCATCTTCATCTTCATGTTATGTGATTGTTGCATACACCTAGAAGTTGTAATTGATGTAAGATTCAAAATAAATGAGTAGAAAGACTAGGAGAAGATTTTTACAATTCGTAGCCATTAGCATTATAAGGATCCCTTGTTTTGCTACCTCGATGCCTCTTCACATGGCAAGTTACAAAACAAAGGACCTTCTCCATGATAGAGAACCTTTATGAGGCAAGACATTACCATATATAATTATCAGCATTTATATAATGGTGTTGCAATATGGAGGATGCCATTTTACAGCTTATAAGCTCTCTAACATATTTTTCTCCACAACTGTCTCTCTTTTTAACAAGTGGTAAGAGTCTTTTATTAATAAAATCATCGTGATAATGACTTGTCAGGTGGCATACTCAACCGACTACTTGACATGACAAGTTCGGGAACCTTAGGTCTTGTACGTCTCGGGATACACGATTGCACTTTCCCATTAAAAAAAGTGTATCCCAAGGTGTACAAATTTACAGTTCCCGAATTATCCATGTCAAGGAGTCGATTGAGTGTACTACCTGGCGAGTCATATTATTAGGACTCTAAATAAAATATTCTTTTGACTTCATTGGCATATATGTCGATTCTATTCCACTCTTCAAATCATTTGAATTAGAAATACGGTAGAGAAAGAAAAATAGGAGCAAATTAATATGGTTATTTGTTTGATTGATTTAGCTTGTTACACTAAACAAAACATCATGCTTTGATTTGTAACCACATTTATGTTGGTTTAATGTACCTTGCTTTCTTAGCTATAAAATAATTCCACATGCTTCGTCACCAAACTACTTGTCGCAAGTCTATGTGCATGTTTTGTTCTTCCTATCCTCGATTCATCTTATATTTACAGGATATATTGGGCAATTGTCCCTTCAAGATTCTCATAAACAAGAATTTTTTTTTATTTTTCTGGACATCCTATTATAATTTAATTAACAACAGAATTTTAGAGATCTAAGAAAATCATTATTTTGTTTTTGAGATTCAAATGATCATGATTCCTGTGAGACATTGTTATTGTCTAATGAACCATCACTTTTTCTCAAAGCAATGCTGGTTATGAGTGACACCTATTTTCTATTCACCCAACTCTCAAGGGTACAACTCTATGAACCAAACAAATTAATATCTTTAAATATATGGGTGAATTACCATTTCATGAGCTGAATTTAACGAATTACGATTTCAAAGGTTTTAAAGTGACTATTTCACAGGTTTAAAAGGTATATCTCACTAATAGTAATGAAATCAGCAAGATAGTCACTTTAAAGATTGTTAAATTATGAGGAGATCATCCTCGTCAGAAATCAGTCCATTATGAAACTTTTAACCCATATAAGACAAAACATTTTGGCTGAGATAGAGGTTCAAGAGACAATGTTGGGATATAAAATTTATCTTATATGACTTAAAAGTTTTGGATTGGTCTGACTTTTTGTAAGAATGATCTTTTTGGTAAGGAGATTATCCTTACAATCATAGATATCATCCACACAAAAAATCAGTTCAATATGAAATTTTAATCCCACCAAAAGTGGTTTACAAATTAACGGAAAAAAACGATGATCCACAATTCTAAACCACTTTTGATGGGATCAGAAACTTCATATTTGGCTAATTTTTTGTGAGGGTGATCTCCTCACCATAAAGACCATCCTTACTAAAAATCAGTCAAATCCAAAACTTTTAAGTCATATAGGACAAAGGCATTGACTCCTTGTTGTTTCCCTAACATTGTCTCCCCCCCCCCCCCCCCCCACATATATATAGGGAGTCATTCAACATCAACTGAAATAACATATGTTTTAGCAAATGTCTTGGGGCCGTTCGATCGGACGCAATTCAACGGTCGAGATCTATTTTACGTTAAGTTAAAAATTATCAACTTTTTACAACGCCATCATTTAATTTTGATATATTTAGTACTACCTCCCTCACAACTTAAATCTCAAAAGAAGAAAGAGTTTTGTTATCTTTTCCCTCTTTCTCTCTCTCTCTCTCTACACTCTACAGACATTGACAATTCTCTCTCTCTCACACTCCAACTCTCTCACTGCAAATCGAGAAAAAATGCCCTAATTTCTTCCTACACCCACTTAAACCCTTCTTCACCCCTTCCCTTTATTCCCAACCCAACCCCATTAACAATCTCCAAAACAGGAAAAAAAAACCCCTTAATGTTTATTGCTCTTCTATCCTTCTTTTTAATTCTCGACTCTCTAATCTCCTTAATTGACGCCCTTCACACCAAAGATCGAGTTGGATTTGCTTTCCAATTAGATATAATCTCAATTGTTTATCTCTTTCTTCTCTACCCTGTCGTGGGTTTCTTGATTAATTTCTCCAATTCGATTCCATTACCTTCTTTGATCCTTAATTTAATTGACCTTTTTGCTTTTGGGTAAGAATTTATCATCTTTTATCTTCAGAGACCTAACTAGACTTGAGAATCGATATTTCGATCTCTTACTCGTTCCTATTACAATTTGCATTTTTTAGACGATTCTCAAATTGGGTTGCCCCCAATCTAAATTCCCAAGTTTGGGTCGTGGGGTTGGTTTGATTTTGCATGGAACATGGTTGATTCAAAGGGGTTTCTCATTTCACACCAAGAGAGAGTTGCAGCAGGAGAGAGAGAGAGAGAGATCAAAAGTTTTTTTTCACAGGGGTACTTTCTCAATTTGTAAAGAAGATGAGTGAAACACATTTTTATTTTTTTGAGTTCATCTCATCCGTTTGAACGTGTTTTATCCAACAACTCCAAGATGTTTGCTAAAACATCTTATTTTTAGATTGACACCGAACGACTCTCATATATATATATGTGGTCCCGTTCAACACCAAACATTTTGGCCAACATTTTAGCCAACCATTTTTGTCGTACATGGGTTAGAAGTTTTGGAATGGGCTGATTTTTAGTGAGGATGATCTCCACCGTAGAGATCATCCTCACTAAAAATCAGACCATTCCAAAACTTCTAGCCCCATGTTTACAAGTTGAAAAATCGTAGACCGTCCATTTTTTGTAAACCATTTTTGATGGGGTTAGAAGTTTTGAAATGGGCTGATTTTTGGTGATGACGATCTCCTCACCGTAGAGATCACCTTCACCAAAAATCAGCCCATTCCAAAACTTCTAACCCATCTTTTGAAAAATGTTTGGTGCTGAACATTTCCCTATATATATACATATGTGTGTGTGTGTGTGTGTGAAAGAGAATATGAAACAATCTAAGACTTCCTTGTGAGAAGATGAGGCAAACTCAAAGAAACACCCCCATTGACATCTCCTTAGCTATTGACAAATTCATCTAAAATTTATAAAAATAATTGTAAAATGATTTGCTTTGATTATGGATCAGGTTCTCTTAACCCGTGTAAAAACACATGACCCCACCTTATAAGCACAAATTCCAATAATCAGAATTTATCATATGTACATTATCAACATAGATATAAATCTAAGCCATTGGTTGGCATTGAATATGAATAATGATTTTCTAACTCCCCCTTCTAACACACGCCCCTGATGTGGCATGTGCTAGAATCATAGATTCTTTTCCTTAGGATATACGACTGTACATATTTATGGGCATAGTTGTGTATCCCGAGGGAGGAATCTATGGTTCTAACTCATGCCACGTCAGAGGGCGTGTGTCAGAGGAGACATCAGAAAATCACGACTCATTAAATATAGTTACTTATTTTTGTTTTAAAAATATGTATATTTTCCTATTATTATAGTACCAATGTTTTTGTCCTTCACCAAAATCATAAGATCCAAACACTCCAACCAATATTGATACTATTACTTTCTAATTACACTAATAATAATAATTTCCTTAAAATCAATCTTGCTTTCAATATTTTTTTAGAAGAGAAGAAATGTCACTTAGGATTCTATAACTCCATTAGAGTAAGGATTTCACCCTCACTAAGGGTCCTCCATCTTTGAGCTCATGTTGTGGCATCAAATCCCATGATCTGATGCTTTATGATTCTAAAGGATAATATTTTATGAATTTTAAAAAATAAATTTTTATAAAAGAAAATTATTTTTTACCATTGAATTTCAGTTTTAAGTTTGGGAGTTAAAATCTTAGATCAAATTTAAAGAAAATTATTTTTAAACTTTTGTTTCTATTTTGAATTCAAGTTCTTAGAAGGATTGCTGATTGGGTAATAGGAGAAAAACGACCCCAAAGTAAGGAAAAATTTCCTCTTTCCATTAGTATCCCATGATCAACTCGGACTCGCAATGACAAAATTAGAATTAAAATGTCCTCCTCTCACGTGCCAACTTATTAGAGAGAGAGAGAGAACCAGTGTGCACGTATGGCATGATTGATAAGACGTGTACGATCAAGATTAAGTGAGAGGTATTGAGTGATGTGTCACCTTCCCTTCCATAACCATCTTTTTTTTCTCTCTCTAACAGTCTGACAAAACCTGCACCATTCATTTGGTGTGAAAGGACAGACCTCTCTCTTTCTTTCTTCCACTTTTTCTTTCTTTCTGTGATCGTTTTTGGTTTGTAAATATTTCTCCAATAGAATAAATTAAGTAATTTTATTTATTTTTAAATATATTTTTTCTCCCTCTGAATTATTCTTTAACAACATTCCGTACAAAATGGGTCAACGTCTTTGTCAGACTTTCCACTAAACGCAGCAGAGAAGCCGACTCCCTCTGCTTCAAAATATGTATACAAATCCTTTAAATGCAGACCATCAATAATAATACATCGTACGTAAATACCATATTTCCTTACGCCTCCCCACCAGTTTCTTCTTCTCTTTTTGTATGTTTCATTTACACACTCCCCCATTTCTTTTTCTTTTTCTTTTTTTTTATTATCTAAAAATAAATATTAAAAGCCACCTTTTTTATTTTTTGTTTTTTTAATTATTGAAAGAAATTAAATAGGTTAAAAATGTATAAATTTAAAGTTTAGTTGCGATGATCGATGATCGATCAACTTTATTCGAGAATTGAAGGGATGGAGTGATCTTAGATTATTCTTTCAAAACATGTTCAGCGAGAAGCGAACAATCATTCTTTATCCAAATTACTTAAAATTGTGGGGATAAAATCAAACGACTACCTAATGCTCTTATTTGAATTTAAAATTTGGAGAGTCTAAACAATGACACGACATTCCATAAAAATTTTATATGATTTAATTCTTTATTAGTTCAATTAAATTTTTCTTGATTCAGATTTGACTCAAGGTTGTCCAAGTCCAACTATGATTGAATTATGGAATAAATCAAAATGAAATTAAGTTGATTTACTTGGACAATCCAACTTGGGATAACTTTAGTCTTTTACTTAGATTTGAAAGGGTACTAGATCATATTCCCTTTAATAGTGGCATTTGGAATGGTTTGAGGGGTTTGCTTATTGCATTTTGGTCTTTAAAAGTTTTTAAGAATTTGAATTTTATGTTTAATAATGGCTCAACTTTTTTGCTTCCTACAAAAATATAAGATAAAAATAGAAGTTGTGTGATCAAGTTCCAAATTTCATCTTTTGGATGAATTAGATGGAACTTAAAAGTATATTTCTCTTTGAATGAAAATATTTATTTAGTTGATTATAAAGTGCATTTAGAGTATTTCCAGGGTATTCAATTAATTTAGGAAAATATTCACAATAAAAATATATATATATATAAACTACTGAAATAAGTTACTTGTGGATCAAATGTCAAAAGTTGAAGTGATCCAGAAAAAATGGTTATTTTTCATTCAGATGAGTGAGAAAATATATATGGAAAATACAACGTAGAATCTTAATTATAAAGATAGCTAATAAATATATGAATCTCATGATTATGAGAAATAAATAGTGTAGACTCTTACCTGAAAAAGTGATAAATAATTTAACAGTAATATCTATAAAATTAAATACATTTGAATTGGAACAGTTTTGCGTGACACAAACGTCTGATTAACTACATTATTGTTGGAAACAAACATCCCCTCAAGCTATAATGTCATGGGACCCACTTTTTATTTCTTTATTCTCCATCTCTTCGAATTTTATTGTATTTTCTCTTATACCCTTTTAATCTACTCTATTATTTTTCATATTTTACTATTTAAAATTTTATTTTTTTAATAATAAATTTCCAACTCTATTTTTTCACTTTTACCCCGTTAACCTGAAAGAGGATGTTATCTCCTCTAACTTTACTGTATTTTTTTACCTCTTTAATTCATTTTATTATTTTTATATTCATCTTTTACTCCTTTAAATTTTAATTTTTTTAATAATACATCTTCCATCAAGCTATAGTTTCTTGAGACCTACTTTATTTAATTTATTCTTCACCTCCCTTAACTTTATTATATTTTCTCTCTTATTCCTTTAATCTATTTTATTGTTTTTCATATTTTACCTATTTAATCTAATTTTTTTAATAACAATATCCCTTAACCTAAGAGAGGATACACATGGTGGAAGAACAAGTGAACTCTAGTCTATATAATAAAAGACGACAATTGGCCACACTCTCTTTATTGCATACACAAAGAATGTTAACCTCATACAAATCTCAAATAATTTGTTTTTACATTATTGTCTTTACTCTTTGCCTCTTTTTCAAGAATACTCTCTGAATTTAATTTGTTTCCTTTTCTACCCTCATTGTTTGAAGAATACCCCTTTAACTTTATTGTATCTTTCGTTTTTCCACCCTTATCACTAATACCCCTCCAACTTAATTACCTTTTCTCTTTTACCCATTTTCCAATAATAATCCTACAATTTTATTGTCTTTCCTCTTTAAAACCCTTAACCTCAAAGATGATGACCTTGCCACAGACATGGTTAAACTTGAAAACTCTAGTTTATATATGTAATAACAAAAAATAGTAACTACCTAGTACCTTCATCAATTTGGTGTGTAAATGTCAAAAATGCCTTACTTATGAATAATTAATTGAAATGGAACTTTCCCAAATTGGCTTAATTTAGTAGAAATTTAAGCAATATGTAGCAAGCCGGATTGAATCCTTTTTTATGAATAAGATGATAATCAAGATTTAGGTGTTTGGCATGTTTGTGGAAGGTGGCATTGGTTGAAATATAAATTAAAGGCAACTTGATTATGACAAAATAGTAAAGTTGACTGAGGATGAGAACCGCTCAAGTCACAAAAAAAATAAAAATAAAAATAAGGTTAGTAATTCTACATGTGACATTCTCATTAGTCCCGTAAAGAACTTCAGTAGAGATTTGAGAAACAATGGTTTGCTTCTTAGTTTTTCAATCATTTTTATCAATGACAACTCTTCAAAGACACATTCATGAATTGGGAAAAAAAAGTTATTTCATTGTTTAAAGAATGAGTAGACTTATTGACATGCATACAATTAAAAATAAAAAATAAAAGGAATACACAAATCATTGTTAAATGTTAGAATGGAATAAAGTGAGGTTGAAGCTAGACATGAGACATGTGAAAGATTTTTCTTAGGAAAAATTACTTAATAGACCCTATGGGAGTGGTTTCTTTCTAAATAATCATTAACTTTTAGGCGATGGCTTAATACTCTATTTAGTAAACTTCTTATATCTTAATGGTCCCTCAACCTCATCTCTCTTTATAATATTTTTTAAGTATCCAAGTTACCATTTTCTCATCTTCTTCCTGTGATTAGATTTGTCAATGAAGATTACAATCACTTCAGACGATCTTTTTAATCACAAATGAAGAATGATGTACTCCTATTCCTTTTTTTTTTTTCATTTAGATGTATTTTTTGATTTGTTTCAACGATTTATAACAAAAAAAACAACGAAGTAGGAATTCTAAAACTTTTGAAGATTTCCTAGTAACTTTTGATTCAACCGTTTGTCTTGTAATTATAATATATTTTTTGACGGGTATTTTGAGAAGACCCATCCAATATCAAAGTCGAAAAAATGGAAAAAAATTTACGATGTCGAGTTCCACCGTTTTCAAAAAATGTTGAGTTCGACAATTTCTAAAAATTGTCAAGCTCGAAAATTTAATATTTTTGAACTCAACAATTTTTTAAAAATTGTTGAATTCAACTATGAAAAATGTCAAACTAAACAATAAAAATTATTGAACTTGATAATAAAAAGGTGGTAAAATTGACACTTTAAATGTAATCTAGATTTTTTTTCCCGACTTTGATATTTGATAAATCTTCTCAAAATACCCAAATTGTATAAATTATACTTGTGAACGAACACTAAAATCAAATGTTATGACGAAATCTTCAACATTTTATAATCATAGCTTCATTCGTTAATTTTTGTTATAAATCGTTAAAATAAATTGGAAAATACATTTAAATATACAAAATTAGGAGTATGTCATTCTTCATTCGTGCTTAAAAAACAATCTTCTGAAATTATTGCAATTTACGTCGAAAAACCGAGGTATATGAAGAAGATGAGAAAATAGTAGTTTGGATACTCCAAAAATATTATAGAAAAAGATGAGGTTGAGAGAGCATTTAAATTTAAGAAGTTTACTAAGTTGACTATCAAGTCATTGCCCAAAAGTTAGGGATTATTGATAAAGAAATCCCTCCCAAAGGGTCTATTAAGTAATTTCCCTTTTTTCTTATCTCTTCGATACTTTGTCAAAAATAGAATTGATCAAAAGAATTGATTATTGAATTGTGATACTGCCCCACATGGCAAACGCAATCGAGTATCTTGACGTGACAAGCTCGGGAATCATAGAACTGTGCTCCTCAGTATACATATCTGCATTTTTTCATTGTAGACACCCTAATTTGCACAAAGCCATTTGAAAAAACTCAAATTTTCAAATCTCAAGTTGATTTCAATTAAGAGTTAAAACCTTTCAATAGGCCCACATTGAATAATAATTGTCACTCGACACTTTTCTTCATGCATACATGTATACATACATCATATCATATCATTTTGCATACCCAAACCTTGTCCCAATCCATATCAAATTCCATGCTTACTTTTTTAATCTATCGTTCCAAATCCACAAATCAACCCATTTTCTAGTAATCAATCCAGTATCCATACCCTAACCCAATATTAAGCCCACATCTAAGGTCCATAGCCCAAATACCCAGACCTACGCCATCCTAAGTCCATAACCCAAATTCTCAAATCTAAACCATCTTAAGCCCATAACCCAAGTCCATACCAAGCCCATGGCCTTACATTTTTTCCCAAAATATGACACATGGTGGTTTCTCATAAGCCCCAATGCTCAATATTCCAACCTAATTGAAGAGTCATCTGTCTTGTGAAATCTTATGAATGTCATTATCAAAAAGTGTGGTCAAACAAAAAAAAAATACTTTGATTTTTACTAAAAATCTTCAACATTAGAAGAACTTCCAATCCAACTCACAAAAGATAAGAATTTTCAAGTACATACATGGGGCTCTCCCATTAGTTAATTTCAAAAATATATACCTACCTTTGTTTTATAAATTATCTACAAATGAATCAAGGTCTACAGTTTACCTACCACTCAATCTTTACTAAAAAATCAAAGAATAAAAATACTCTTAGGATTATTCTTACAAATTGCACCTTTACCCTCATAAAAATGAAAAATCCAAAAAAAAAAAAAACAGAAAAACCTTATGTCTATTCTCTTATTTTTTTATGACTGGATCACTTTATCCTCAAATGTTCTAAAAAAAAAAAACTCTATAAATAATCTCATTTCTTATAAGCAATTCATGATTTCAAGTTCCTATCTCTTAACCTAGAACTCTACCTTTCTAATCATTTCTCAACTCAAGAACTCCTATCCATCTTTCCACTATCAACCAACAACCTTCATCTTCTTTAATCTTTTACCACCAACTAAAACTCTCAACCTTCAACTTACTTCTTTAAGATTCAACATCATTCAAGAACATCAAGGGATAAGGTGGGTATAGATTATGTTTTTATTTTCAAGCACTTACATCTAATCCTAACCATCTATTTATTTTATGTTCTAAATTTTTTTTATGCTATAATACAAATCCTTTCCTTCCTCCGATAGGTTGGACTTTGGTTCGATTGAAAAGATGGGAGTTGAAGTCTTCTTTTTCCTATAGTATATCTCATGCATCATATTGTATACTATGCATCTACTTACATATGCTTGGCAATGATGAAAAAATGTGTCAACCTCTTGTTAGAATTGAAATACTAAATTTCTAGCATTGTATACATGCATTAAAGTTATGACATTAAGGGAACTTCATCATGAAATCTCTATAAAATACCCAAACCAATATTCTTATTCATAAAAATAATGTAGGATATATGGGTCATCATTTTCCATAGGATATCCCCAGTATCTCACATTGACATCAAAACTCATTTTTAAGGGAGTATTTTCATTTATTACATACACCACCTCTAAACATACAATTTTTATTTTCTTAATTTTTTCAAAAAAAATTGACCAAGTTTTAATGTAAACCATCTTTGATGGAGATAATGATGTACCTAACACCTTCCTCATCCTCTAACTGGATTTCTTTACTTAGATCTTAAGTAGACTATGCATTTTCTATATATGAAAGTCACTATAATGATAAAACCAATTTCAAAATCATTTTGGGTGTCCATTCACATCAATTTCAACAAAAAATGGTGGTGACTCCAAACAACGTAGCATTGAGATTCCATGATGAACATCTCATGTTTACACCTATAATAATGTGTATTTTGAGGGAATCGTGTATCCCGAGGAGTACAGATCTACAATTCTCGAACTTGTCACGTCAGGTAGTCAATTGAGTATGCCACGTGGGGCAGTCAGATTATCATGACTCTTGATTATTTTATATTTAGTTGCTTGAGAATTTATAATAATTGTTGATTATGGGAGGAGTCATGATAATCTGATTCCCCCACTTGGCATACTCAAAATACTCTGCTGACGTGGCATGTGCTAGAACCATATACTTTATGCCTTGGGATACACAATTGCACATCCCCAATTATGTATCTCGATGAAAAAAAATCTATGGTTCTAACACATGCCTCGTGGGGTTGTCAGATTATCATTACTCTTGTGGGAATTATATATTGAGTTGATCTCATGATTTTGGAAACCTAATGTAGAACCTAACAAAAAAACTAACCAACAATATATAAATTCCATGATTTTAAGATTCATATATTGTAAATAGTTACCCAAAAAGGTAACTAAATACGCAACAATAATGTTTGTATATATATATGGATAATGCTGAAGTAAGATTAAAATGTACATCGAGTGTACATTTTGATATGGTGGTGCACACATAGCAATAGATGTTTTTCATTGGGATACGAGTGAAACATCTATGGTTGTGTGCACCACCATATCAGAATGTCACAATCGAAGTACATTTCAATGTTACTCCAACACGACTCTATATACATTTCTACCAGAAACAATAACTTTCTATTACCAAGTCCCTCAGTAATTAAAGAGCACTTCCTAAAAACTTCTACCACATTAGTGTTTTTTTTACTAAATCAATGATTGATTGAATATTTATCAAATTAGCCAGACCTCAATTCAATTCGATTGGACTGATACATGTTTATTAAAAACTTAAAATATGTATAAAAAAAATTTCACGATGCGCATTCTTATAGAAGTGATTCAAAAAGTGCTTTCATGGAAACACTTCTTTCAAAAGCAAAGCAATCCCAAATGAGGCCTATGTAGTTGGTATATTAGATTTTTCTTGCTATATAACTAACCCTAAATTGGGTTATTACCTTCTAGTTCAAATGAGGACTTAACAAGCCATGGTCCCTACTAATCCTATTTCATGTCTCCCGGCCTTTCAATACTATTTTTACTTATTTCTATTATAAGCGTATGCCAATTAATTGAGTTTACATGTGCCACCATCTTTGAATCCTTCATGAAAGTATGTTTAGTCAAATTTTTTGACTCACCTAATTGATCTACACCATTCAAATAGAGAACTGCTATTGCCACACCAATTCCTATGTAAATCATCAAGAATTGCACACAAATGGTGTGGCGTTAGTAAAAATTGGTGAGACAATATTAACTCTCATTGAAATGATCTCATTGCTTTTTTTCTACTTTTCACTTCAAGATGATATTTTTCTGGTGCAAAATAATTGAAATTATAAAAAAAAAATTCATCTAAAAAATATCAATAATAATGATAGTAAACATCTTAATTAAGGGTATTTTCGTAAATTCATTGGGGAGAAAATTATATAATATCAACAAGTCTAATTGAAGACTTCAAAGACATCCAAAGTACTTCCATGATTCTCTTCTACTACATAAAGTAACCAAAACCATTTACTTTAGACACCAAATGAAAATAACAAATACCCGTACTGTCCTCAATTTTTTTTGTCTGTCCAATTACAGCCTCAAAGATGAGAGGAAGTTTTAACAGTAAGGGCAGTTCAGTCATTAATAAAGATAGCGGGTCAGTCGGTCAGTCTTCCAGTATATAATCAGAAACTTGTTACCATTAAAAAGCCTGTAAAATACCAATAATGTCCCCACAAATAACTTGTGGTTCTCTCTGTAAATTTATCACTGTCAAGTAGTCATCATGGTAATTTTACTTTTTATATAATATAAACCGTAAGGAAAACAAAAACACAGCTCTCTGTGCAAGCCGCCCTCATTCTTCATCTTCTCTATTACACAGACACGCCTCTTTCTGCTTCAATGGATCGTTTTTGATCTTCTCAACCTATGAGAGAAAGAGAGAGAGAATTCGAGAGCACTTTATCTGTCTTTTTCGTCTCCTCATGTACATGCCATTAAAATGAGAGACAGGGTGGTTTTGTTTGGTCGATTAGGGTTTTAATTACATCTTCGATTCTCTCTCTCTCTCTCTCTCGTTCTGACTCATTAAAAGGTGAGTTTATACTATAATTTCTTTGAAAAAGAGATTCAAACCCAGAAAAGTGAGAACCCATTAAGAAAAACAAAGAAATGGAGATACCCAACTCGTAAAGAATCAAGCTTTTCTCATTCAAGTTTGTTAAACTAAAATATCTTTCGTAGAAGCGATTCCAACACAGAAAAGTAAGAACCCATTAAAATAAACAAAGAAATAGTGATACCCAACAAGGTAAAAAAAAAAAAACTTTTTCGCTCAATAATTTATCATGGAAAGTTGATACATTTTCTGTTCTCCACAAATTACACTTTTTTCTTTCTTTTTTTTTTTTTTTTCTAAACTTCTGAATTCTCTTGTTTCCTGTACAGATCGATCAGTTGAGTTTGATTTCGTTGAGTTGGATCTTTTCTCTTTTAGGATTTTTAAAAGGGTTTTTGACGGCCGAAGTGAAGAACACTAGAAATGCTGGACTACGAATGGGGAAGCTCATCTTCAATGTTACTCCCCGGCGAAGAAATCACACAAGATTCCGACCAAACGCGTCCGATTTTCGACCAATATAACCAAGCTTTCGCT
Organism: Akebia trifoliata; assembly: GCF_017979445.1. Classification (NCBI taxonomy): domain Eukaryota; kingdom Viridiplantae; phylum Streptophyta; class Magnoliopsida; order Ranunculales; family Lardizabalaceae; genus Akebia; species Akebia trifoliata. The sequence continues at coordinate 29,692,022 of NC_141386.1, forward strand.
GGAAATTTCCTTCCTCAGGCGAATACTTCCACTCCACAGGACCTCTTTCAACACCAGCAACAACAGAATCTGACCCACCTCGACCTCTACGACTCCCGTTACACATTTTCTTACCCACCTCCTCCTTCGACGACTTTCACGCCTGAATCCATCGCTGGTCCGACTGGTTTCATGGTGACGCCAAAGAACGAAGAGGTTTTGGGTCAAGCAGGGTTAGATTTTTCTGCAAGAATCGGGTTGAACCTAGGCGGTCGTACCTATTTTTCTTCTGAAGAGATGACTTCATTAACCGGTTGTACCGCCGGTCTAGACCGCTCGAACCCGGTTCATCAAACATGTCGAGATGTCAGGCTGAGGGATGTAATGCCGATCTGACTCACGCGAAGCACTATCATCGGCGTCATAAGGTCTGCGAGTTTCACTCAAAGACAGCAACCGTTATGATCGGTGGGTTAACTCAGCGTTTCTGTCAACAATGCAGCAGGTTTGTACTTTAAATTCCGAAATTGCCCTCTTTTTCCTTCATATTTCCATTTAACGCGTCTGTCTCACAGTATCAGTGTCTCTTCATCTTCTACGTTTGTTTCCAATTTCTACATCTGATTGGTTTTTTTTTTTTGAAAGACGATAATACCCTTCGTTCAAATGATTGTCAATACCGTACGCGGGGAAATCCCGAGGGTAGTTCTGTCCGGATACCATTAAAAATCCATTATGTTCTTTAAAAATCCCAACTTTTTTTATTAAAAAAAAAAATCATTTTGAACTTCAAACAGGTTTCATCTTCTATCTGAGTTCGATCAAGGCAAACGAAGTTGCAGGAAAAGATTAGCTGATCATAACCGTCGAAGGAGGAAATCTCAAACTCAACCACAACAACAACAACAATCTCCCTCTGAAATTCCTGCAAGTAAGCCTTTTTTTTTCTTCTTTCTTTCTTTTACTATTGTTCAAATTTTAAATTACCCCGTAAGAAAATTTAAATTTTAAAATCTGGGTTTTACTTGTTTGGAAGAAAAATTAAATTTTGGAATCTGGGGTTTGCTTGTTGGGATGTTTGAAGGGTCTCCTCCAGAATCTGGAACACATTCGTCTTCGTCTGTGACGCTTGCGGTGTCGCCTCCTCGAATGTCGTTGGGATGTTTCAGGCCCACTCACTACCAAGCTTCGGCCTCGTCTTCGTCTTCAAGCTCTCTTTTCTAGATATCGAATGTGGAAGAAGAGACGAACAGAAGAAGCGAGTAACAAAGAAGAGGTAACCCTCTAATTTGCATCTATTTTTCCTTTTTTTTTATTTATATTTCAGTTGGTGTTGTTGCAGACAAAACATCGATCGATTGAGTGTCTGTTTTTTTCCTTAATTTTATTTATGTATGTTCAGCGATTAAATGTAAGAGAACCGATTCGGAAAACTATAAAAAGGAGGAACTCGGTTATCATTTCTATTTTTGGAGGGAAACTTGAACGTTGAGACTAGAGAGGCTTTCGTTCTGTAATTCTTTGAGCTTGACTTCTGAACTGCCCCTCCAGAATATAATAGGTTGGCATTTTATGTTGAAGAGCCGAACCGATGATTGGTCCAAGTGGTTCAATTTGGTTCGATAGAAGTTTATTTGTTAAAAAATTTATTACTATAATCATAAAAAATAAAAAAATTTAAAAATTTCACTGCCTGCATTGGTGATTGGGTCAACACTAGGTTGACCTGGCAGTGTAGAGAGAACCGTTGATTTTCTAACTTGTATCTCGAGAAAATAAATCTATGATCTACCAAATCAACTCAGTGTAGCACGACTCAAACAAATATTATGGATTGATTATTAAAAAAGCATTTTGATAATAGAAATTAGAGTCCTGATAAAATGACTCGCCAGAGGGCATACTCAATCGACTCACTGATGTGGATAAGTTTGGAAACCTTCGATCTATCTACCTCGGGATACATGGCTCTGTCGAGAGACACTTTTTTTTATGGAGAACTGCAATTGTGTATACAGAGGCATACAGATCTACGGTTCCGAAATTTGTCCACATCAGTGAGTCGATTGAGTATGCCATCTGACGAGCCATTTTTATCACGAGTCAATTAGAAATTATTCTTTCCAAAAAAGCCTAATCTTGAAAGTGAAGTATTTAAAACTTTTGTATTGTAAAACGATTTATAAAAATTGACGTTTAAATTCCTATGCAACATTTAAAGTATTTTTTGTTTTGGGTAAGCTCCCAAATAATTACAAAAAAATTTGGTATTTTCAAAATTTTGCTAATGTTGATAGAACTACCACGTCATGTTGATAAAATGTTATCAAATTGTCAACTTGTTGTGTTGGTAAAATATTTTCAAATTGTCAAATATAACTTGATAACTTTGTCAACATTTGCAGTATTTTAGAAATACCAAAAACTTTTGTAATTATTTGGGAATTTATTCTCTTTTTTTCCCCTATTTTTTGTAACCCCTAAGATTCTATATCTATTTCAAACTTCAAACCCATGTTTTAAAAATTGGATCAAATCGATTTGGAATCCACTTTAGTTTTGGTGAGTTTTTTTTTTTTTTTTTAAATAATAAATAATGATAATTTAAATATATTTTGTTCTTTTAATAAATCTAAATGGTTGCAACTGAATTGAACTAGATCCAATCATGGTGCAAACACAAGACATGATAGTAGAAAATAATTGAATTATGAATTTTAAAAAAAATGAAGGGTTTTCTATAATGAAGTTGAGGTTGAATAGATAAAGAATAATTTATTTAGATTGAACAGCTTGAAGATAACATTTTTTTAGAGAAAATCAAGAGTTTTTCATTAGAAGTTGAAGATGAGGAATATATCATTTTTCTTTAGTCTATAAGAGAACACCTAGGTCAAGAAGTGCAGCATTTCATGAACATTAGGTGCAAATCAATTATTCACAAAAATGTGAAGGGGTATATCTAAATCACAGGAGGAATTTGGAATTCCCAATCCTCAAAATCTTTGGGTGATATAGTTTTGTCTAAGGGTTGGAAGTTGGGATAATATTTGTCCAAGGTCATAACATTGAGATGCACCAAGAATTGTGGGTTCAAATCTTGACCCAACTTCAATTCTCCTTGATTTTTTCTTGATGATGATCTTTACTTGTTCTTAGGTCTAGTAGGAATCGCGATTGCACTCCAATAATTAAGTTGGTAAGGAATTTTGATAAAGTAACGAGACTTGTAATAAAGAAATTGCATATCTTTGTCTTGATTTGGTGTCTGTATATAATTCTTCTACAATTTTGACCGTATCGCATATCTCGTCTTGCATGTATTACGTAGGTTTGAAAGTACTAACACATGTTTGTTTTGAAGCTTTGCTTTAAAACTTGTTTTACATGACAAACATGTTTCAATGTTGAGTTGTTGTCAAGGTCTGTCCACTCAATATGTGGTGCACTTTATTGAGAGATCTGTTTTTAATAATGATTTTCTGACACCCCCCTCTAACCTATGCCCTCACATAGAATCGTAGATCATTTATCTTGGGATACGTGGAATCATAAATTTCTTTCTTAGTGTATCATGAGGCAAATGATCTACGATTCTGTGATGGGGGTGTTAGATTACAATGATTATTATTATTATTTTTTTTTTTTAAGTAATAATTTTCCGACTACCCCACGTGGCATACTCAAAATACTCTCTTGATGTAGCATGTGCTAGAATCATAGATCTTTTTCCCATGGGATACACAACTGCATATATTTGTGTGGATGTGCATGTGTATCCCAAGACATAAAATCTATGGTTCTAGCATATGCCACCTCAGAAAAGTATTTTGAGTATGCCACGTGGGGGTGTCAAATTATCACGACTTTTTTTTTCTCGCTGTTTTGGATTTTGAATCTTGAGCCACAAATTGTCGGATTTACCCAATTAATACCCTGGGTCAAGTGTAGAGATTTACTTGGGTGAACTCGTTAATCAAAGTTCATGGGTTTCTCAGAAATTTGCTCTAGTACTCGCAAATTTTTCATTCTTGCGAGAAAGGAATTGATAATTTTTAGAAATTTAATCCAACAATGACTACTTGAGTGATTATTTTGGCAATAATGATATCCTTATAAGGAAATAAAATGCAAATACATTCTTTTCCCATTCAAGGGAGTAACAATGTTCTTAATCTAAAATTGTCTGGCCCTCAATTTGAATAATAAAATTTAATGTCATTAGATGAACTTAGCCAAATTCAATCAATTATATTCTTTTTTTATGGTCAATTGTGGATGCCGGGAGTCAAAGTTTTGAAACAGCCCACACTTTAGACTACTTATATTATACCTCATGTCGCACACACCTTGACGTGAAAGTGTATAGGAACCATAGATGCTTTTTGGCTCGTACAATCTTGAGGTTAGGATGTGCGATATGAAGTACAATCTTGAGCTCACTCTAGCAAGACTCAAATTTTACTATACAAATTAAATCAACTTAGATTCCGAGAGCCTTCCAATATTGCATTTAAAAAAAAAAAGGTAAATTCCCAAATAATTACAAGGGTGTAATGTAATTCCAATTGTATTTATAGGTATTTACACAATTCCCATTTTGTTAATTTAGGTCAAATTGTCCAAATTATGACTAACAATTACAGGATTATCATTATAAAGTAATTGAAATTGTTGTAAATCAATCGCAAATTTACTGAAATCATTATTATGGATTTGACATGTTTATTTATATTTAAAACCGTTCAATTTCTTAGAGATACACATTACTATTTTACATTCAAAAAAAGATATATCTAACGATGGAACTTCAATATCTCAAAAACAAATTTATGTCAACATAAAGAAGTAAAAAATTAATTGATTACATCTTATTCTTCACTACTTTGATCCCAATCTCTCAATCTTTTTTTCTTAAAAGTCATCGAATATCATTATAGTTTAAATTACCGTGAAATTACAAATATGCATAATAAGATTGATAAAAATGTGTAGAAATTTTGACAAAAGTTAGTAAAAAAGTTGATTGATTTGTAAAATTTCCCTCTAGCGAGTTTTCCTCAATATGTTTTTTTTTTTTGTGTACAAATATGCATAGTACTATGCATGATGTCGACAAACCATACACAATATCAATAATTTTCTCAATATAAATTTTTGACAAACATGCATATAAATATGCATTAGTTCGACAAATCATGTATGATATAAATAATTCTAGGTGGTCAACATAACATACTATCCAAACAAAAATGATATTCCATATCGCATTGCGATGAATTCGTTAGAATGTGAAAAAAAACATATTGATCTGTAAACATGTATTTGTGGTGAATGACATTTCAAATAGTTGTTAATATTGATATTATGTATGAGTTATCAACGTAATGCATAGTTCTATGCATATTTGTCAAAAATTTATATTCAAGAAAACTTGTTAAAAGTAAATGTTACTAGTTTGCCAACATATTTATTAATCTTTGTTAATATCTGAAGTATTTTTGTCAACGTTTCTACACATATTTGACAATCTTATTTTACATATTTGTAATCTCATGACAATTTTATTATAACCATCTTAACTTAAGATAAAAATATTATTTCAAAAATTAAAGTACGGTTTTTTAGCAAAATATCAACATTGCAGTGTATTAACAATTGATATTAATCAAATTATTAGTATTGTGTATGGTTTGTCGAATTAATGCATAGTCATATGCATGTTTGTCAAAAATTAATATTGAAAAAATTATTGATATTATGTATGATTTGTTGACATCATGAATGGTATTATGCATGTTCATCAAAAATTCGTATTGAGAAAAACTTGTTAAAGATTAATATTGCAAATCTGTTAACGTCTTTATTAATCTTTGTCAACCTCAAAGGAATTTTTGTCAACATTTCTAAACATGTTGTCAACCTTTTTGCATATTTGTAATGTTAAAACAATTTGATTGTGATCATCTTAAATGAAATGAATGTTATAGAACTGTTAACGTTTTAAATGAAGTTAGTATTGAAAATGTAACACTTAAATTTGAATGAAAATTATAAATTGCATAGAAGAAAGTTTTTTTAAAATAAAATATTTTAATGGATAGATGAAATGAAGCTGACAGATGAAAATCAAAATAAAATTTCTTGTCACTTTTAATCCCTTCTTCAAATTGTCATAAAGTAAGATAAAGTTGAAGAATGAAGGAAATGAAAATCAAAATGACATTTCTTTATTTCTGTAAACGAAGGAAAATGATGAAGTAAGAAGGAGATGATGACAGTGAAGAGAGCTTGTTGAGGAAGAAGAAGTTTCAATCAGTCAATCTCATGTGGGAAAATTATCAAGAAAATGGTCAAATTCTTAGTTAATTCTTAGAAAAGAAAAAAAAAAAAAATTACCAAAAACAACTTAAATCGTTGGACCATCCAACATTTTAGTAACTCACTGGTGTCTCCAGCATTTTTGCAACTCGTTGGACAGTCCAGCATTTTATATCGTATTTTGCACCAAAATACTGAATAGTTTATCTACTATTAACTCTTTTAATGGGTATTTTTGTCATTCAAAATAATAAAATAACATGAAACATTAGACAATCCAACGAATTAAGTTGTTTTTGGTAATTTAAAAAAAATTATTTTTTAATAATTAACTAAGATTTGACCCTCTTTTGGTAATTTTTCAGGATTTTGTGTGGTAGAAGGTGGCATGTGCAAACACACATGATTCAAAAGGGCTTATCTTTAATTTAAACATTGATTGGAGTGTGTGTGAATATTACATTGTGAAAAAGGATAGTTATGTAATTTTGAAAATTATTATACGATCGTGTGTTGCAATTTTCTTTTTTCTTTTTTTATAACCAAAATGACTGATTATATTAAATTTCGATATAAATGTGGGGGCATTTATGACCACAATAAAAAAGTTCTCCGAAATTTTAAAATTAGTGGTAAAATTCTCGTAAGTAGGGGTTAGCCAATTAATTCGACGAGTTGACGAATTAATAGACAATCCCTCAAATAATAATGAAATATGGTAATATTTTTACCCCTCATCCCCAAATTTTTTATTTTTTCAACATTCAAACATTAAAAAGAAGATATGATTAGAGAGAGAGAGAGAGAGAGGTTGAAGATAATAAGTTTTGATAAGAAATCCAACAAAATATTTTGTATATTCTCCAAAATTTTGCCAATTTTTATATGTGAAATTTTCTTAAATTTATCCAAATTGAACTTTCATTAATGTGGACTAAATCCGAGCTTTGTTACTATGTTATGGCCACTCAAAATTTGGTATGGCCTATCGAACCACTTCTACTATGCGTTCTCTCATTATGATAGTTAAGATGTTTGACATAACTCAATGGGGTTTTGAGACTGATTTCTTGTCCTTTGACTAGGGTCTCTCACTTAAGAATAACATAAAGTGATTGAATTACCCTTATCTACAATCTTTTTAACACCCCCCCCCCCCCCGCCCAAAAAAAAAAAAAAAAAACATAAAAATAAAATAAAATAAGAAAAATTGGATAATACTTATCTTTATCTAACAGTCCTCTGCCGATTAAGATGATTTTGTACTGATTGGATGAGAAAGATGACACAAATCTTGGCACATTCGATTAATGTTCTCCTTTGATTAACAAACAAATTTAAGAGAAAGGGATGAAATCCAATTGACAAAACCGTTTATTGTCAAAAGAGTGTGTTTTTCTTTTCTTCAAACTTGAGTTTGATTAGTTGAGAATGAGGTTTCGCTACCCAAGAAGGCTTTGTAGCCTTGATTTTCTCTAGAGACTTTTTCTGCTCTTCAAGCTTAAGCTTGATCAATTAAGAAAGAAGCTTTGCTTCTTTTACTTGAGAGGGCCTTATGAACTTGTTCTTTGATGAGGGAGCCTAGGTCTTAACTGTAAAAATGATCTAGGATCCTCATAGTAGCATAGGTTTTGGCTTGATCATGACAAACTCAAATTATTGAGTGTGTGGACCCAATATCTGGTATGTATCACTTGAACATATATGTTATAAACATAATTTTGGCTAGGGAAATCTAAACCTCTACCACAAAACATCATTCCTTGTCGTTGGGTCAATGTAGATGTATGGGACCCTTTATAACTTTTAAGATTTTTCTAATGATTTGTGAACGATCTATGGACCATTCTATCATTTTGATACCTACACTTACATTTTTTTTCCTAAAAAATTCATCACTTTTTAGTCCTTGATTTTTATTTTTTATTTTTTTTGTGACAAAATTCTCTAAGATAAATTTTCTATTTATCATCATTCATAACCTTTATTAACTAAGATAATTAGCATCCAAAATCTCCAAACATATATATATATGGGTCTTCTCGGATGACTCTGAATCTCTCGCCCTTCCAGATCCATGGGCCCACGTAGGCATAAGCCTTACTTTTGAACTTTTGATGATTCAAATGTTTTATAAATTCCTCAGCAACATATCCTACATGATTTTTCTGAATACTTTATGTTCCCTTGAAATCGAATTCCGAAAATTATAGAGACCCTACAAAAAAGAAGAAGAAGAAGCAACATTTTTCAACCAATCAAACCCACGAGGTAGTTGATATTTAAAAGTTCTGGTCTAAGATATTTTTTTGTTTGTTTTATAATTTATTTAATAAAATAATATCATGCCTTCATCACACGTAAAGGTATCTTAGAATGCATGTTATTAGTAGGTTTGCTTTGAATAATTTGGAAGCTCTCTTGTTATCCCAAATGACACATGCAAGAGAAGAATACTTTGACAGTGGGTCCTTTTTTTTTCCATTTTTTGGGGTTCTATTTTGAAGTTTTATGTGTGTGAGAGAGAGAATGGTTTGGGTAGAAGGAAGGTGGAGGAGTGATGAAGGTTGAAAGCAACTAGCTCCTAAATGACATAGGTTTCAGTAAAATGTGGTAACCCACCACGCCACATTCACTCTTATCTTTTTCTTATTGTCATTTAATTGCTTCTTCTTCCTTGTCTTTTCTAATGGGGACGATACATCTAAAGGGGAGACAACAACTAAATCTGCTGGGATTCTCTCCCATGTGCTCTCTCTCTCTCTCTCCACCAAAATCAATCAAAGTGATTGCCTTGAAATTTTGAATCATGCTTTTATTTTGGACCTTTTAGCTTCAACCACTCAACCCATGGTTGAGGCTATCCATCAAACAGATGGTTGAGATGCATGAGATTTCCAAGCAAATGTATCTCTAATTTTTTTTTTTTTTTTTATCCTTAAAAAACAAGGATTAATCTCTAAGAAAATTTTATTTTTCCTCTTATTTTTACTGTCTGTTTGATGGGTTGAGACTTGAGACTAATGTTTTCCTTGTATGTTTTTTGTTTTGTTTGGTCTTCTTAGGGACAATTAGTGGGGTGAAAGAGTACTATATGATATATGTGGCATTTTTGGAAGGTGAGAATCTAGTAAGAAAAATAGTTCTGTCCTACCAATAATGATTATTGTAGAGGTAAAAATCAGGTTTACCCACTAATTGAACATGGGTCACCTTGGGAGTAGTGGGATTGATAATGACAGAAAGTGTGAGAAGATCAAATCTCTCCTACCTAATATTAGCCCAAAGTGAATGACAAGGTTGAGGAGGCATTCACAATATTAGCCCAAAGTGAATGACAAGGTTGAGGAGGCATTCACCCTCCATCCTATATTGAAATAAGCGTACGTGTAGGAAGGTGACCCACTTAAACATAAAGTTCAAAGATAAAGGAGACCAACGTATATGAAAGAAAATTTTCATATTTTGAATTTGGAGATTCATGTTCAATGTAATAATAAAGAAAATAACAAAGAACGTTAAAAAATAAATCAAAGAATGTCAAGATTTATGTGATTTGATAATGATATCTATGTTCATGAATAGATCCAATCTTCTTTACTAAAAGATAAAAGAAGAATAATACAAAAAATAATCAATCAAGATTTTAACCAATTACCCAAACCCTAAAACCCTTGTACACCCCTCTCACTTTTTCTCTCATATCCTAAACAAAGAAAACCTTTTTAGTTTTTACAATCCTAGATATTTTTATTTATAAAAGCGAGAGTTATTAAAACGTATCCATCTCCCCAAAAATAGAAACCCCAATAGAAAATATTACATAATTCCCTTCTTAGTAAACTAAAAGAAAAAAAGAAACATAATATAAGACAATTACAGAACAATCTCCACATTGGCTTAGATTTTGTCATAGTGAAGACCTGGGGCAATAACTTGTCATATGTGTCCATCGCTCCACCTTGGCCTAAATACTAGAATCATCTTAGAGAGAAATTGCACATGTCTTCCACAACGAACTTTGCATCATGTGAGTCTGGGAGGTAGCTCCAACTCAAACCTGAATCAACCCGATTCAATCACATATTTGTTAATGCCACAAATAACCATTGGCCTTTAAGAACCATTAGCTACACACTATCAAATCATCATGGTCCACTTTAACTTGTTCATATAATCAATGCACATGTGTAGCTATCTCGAACCGATTGTCTAGTCAATATCAAAAAGCAACCTCGACCTATCCTCTCGAATTGTAGGAACCACCTCACAATCATATGTCATATTCTCTAGTTTAAAATAATTTCCCTTTCAACACCTTAGCTAGGCCATGTTAAACCAAGATATCTTTTACCCTTCTTTGTTACAAATTGAAACTATCACTACCATTCGTACGAATTTATTGTCTCTAATACCAATTATTGTAAATTTGGAGATCTCTGTTTAATACGATTATTAAGAAAATAGCAAAGAAAATCAAAAAAATAAATATTAAAAAAAACCAAGATTTATGTGATTTGATAACGATACATATGTCCACGGATAAATCCAATCTTATTCACTAAGAAATCAAAGGAGAACAATACAATAAATAATCACTCAAGGTTTTAACCCAAATCCCAAGCGTTGAAACTCTTGTACACCCGCTCTCTCTTTCTCTCACAAATCTTAGAGATCTATATTTATAAAAGCGGGAGTTACTAAATCGTGTATCTTTCCCCAAAAATAGAAAAAATCCAAAAGAAAATACTATATAATTTCATTTTTAGTAAATCTAAAAAATGGAAATGAAATACAAGACAATAGCACGACATTTAAAGAATGGGAAAAATTATTGGCTTAATTTGTAGTCAATTCATCATGATTTAACCTCTACAAGCATATTTCTTAGTTGTACATAATTAACATGCTAATGTACGTACAAGAATTCATGAAACATGGATTAATTTACAAGAAAAGTAAAGAATAACGTAAACAAAAATAAGAGACACAAGGTTTATTGACAAGATTTATCTATTTTTATTGGTGATTACATTCTCAGACTCTCTAGAAAAAAAAAAATTAACAATTACATATTAAAGAAGTCCTACAACTCTACTGATGATTTGAGCATTGGAGTATCTTTGACATGTACCACGTTAATGAGAAGTTTCAGACATGAGAGAAAATAATCCAAATCATAATAATTATTATACAAATCTTTAGGTAACACCCCCCCCCCCCCCCCCCCTCCCTCCTCCCTCCTCCCTCCTCCCTCCTCTTACCCACATTTGAAAGGTACAAAGTTCATTCAATGCCCCTTAGCCATGAGCAAAAATTGTGACCCAACAAAGAAGCTCACTTTTAATACCAAATGGTAGGAGAAGAGTCTCTATCTCTAAACCATTTTCCCCTCTTACCCTACCCCCACAAGAATAGGAATTTAACTTAGCTGATTACCTTCTCTAGTAAAATATTTTACTAGCACCTTTGTTTGTCAGACAAGTGCAGACTATGTTGACCCTTAGAATTACTACAAGACTAGGGCCCTCCATGTCACACTAGTGTAGGTAATTGGTGGTCCATGGTTAATGCAACTCGAATGTACATGATGATCAGACTTTTTAAAAGGACACGTGGATCATCTTTGAGGTAGGTAAGGGTTGATGTGGGCCCTTGACTGATGTGCAGTTGCTGGATGCACGTGAAGGCACGTGATCGAAGAAAGAGACTGTCAAATTCAAAGGTGAATGTGTGTGTTAGATTGTTAGGTGACTTATAAAGACTTAATAAATTTCTTTTTGTTACTTCATGTGTTGATAATTATATCGATTATTTTAAATTCATCTTAGGGGGTACGTAATTTATCTTTAAGATACAACCATTGGATTTGTATTTTAATCATCAGGATTGTATGTTTGTTTATGAATTCTTTTTTCTCGAGGATATGAATCTCGGCCCTTTAGATTTTCTCTCTTTTAGTATTAAAAGTGTAAATAAATAAGTCACAAAAAGAAATTCATGAACAAACACACAATCTTGGCTGTTGAATTGTTAAATCCAACAGTCATGATTATCTTAATGAGCCCACCAGATGTTAGTTGACATGGTAATAGCAACTGGATTTGCTTCTCCGAGCATACCTTCAAGTCTTTATATACCCCTCTACATAAAATGGCTACACACCTGCTATAACACGTGACAAGGTGGGATGGTGCATGCGGCCTACATAGCAAAAAAAAAAAAAAATTTATATTAATGAGTATATGCATCCCAATTATATTGACACAAATCCCAATGATTATTAATAAGAATTTTGAGTCCATAGGACATGCATTCTGAGATTGGAATTTGCACAGCCCTTTCCACATGGCATATTTGATTAAAAATTTAATTTGAAAACCTATGGAGAATAATCCAACCCAAATTATTAAATAGATTAAGAGTTAGAGAACCAACTCATGTGGCCATTTTGATTTCTAATGGTCTCTCAGTAGTTTGTGATGAGTCCCTTTTTTTTAGGGGTTTCATATCAAAAATTAATTTTAATTAGTTATAATCGCAACATGATTGTTTCTAATTCAAAAAATAAAAAAATGACAACTAATAAGATAGCATGTCATGCATGGGCTTCAGTATAATGTATCAAATGGTATATATAACATATAGGAATAAACAAAACATGAGAAACGCTTTGAGTAACCAATTTGGAAAAAATGAGTCTACTTTATGGGTTTTGTGTGGGAAATAAGTCATTAAAGATTCAAATGTTATTTGTGGGGGATAGTTGAGGTGGAAGACTCCTGATGGCATTTTCTCTAATTGATGCCCTTTTGCTGGGCCCAGCTTTAGTCTTAAGTCTGGGCCTGGACTCCCAATTATACTAAATGATTCTTGAACTGACCTATTTTGATGGATTTGTTGACACGTTTTGTTGAAAAGTAATGTATTTGATTGATATCACCATTCCATGGACTAACTCCATACATATTTTCCCTTTGAGGGAGCAAAACCTCATAAGCTTCTTCAATTTATTTATATTTTTAACCTATTTCTTACAGATAAAATAGGAAAGTCAGACTCTGGTTGTCAATGGGATGAATCGGGTCTGATTTAGGTCGGGTCAAATATGGGTCCATGTTAATTGGGCTTCAAAATCTCTCCCAAGTGTGACCCATCTAATTTTTGGGTTGGGTCAAATAAAATATTAATAATGTTCAAACCCAACTGTGGTAGTGGTAGTGGTATAAAGAGAGAGAGAGAGAGAGAGAGAGAGGTTTTATTTGTGTTTTTCTTTAGATTTTAGTATTGGAGTTGAAGAGAAAGGAAATGAATCAAAAAGTTAAAAACCCTAATGTATAAAATAATCAATATTGTGTAAGATATATCAGGTTGGGCCGAGCTGTCTGATGGGCCTAACTTTTAAACTCAATACATGAAGGATAAAGTTAGGGCAGACTTTAAGTCAAAAAAAAAAAAAAACCAATCAAATCATAAACTCAATCAAATATCCAAGAAATATAATTCAATACAACTCAATCTATAATAAACATCAAGGATAATAATTAAATTTATTATAACTATTAAATTAAAAACCTACCCCCCCCCCCCCCCTGTTACTATGATGAAAAGTTTCATGAGATCTCGCTGAAATTAAAAAATAAATTATACAAAAAAATGAAGAAAAAGAAGCCTATACATAAGTGGGAATCTATTATTTTTTTATTAATGTTAAAAAAAAAAATAGAGAGTTGCTATTGCCACACCAATTTCTATGTAAATCACCAAAGAATTGCACAAAGTTTGTGTGGAGTTAGTAAGAGTTGGTGTGGCAATAGTAACTCTAAAAAATTTGTTTCCTCCCCTAAAATGCCATGTGAAATAGTAATTGGACCCACTAATTAAAATCACAATTTCTAAATCATCTTTTTTTGAATGACAAACTATTTTGATTAACGATTCGTAATAAAACTTAGAAGTGAGTACCAAATTATCAAAAAAATAAATAGCTAAAAATCATCTAATCTAACAATTACAAGTCATGAATGAACTTGAATGGCTTTTTACTGGTCAACTTAAAGATTGACTTACCTAAAGAAAATAAAAAAAAAACTAGAAGACAAAGTTAGTGGGTCCAAAAATTATTACAAAAGAGTAAGTTATGGTGAAACCAAATACTAGGTTAAAGAAATGAGTCAATTTGTGCTTTTAATAACATTTCTATCTCCACGTGTTTCTCATAAGTTCTTCGGTGAGGGGCTCGCATCAAAACTCAAGCCAGATGCAGATGGTCCTCCGTAGGATCTTTCCTTTTATCTATTAAAAATCCTGCCACGTGTTTCTTATTTAATAGTGGACCCCACTCTCTCCCAATAATAAGAGAGAGAGAGAAGATCCACCGTTGAATAAGAGACACGTAACTCTCTCTCTCTCTCTCTTTCTTTGTATTATTTTTCCTTCTAATTCCCAATGAAAAATGATTTTCTAATTAGAAAGTCTTCACTCCATCAATACGTGAAGGGCACAGAACCATAGATATGTTTTCTCGTGGTACACAACTGCAAATCCTCATAAAAGATTTACAATTGTGTATCCCAAGAAAACAGATCTATGGATACGTAGTCGTTCTACGTCAGTACTGACATAGTGAACACTCATTCTTATAGTGGATTTTAAATGGTAGGGATTGACATGTTGAAAAGAGAAACTAACGCCTCAATTATGTAAGGATGAAGGTGTAGATTAGATTTTTTTTTTTCAAAATAAAAATAAAAATAAATTTAAGCCTCATCAAAAGTTTTGAAAATGAACAGTCCCTCAACTTCAATTTTTTAATGAATGAATTTTTTATCTTTTACATTTGCCGCTCTCTCAATCATCAAAAAGCACTACATGGAAAAAAATACTACAGAGGATCGGCTCTCTAAGAGAGAAACTAATAATTAGGAAATTTGGAATATTCTAATTTAATTTATCGAAACATGGCTGTAAATATCTATAGGGTGGTTTTTAAACAGTGTTTTAGAACATAGACCAAACCAGTGATCCGACCAATTAGTTCGACCGAATTCTGAAATAAAATGGTTATGTCAATAAGTCATTGGTTTTTCTGAATGTTTTTTATACAAAAATAAATGAAGGCAATTTAAGAAAGAGTCGTGCTAGAGTGACATTGAAATTGACATCCTTCCGCAGATTGGTGTGCACAAAACCATAGATGCATCTCACTCGTATCTTGATGAAAAGCGTCTATGGTTCTATACACACATCCACCTCAACAATGTGTGAAACGATGTCAATAATTCAATCATTTTCCTTTAAGAAATGGTATACGTAAATATACTTATTTTTTAAATTTTAGTTAAAAATTGGTCCAACCAAATTGGACCAGCAAGATCCGACCACAGCTCAACCAATTTTTCAACTTTTGGTATCATTGGATCCGTTCTCAAATCATTAAGTTTAACTAAAGTTTGTCAAGTCAACTTGATGTGGCTATGATTGAGTAGATTTTCTGTAGAATTGGGCCGATAGCTTAGTTAATTGCTTGACATATTACAATGCAACTTTCTCATAAAATCATATAAATGCAACTTTTCAAGATCTGTGTATCATTTTTAAATGAACATTTTTATATTTCAATATGTTGTGGATATGTGTCTTGTATTCAGTTTTTGACTGAGATCCCAGTACGATATTTATGTAATCAGGCCGAAATATAAATTTATAACTTCGACCTAAGATTTTGCTTGTTGGAAAAGAAAACAGATTCGAAAGAGAGGAGGTGGAGAAGGGGTTTTCCTTTGTGACTTTTAATTTACTTGGTATTGTGAAGAAGATTCATCTCCTCCAAGAACATAACCTAGATAAGGGTGAACCTCGTAAAAATCTCTAGTTACGTGTTTGTGTTTTATTCTTTATTTTGCATTTTGTGCTTGTTTTCTTGTCAATTTTTAGAACACAATAAAATATTTATTTTTCATGTGCTTTTGATAGATTTTTCAAAATCTATATGATGTTGGGACATTTGCAATTAAGGAAAAAAAAACTAACCTAATTAAAGTTGTAATTGAAGAGTAATTGCATTCTTATCTATATATTAATTGTGAGAGGTACACAATAGTAGAAATCCTGAAGATGAGAGGTAATTGATTCTCATAGCAACAAACACATTGCCTTTTGTAGATCCATTCTTCTTCGATAAAGGATGAACTAGATTGATCAATTAGAATAATAATTAGGTAACAAATCTAAAATCCTAGTTAGATTATAGATTTGTTCTTATTTGAAATATTAATAATGTATAAAAGTCCAATACAAATTATATGATACCCAATTCAATTTTGAAATAAGTCAAACTATTAGTTTCTCAAAAAAATTTGAATTTTTTATACACTGATGTGAATGGCCTTGGTTCAATCCTGTTGAACCCTCCTTCACCTCCATTAACCACTAATCCCTTGTTTGCCAAGTAAAAAAAATGCGATGGACATCGATGCAAGAATCTTGAACCATAAATCGAATTGTTCTTGAATCCTCACTAAGAAATTGCATGGTAGGGAGAATGGTAAAGGAAAATAAGGGATAAAATTTTGATTTTTTTTGGAAGCCAAAGAAAAACCCCTACAGGATGATAATCCAAGCAATGTTCACAAATTAAAGAACTAAAGAAACCACAAAAGCAAATTGTGTTCAATAATCAAGAGTAGTCTTCCCTTACATGATCTTATAGAATCTATATATTGGAAACGAAACACGAGCCAAACTCAATATCTAAGAGACAAATCACAACCATTCATCTAAATTAATTAACATATATATTTTTTACTAAACACCCTTGGTTTTTGTCACTCCTATGATATTAAAACTTTCAAAACTGTCCAAAGCATGATAATCTCTCAGAAAATTGTGATCTGATGCATCTAACAATTTTCCAATCAGATATCAAAATGAAAATTTGTGTTAGTTAGAAGTTAAAGAAATCTAGGTCCGACGGAATTCAAGAACATGCATTTAAGTTTGTATTCATTGTCCATGTTGTTGACTATAGGTTTTTTATTCTTAGACATGATTAAGAATATCTAATACTTTGGTCTGCATTGACATAATTTTTGCTTCTTCTTCTTCTTTTTTCTATATGCTAGACTAACATGATTCAATTCAAGTAACATCGTGATCATCGTTATCTTTATGACCATGATTGTACATAAATAACATACTATATAGAATAGTCATTAAAACTTTACTAACAGTATATATCAGTTGGAAGATATTATTTCTTTGAGATTGTAAAGTTTTTGAATGGTAAGACCACAGACCTAGGATCAAACCCCACCTTCACTCACTTTAACTATCAAGGAAAAACCTATATTCGTTGTACAATTGTGAGGATCTTTGTCGTCTACGCCAACATAAACACTAGGAAAATTAGGTTGGGGTTTGTGGTTTAGATTTCACGTATCCAACATTATCATGCCCATTTGTCACTTAATAATGAAAAATTTACATATCTCTTCCAATTATCTCTTAGGTTAATTGGAAAAGTTATGAATCCACCAAAACATGGCAGCCATGTCATCTACAATAGTAAAATTTCCTCGATCTATGATCTACAATCCTCTGTGAAGCTTGAAATAAAAGGACATGATAGGTCGAAACTAACTGTTTACCTGATCAAAAACCACTCTTTTACTGCTTTTGTAGGTCTTATTATTTTGAGTTTTAACTTCGAATTAATGGAAGTAGTATAATTGTATGTGAATCTATGCATGTTTGAACCCCATTTATTTGTATTGCTTTTAATTGAGATAAGCAAAGAGAAGGAAACTATGTCCCTCTCTTGATGATGGTTTCAAGATAAAGGAAAGTTGAGACATACAAATTTCTGGTTAGGTCATCATGATTTATTTATAATGAGTTTCCTTCGTCTTCAAGTTAGGGTCACATGAAGATCAGGTTAGTTTTAAGAGAGAGAGAGATGAGATGAGTGGGTGGGTGGGTGGGTACATGGTAGGACAAAAACATGCCTATTAGACTAAAAAGGATTAAATATGAGCTTAATATGGGTACTCTTAAAGAGGTCCTTTATGCATTATTGAACGTTTTACAGCCTTAGATGTATCCAATATGAAATAAACAAGATTGGATCGCAAAAGTCTTGGCCTCATTGTCACTTCAAGACCAAGGAAAAGGGCTTTTGTTGGTTTCTCATAAATTGCCAAAACACATACAGTGGAGACCTTATCAATTTCTGTACTTTTGAGATATTTCATGAAAAAGAGGTCACAAGTAAAAAAAACATGAAAATATCAAGAGCTCATGAAATAATTAATGAATGGTCAATATGAATCAACTACTTTTCTATTTTTCTTCTATTCATTTGTTCAATGCATTTGTTCTTCCCCTTACTAGTTCTACTCATCTCTCTCAAACCCATTTATTAGAAAATTTAAGTTCCCAAGAAGCTAGTTATTTATATTCATTTTTCAAACAAAAATAAAAAAATCTATATATATATTAGTAAGAGACAGAGTTAATAGTATGGTTCATAAATACAGTCAATGAATCTGAAAGAAAGCATAGCAGCTTTAGGTACTTTGAAGCCCTTGAGCAAGTGACACCTAAAAGGGCATTCATTTCTTTTCATAGTCTTAATATAGCAATGAGGGTGCAAGTACCTCAAGAACCCTAATGTGATATTAAAAACCCTAATCTACCAAACAAATTAGTTTAATGAAGAACCCATAGATCTTCTAATAGTTTGCATACATTTACTAATGGTTTTTTCTTAAACAAAATTATACTATATATAGTAATTAGGGGTATGAATACAGATATGATTGGCGAAATACGCTAAGCCGATCAAAGAACCAAGAATATTATTTTTTTAACTACTATTGCAAAGAATGGTCATAAAAACCAAAGAAAAATTATCACTAGTAGCTTTATCAGTTAATCTGTTGAGGGTAGATTAAATAATGTTGATTGAGATTATATCATCTAATGAAGAAAAGAAATAAACCCAAGTCCCTAAGTTCGATAAGGAAAAATTATTTCTTTGATCTTTGCACCTATACTAAAAGCCATGACCCAAATACAACTCTTGATAACTTAAAACTATATTGAAAAGGTTCTTGATTGCACACACATCACACACATCACACACACACACACACACACACACACACACACACACACACAAGTTCAAGACACTCTCTTCTTACTTCTCTAACTGATCAACACATTACATCCTTGAGGAATTTGTACCTTCGATTGGCATGCCTTGGCGAAGGCGTACCGCTCGCGTTCTTCCCCTTTTCGATGCTGTCATCTCTATCATTTTGTTTGATCTTCTCTCCTGTATCTTTTCGGATCGACTTCTTCGAAGAATCTCCATGTTTTGAACTTCTCTCTTCACTAGGCACCAATCACAAGATCCAGCCATTGTTGATGATTCTGATTCTACATAGAAATTACTGCAATACCTGTGTATACGAAAAGAAATAATTATTATTTAAACCACTAATAAGAGATCACATGGGAATTATAATATACCCATTAAGGATAACAGTCATGATCATGATCATAAAGATGAGTGTTGTTGGAGTGATAAGTAGTCTAGCTTGATCTATATGATCATGATGGTATTATGATATCTTATCATGATGGATGTCTATCAATGATGACAATGATATATTTGATGAAATTCTATGATGGATCTCTATCAATCATTTTGATATCTATGATGATGATGGTTTTCTATGAAGATGATGATGATGGTGATGATGAAGGCATACGAATGTTGAAAGCGGTTGCAACATTTGGTGCAACGAAAGAGCTTGTCAGGGAAACCGATGTCACCACACATACAGCAAACTGTGTGTAGGTCCACCATTGATGAAGCTTGAATTATGGAAGAGAAGAGAACCCAAAGAGAAGAAGAAGAAGAGTGAATGTAAGGCGAAGGTTGAGTCGGTAGATATTTATATATAATTATATAGAAGTAGACTACAGGTTGCTTGCAGTCGTTTTCAGTTAGGAGAGAGAGAGAGAGAGAACCTATATAAGACCTTAAATCTATTGGGCTTTTTAATTTGACCTCCTTAAACAATAACATATATTTAGTCATCATTCTTTCCTTCTTTGTTTTTTAATAAATTGAATTGCCTTCTTGAACCAGTGACCTGGTCTTAGTCGATGAAGGAGTAGCTTGCACACCTGGAAATTGGGTAGCTATGCCACGACTACTTATTAAGAGACACGTGGCAGTCGTTTATGAGCTCATGACCCTTGAATGTTTGACCGTACATGCAACATAAAAAAAATAAAAAAATAAAAACCATTTTTTTTTCTAGTATGCATCCACCTCTAGAGGTCAAACATTATACATTAATGCTGAAATATATTATGATTAATGATAATTTGATGTTCTTTTTTCATACACCCCTCGTATGTTTCTTGACCTGAAAATTACATAATCATAAATTATTTTCTTGTATATCTGAAGTAAGCAATGGATCTATGATTCTGTAATGGGGGCATCTGAAAAAGAGAACGTCAAATTATCACAACTCATATATTATAGTTTCTCTTATATATCTGAAAATTTAGCATAGATGTAAACTCTTTCACTTTGCGATCTGCCATAAGATATGTCATAAAAATAAGCAAATTCTCTTTTACATTATGAATAACAATTCTATTGTCAATCATTATGGGTATAATAATATCTCTATGATTAAGTTATACAATTATTTCTTTTATCACCTTCATATTGAATTTCTCAAATTTTCTAATAAATGATTGACTATAAAATTATTTCTTTTAGTGAACATGTTAGTATTTTTTATTTTGTAAAGGTGAAGAAATATATTTTATTTAGAGATACAAAGAGAAAAATCTATGATTTCTCAACACTGTCACATCATCATAATGTTGAACGCAACATCCAAGGAAGTCAATTCAGCATTTTCCTTTTCAATATTTTTTTGTAACAAAGAATCAAACTATTATTATATATATTTTATTTTTCTTTTGAAAAAGAAAAATTTTGAATTGACATCGATCGAGACTGCACTCAACACTATGACGATGTGGCAGTGTATAAATAATCATAAATTTTTGTCTTGTATCACAAGGAAATAATCTACGGTTCCTGTTCTTTGTCACATCAATGCAATGCTGTGCACAGTGTCCCAATGAAGTCAATCTAGAATCACTCTTTGAAAAAAATTTTGAATTGACTAAAAAAAACACTCATTGAGGTGGTAATGTGCATACAACCATTGATTTTTTTTTTTCTTGTATCTCGAGAAAAAAATTATATGATTATGTGCATACTACCACATCAATGAGCGTTTTTTACTATCTTTTTTAATTAGTTTAGAACAACTCTTTTCTTTTATTAACCACAAGATAACACCTAGGGTTTGTGACTTAATGTGCCAAGTGGCATATAAAAGGATAGAGGGAAAAGTTGCAAAAACACTCTCAAAGTTAGTAGGAAAATGCTAAATTGACATTGTTGGAGATTGGGACTATGCTGCTGTGGTATTGCTCAGAGAATCATTGATTTTCTTTACATCTATGATTTTTATGTATTTTACCACGTCAGCGCAGTGTTGAATGCAGTGTGCAACAAAGTCAGTGTAGCACGACTCAAGTTAGTAATATGGGAGATTTTCATTCACTGAGTAAGGGTCAAAGAGCAAAGGTGTCATTTGTTTAAAGCGTATACATCATTTAAAATATACCTAATTATCAAGGGAGGTAGATCTAATAAACTAAAACATTCTAGGCGAGAAAGAAGACAGCTGTGTCCCTGCCCTACGCTGACCCGTTCTTTTTTCCATTTTTATCCTTACCGCCACAGTAGGTTACCCTCACTAAGGTCCAGAGTCCAGACCCTTTTTGTCGTTATATGAAAGGGAAATTAAATTGGATCACAGGCGATTGGCACCATAAAATCATTTCCTGCACATACGGATTTTTTCTCACACGTGGCTGATTGACCTTTATACCCTTCTCCACGTGGGAATCTCCTCAGTCACTTGGGTAAAACCGAACCAGAACCTATTCGTTTTCTTCCTTTGCCATTTCTATTCTTAGAAATTTTAGAATCAACCCCCTTAAAAAAAGGATATTTAATAAGGCCCTTTGTTCTTTGAAAATTAGTAAGATACCTTTTATAATTAATTAAGGCAGATTTACCAAAACATGCACAACTTTTCGTTTATTTACCAAAACGGTACACTATTCAAAATATTTCCGAAAACGGTAATTTTACCGTTTTCGGAATTAATTTTTTTTACCAAAACAGTAAAAACAGTAAAATGTATTTTTTGTTTACCGAAAATACCCTTTTTTATTTTTTGACTTAAATTACAAAAATAAAATTGATTTTGGTAAAAAAAAATTGTAAATACATATGATTGTTGGATTATCAAAGAGAGTGAATCTTTTAAGTTGGATTTTCATTTTTTTAAGATTAAAATTATAAATACATATGTAAAACAAAAAAAGGGTATTTTTGGTAAAAAAAAAACATTTTACTGTTTTTACCGTTTTGGTAAAAAAAATTAATTCCGAAAACGGTAAAATTACCGTTTTCGGAAATATTTTGAATAGTGTACCGTTTTGGTAAATAATTTCAAAAACTCTACCGTTTTGGTAAATTATTCATTAATTTACTCATTGACTTGGTCAAAGAAAGATGTTAAGGGATCCTACGAACTCCAACAACCTATTTCAACGTTAAATGGGAATCATGAGAGATTTTTCTGTTTAATGTATTCAAATTTACAATATAATTAATCAGATCTTTGAATATTATTTTGATATTAGTAAAGATACTACGATACTCAAATTAAATTTACATGCAATATTATATTAAAATCTTATAACAAGTATCTTGAAGATTCTACCCATCCCTCTATCTTATAACACAACTATCTCGTAACACTCTCTCCACTATTGAGAGAGAAACTCATGGTATGAAAAACAAACGTCACAATCATAGTATGATATATATACACATATATATATATCAAAAAAGAAGATTTTTTTTTTTTTTGTCAGATTCACGTTTTTAAAAATGAACGGTCATTGAACTCTCAATTTTCAAGGGTGGGATTTTACCATATCATTGATGTGGTACTCTTTCAACCATCCAAACATTGCGATAAAATATCCACTTTCAAGAGTAGCATTCCCTTTATTTTTAGGAAGTTTTTCAATCTATTTCTTTCTTAAACAATTGCATTCATAATGCCTTCCTTGTTAAGGTGATCGTGATCATCATCTTTGAGGCTCTCATTGTCATTTTTTGTGTCATCGTGATGCTCTTAATCAACATTCTATATCTAGGTCTAGTTTAAGGTTAGGGCTCATTGCTCTGTCACATGCATCGAGATTTGAACGTTGATCCTAAAAAATACATATGAAAAATTGGATTTCGTATTGAAAATACCCTCAAAAGAATTTTTTTTAACAAAAACATCTCCAAATGCTTATTCTCAAAGTGTATTTATTGCACTTTAACGTGTGTCCTTAGGGCACACCTTAACAAGACCCTCTTATAATACATAATCCATGACCGACAAGAGCATAATCAGATTTATAATAATTATGATAACTCCTTAAGGGTTTAATTCCAAATACACATACAAAAAAAAGTGTTGTTTTGGAAAGTTGGCCATTTGTTGGAGAAATGGAGACAAACGCACAAGGTATGGCGGTAAGTCCAATAAAGCACCGTCCATTCTGCAGATCGAGATCAAACTTTATTAGATGGGCGGTCCAGATTGTCCATTGTCCACATGTTACACCACAATCTCAAGAACCAAAGCCTGGTGGTGTGGCACTCTAGAGTACTTTTTCGAAATTTAAATTAATGACTGTACCTTTAGAATATATCCTCGTGCTTCCCATCCCTCCTCTCTATCTAATCCACGAATCCATCTGGTGCCCATTGATTTGTACCTTCCTATCAATGTGCGATACACCAATATCACAGCGGATCATACAACTAACTACAATTCTTGGATTTTCAGATCCACACCATAGGACCCCATTAGAGCCAATAAATTATAAAGTAGGGGTGCAACTTTGGTCTGGTTCAAATCAAGAATCGATCAAATTGGTTAGCTTTTGGCTGATTTGATTTGAAATAAATTGTGATTCGATTCTAGAATAAGGAAATGAACAATTAATCAATTCGATTCGATTCTTGATTCTAAGCTTGTATAGAACTAGACCAAACTAAGAACAGATATCGCGAAATATTTTAGAAGTTAGAATATAAATTAATAATTTCTTTTATGAATAGATTAATGACTTATTATATGTAATTTATTTGTTTATCTTCCTTAAAATATGTTGTTTTCAATCAAACTTACTGAATATTGACAATCGATAGAATTGAATCCAACCAACCTTAGTTTGGTTAGGTTCTGGTTCTTATTTAATGGAATGACATCCAAACCAGAAAATCAAACCAAGTTGTACTCCTACTACAAATACATATAGATTATAGACTACAATAATATATAATCAGGTTTTTAAAACTCGGTTCACTTGTCCGAGTGGACCGAGTCATCTCATGTCGCAAGCCAAATTGTTTAAATCGATATAAATCTTTAAAAAATATTAGAAGGTGGCTATTAGTCCTAGATATTCAGTCACAAAATCTTTCTTTTCATAAATAAATATAAAAAATAAAAATAAAAATATTTTGGATTAAAAAAAAAAAGATATTCAATTGACTCGGCCAAGTTTTGGTAAACTCAGTCGATATATTCTCAAAATATGGAATGAATCGATGTGATGGACAATTCACATTGGCCAATATCTCGCTTGGTAGCCTCTGAGACCGGAATGATTTCCCAAGTCATCTTGGTCTCGGATGAGCTTTTAAACCATGTTTATAATGTAGATAGGAGTTTATAGAAAAATTAAAATGCCAAAAATTATGTACTAAGTTTAAGGGTGATGCCATAATCTTTGAAGGACACTGACCAATCCATGTTTGCCCCCACCTGTCCATAGTCCTATACATCCAAAATCAACTTGATTGATATGACTTCTAATTGTTTGGTTAGCATTCTTTATTAAGAGCTTCATACCTTAAGTGTCTTGGCTCATGGCCTAAGTAACCAGAATGATGGAATGATGATCGAGCAGTTATGGATGCAATCATGCAAGAACATGAATAAGAATGCATGAACATCATGTTCGAAAATATCTTAGGGTGTCAAGCACTTTTGGAGAGTTATGTAAATTAGCTCTACGAGCCCTACATTCGCTTTTTCTTTCTTCGCACATTAATAGAATCATTTTTACTCTATTTCACATTCACAAAGTCTTTTTTTTTTTTTTTTTAAATTAATTAATTTATTTATTTTATGAGTAAACTAGACTAGAACTTCCAACTTAAAAGAGAGGCCTGGATTTGCACTCTATCTATTTAGCCTCAAGATTTAATTTTTCTTATATAAGTATAAATATGACCAATTATTCATTTTCTCTTAAAATACTTTTAAGGTATGTTTGATTGCATGAAAAGTGACTTTTTTTAGAATTTGAAATCCATGAAAAAATAATTGTGAAAAATAGGTAGGGTTGGAAAATCAAATTCCATTATTTGATTTTACTTGGATAAAATCAAGAAAAAAATATGAGAAAAAATAAGAAGAGAGGATGACGAGGAAGAGGGAGCAGGGAGGATGCGGCAGTGACGACGACGATGATGGTGACGGTGGAGGTAAGTGAGGAAAAAGAAGGGAGAACGTGATGGTGATGGTGGCAGCAGTGGAGGTAAGTAAGGAAGAAGATGATGAGGAAAATGGGGGGAAAACGTGGTGGTGGTAGTGGCGATGGCGGAGGAGGTGAGGGATGGAGAATAAGGAGAAGAAGAAAGAGAGAGAGAGAGAGAGAAGGTGGCCAGAGACGGTGATGATAGAGACGAAAATGGCGACAACGACGGTGATGACAAGGTTAGTGTAATGGTGGTGGTGGTGGTAGTGGCGATGGCGGAGGAAGTGAGGGATGGAGAATAAGGAGAAGAAGAAAGAGAGAGAGAGAGAGAGAAGGTGGCCAGAGACGGTGATGATAGAGACGAAAACTGCGACGACGACAGTGATGACGATGACGACGAGGTTAGTGTAATGGTGGTGGTGTTGGTAGGAAAGAAGAAGATATGAGTGGGGAAGAATTGGGGATGAAAAATATGGGTGGATTTTACTTTCCCACCCATATGGGTGGGAAAGTGAAATCCTGTTTTAGTGGACTTTTTGATTAGGGTGAAAAATGAATTTTCATTTCCATGTGCAATCAAACACTTGAAAAATGTCATTTTCCATGGAAATTGATTTTTCATACTATTTTCCATGTGCAATCAAACATACCCTTAGTGTTGCATACATCACCGTGTAATTTGAAAGATCCCTCATTAAGATATTCAATGTTCACAGAAATTATTTTTCTAAACAAAACCAACTTACTAATTTTGAGCAAAAATTAAAACCTTTCTTTCTCATCGAGGATCCCAAGACTGAGTACTAGCTACCAAATATCCAAAAGATGATTTTCAACCTAAGGACTTTTTTATGTGAACTTTATAGTAATTGTTGTTTTACCCATGGTCAAAGAAGACAATGACATTCTTGTTAACAGTTTCATGTTCACCTTTTCCATCTTTATCGTAAGAGGTAATTACATTTTCTCCATTGATCACGAAGTTATTCTCAAAAATCATTGTAGAGGAGTTTTATTTTTTTATCACATTGGCTTGAGCGAGTCCTCAATTTTGTTATTTTTAATATTCTAGAAAATGTGCCTAGGTTTTTCTACACTTGTATTGCCCTCAGTCCAAAAACAAGATCAGTTGACATGTCCATTGAGTATAATCTTTGTTGTTGACTCTCCCCTACGAAAGAAATGATGGTGTGTTTTGATTGCACATGGAAAATAGGGTGAAAATTAATTTTCATAAAAAATGATATTTTTCATGTGTTTAATTGCATTTTTTCATGAAAAATCATTTTTCACCCACATCCAAAGGTCTAACAAAAACTAAATTTCAATTTCCCACCTATATGGATCAAAAAGTGAAATCCATCTTTATTTTTCATCCCTAAATTAATCTCTAACTTATCTTATTTTTTTCCACCACGATCACACTCAACCTCACTATCATTGTAGTCACCGTCACCAATCATCTCTCTTTGTCTCTCACCTCCGTCACCACGTCCTTTCCTCTTCTTCCTTCCTTACATCCGTCATCGCAGCCACCACGTCCACCTCTTTTCCTCCTTATTCTTCCTCTTTGTCTTCTTCTTCTCCTTTTTTTTTTATTATTTTTTTTTTTTCAAAGGTAACATCAAACAATAAATTCAAATTTTCCGTCCTAATCATTTTTTCATGGGTTTTGATTTTTCATGCAATCAAACACACGTTGAGAGATATATAATCACTTAAAAACTCTTACAAAGTTTGAAATCTTTCACCTAAGACATCATTGATTATTATTTCAAAATCCTAGAGTTTAAAGAGTTTTCTTCTTCATTATCTTGAACTATAAAAATCGGCCCACAACAAATTTCTTGTAGTCAACATGTTTAATTTTTTCATTATTTTCTAACATGTACCATGGATTTGATGCAATCCAACACTTGAGTATCAACATCATATAGTGAATTTTCTAAGCAATTCGAATTTTATTTTTAAATGTTCCCATCAAACAAATTAAAATTTTTTGATGTTATGTTCTTTAGATTGTTGTTTCTCTGGTGCAATGAAATTTGGCTTAATTCTTCTAAAAATATTACTCTTTTAATGTTACCAAATTAAATCAACAATACCCACAAGACTAAACTTTCCTCAAATTAGGATCACATATCCAACATAATTTCGACCTTAATCAGAATCATATCCTCTGCAGTTTAATCCAAAATACTATATGAATTAGGTGACCACTCACTTATTTTTCCTCTAAACTTGAAACAAGAGATATATCTAACGAGACAAATTCTCTAACTTCTCCACTAAAAGAAAAACTAAATTTTGAATTTTTTTTTTTTTTTTAACATAAATTTTCATAACAATCAAGACAGCCCAACTTCTTATTTATTCCATTTAACCAATCAAGAAGCATTCACACCTTTCTTGGGTTACACCATCATTCCAAAGATGGGCCAAAAGGTTAATTGAAAGGAACGTGACACTTGATTTTTTTTGTGGTACATGGACATTCAATGACACGGGTCATGAGAACCTTTAGGTCAAAATGTGTATTAATGACACCCTATCTTGTATTTAACATATATGGCAATATGTGAGCCCCAAAATAATATGTCAAGTACATAGACTTTTACAATAATACAAATATTATTGGGTGGATTCTAAAACAGTTGAGTACTTTACAAAATTTATTGAATCAACTGTTTTTTTTTATATATTTTAATATTTATTAAAATGATTGTGCAACTTAATTGGAACCATTAAATTTTATTAGTTCTGATTCTAGTCCTGATGATCAAATTAAAGAAACAAAAATTGAAATATGTGTCAAAAAAATATCTTCTTAAATAATTTCTGTGGAAGATATTTTTTGTTGGATACCAAGGATTTTCTAAGTTTATCCCTTGAGTTAACAATTTAATAAGATTGATGTACTGACAACTTAATGAATCTACTCCTATGAACCCACGTTCAACTCAAGGGGATAAACTTAAATTCATTAAATTGTCAGTACATCAATCTTACTTCATTAAATCGCTTTTGCAAAATAAAATAATTACGAAATTGGATGTATAACTGTTCTTGTAAATATTATAATAATAAAAAATGACTATTTCAATGATTTTGACAAAATACATGATTATTTTAATAATTTCTTCAATATTAAAGCTCATAGATTGCAAATGACTTAGGCCATCTTTCCTTTGATGGCTTTTGCTCCTTTGAGAAGACTTCAAAGTTTGACCATTCATTCAAAACTCTTGATGAATCTTCTTGACCTTGACTCAAGATTAGAAATAGGGGTGGCAATGGGTTGGGGTGGGTCCTATTGAGGTAAGGGTATTAAGAAAATTTATCAAATCCAAACCCAATCCATTTAGTAATCGTGTCAAAAACTTAAATTCAAACTCAAACCCAACCCATTTATAAATAAGTATACCTGACTCAATTCATATATAACCTATATAATAAAATTACAATCTTTATTGAAAAAAATAAGTTTCATTTCCATCACCAAAAAACAAAAACAAAAAAATACCATTACTAAAAATAATGTCACACAATCATATATTAAGTTCAATGGTGAAAAATAACTTTCTTTTGAAAAAAAAATTTCAAAGTTCATAGAATTTTGTCCTTTACAATTGTGGCATCAGATCATGTTTTTGAATGTAATAAGCTGACGTGGTTAGAAAACTTTCCTTACTTAGCAAGGAAAATGTTTTTTAATATTATTATTATTATTATTATTGTTATTGGTTAAATAAAGTATATTTCATTATCACATGAGACATACTAGCCTTACTAAGTAAGATCTTCAATCTTCTTGAGGGTCATTTTGCCCATGTTAGGAATCAAACACTACATACATCTAGATTTTAATGAAAAAAATTAGAGTTTAACCATTTATTATTTTAAAAATATCTTAAAACACATTTTATATTTTATAGAATTTGAAAAAAAAATGGTATTATAAAAATTTTCTAACCATTTATTACTTTAAAATATTTTAAAACACCTTTTATATTTTATAGAATTTGAAAAAAAAATTGATATTATAAAAAATTTCTAGAAAATTCTAGAAAAAAATGAATAATTTAAAAAATTATTAAATAATTATTGATATATTTAAAATTATACATTAATAACATAATAACTAAACGTGTCAAAACGGATTAAGCAGGTTGACGCCCAAAACCCAGACTTGACCCATTTAATAATCATGTTGCACGGGTTAACACTATTAAGACCCAAGCCCACTAACTTCATGTTGTTTTCGAGTCTTGTTCGCAGGTTGTGTTGAGATTGCGACCCTAGTTAGAAACAAGGATTCCTAAACTAATGACTCGGGGTGGATTTGTCCAATCAAAAGCTTCAATGCAAGTAGGCAACCTAATATGTCCTTGCACTTATAATAAAAATAAGGGAAAATTACTTAAAGGACGTTGACAGAAGGACTTTTTTTCTAAATAATTCCTAAGATTTGAGTGGTCTCTTGATAATCCATTCAGTAAACTATTATTTTCTTAATAGTCCCTAGCATGGTCACCAAGCAGGTTTCAAAAATAATTCAGCAAGAGAAAATGTAAAATAAAAATAAAAAATCAAGAAAAATCAGGAAAATTTTGAAATTGTGTTTGAACAATATAATTTTTTTCACTAAGGGGTGGTATCATGTATATGATAATATCCTATTCTAAACTATAAGAATAAATCATGAAGGAAAAAAAATTTAGGACTCTATTCTGATATCTGAGTTTGGTGTTCAAATTTTAGTTTAAAAAAATGTTATATTTATTAAAACATTACCCTTTAATTTTGTATTAAATTATTGAAACATCCTTTTGGATTAATTTTTTTTTTTTAAATAATCATGTAATGTTAAATTAACTATGAAAAAATCCTCTAAGAATTGGATGATTAAATCGCATTTTAATCGAACTTTTAAATCGCAAAATTCGTTTAAAACGTAATTTTTTCAAAACTTCACAATTTAATCAACAACCTATAAAACCATGATTATACACTAATTTTGAAAAAGTCTACGACTTTGGTGACTATGATCCTTAGACATCATCTCCCACATTTCTCACAATTGAATGTCCTAACCATTTGAACTCATCGTTTTTATCCAAAAAAAAATGAGATTTTTGACATTTCAATTGAGTTTTGGAGACTCCATTTTGTCAAAAAGGATTTAAGAAGGAAGAATAAATCATCTTCAAGTGTTTTTTCAAAACGTTCGGAAGATTTATGTAAAAAAAACTATGGGTTTTTTACTTTTTTTTCTTAGTTTTTGGATGAAAATCGATCAAGAATGATTCTTTTTGTTTGAAATCATCTAAACAAGTTGTTATCTGTCTTTAGTTGATCTTTCCATGTATTTTAGTTGAAAAAACTCAAAAATTGAAAATGGGTGGATTTTACTAGTGTTGAACTCAAATAAAAAGGAGTGAACTCAAACAATAAAAAGTGGTGACTTCAAAACTCTTAGCTTACACCCCATCTTACAAATAAGTCATGCTGGAGTAACATTAAAATCTACATTTCTGAAGTGGATGTGTGTTAAAACCATAGATGTTTTCATTGAGATACATCCCACCATGTATATTTTAATGTTACTTCAGCATTATCTTATAAATAAAGGTTATTTCTTATTGAGTCGTGTTGGAGTGAACTCAAGATTGAAACTCAAATCGCACTTCTAGACATGAAATCTCAAGAAAAGCATCTATGGGTCCCATATACTTTCGCATCAGGGCGTACGATGTGAGGTTCAATCTTGAGGTCACTTCAGCATTATTTTAAAACAATACATCGCTTTTGGATTATTGGAAAGGCAATTGAGATAAAATATAGGGTGAATGGCCCACCAACCTCATCGCTTACTCGTCGTAAATAAAAAATAGATGACAAAAGTTTGATCAATGACATAAAAAACGTAATTTATATTTGAGTTTTGCTCCTATTTGATACAATTATCACATGATTGTAAGATTAGTTCATTAAAATGTGATATTAAAATAACATGAAAGTAATGAAATGACGTTCGACACTCTATCAAATGAACAGTTAAGATGAAAAGGATGCACCTAGGGATCCTCGAGTAGACGGATCTTTAGAAAACCTGAGTTGATTTCTTAAAAACCAATAGTGATCTCTAGATGCTTCTTATGATGTCAGGTGTACGTTTGATTGAGAGCCTCAAGGAAGGGTAGGGTTAGAAAAAATAGATGATATTGTTACAAATATATTTATTTCCTTGTCATGGTATCATTATCAAATCAGGTCATCCATGTGCCCAATTTGTTGAGTTCCACGCATTGTTTTAATAAAAGACATGGTTTCACACGACTTGCTGATCATAAATCAGGGATAGGAACAGGATTCCCTTTATCAATCTCAATGGACGACGGATTACCAGCTACAAACGAGTCCCTTTCGTACTCGGCCCTGGGCCGCGATCTTTTGTAAACCCCATCTCTTGACACTCGACTGGAGAGCAGCTGGAACTAGAAACACAATTACTGTAAAGCAATTGGTTCAAACCTGCAAAGAGTTGTACTCTATCCCCTGAACCGTTCAATAATCTATCCTTGTTATACATAATCGTACTTGGAGTGCGAATAACTTTTTATGAAATAGGTGATATATACACCTTCATTCTCAAGTGGAGTAAGGACTAGTCCCAAGGCACGTGCAACACCCACACATCACACGAAACAGGTAAGTGAAGGTACACCCTCATGGGTGGCCCCTGAGGAATTAATGCTCATATTAGGTATCGTACTCATGACTCACGGGCATTAATTGCTTATCAGTCATGACCCACAGGCATTAACTGCTTATCGGTCCGAAATTGCCATTTAGTCAACCCCTCGGGGCTGTAAATTGTTCGATTTACAATATCTGTTTTCTCATTGTTCCAAAATTGGTGTTCTAAATTATTTTTTCTGGATAGAGAAAGTAATTTATGGCGACTTAACTCCATCTGTTTTTGAAGAAAATAGCACTCTTCTTTCATGAAAATGCTGTGCGGTCAATCAAACGAATGTGACCAAAATTTAAAAACAAAGAATTAACATTTTCCCCATCTTATTTCATGAAAAATCCTGTGCGAACAAGTGATGAAGTAATCCTCGTAAGGCTAAAATTATTGAGACGAAGTAATCATATTCTTTAATTGTAAAGCTGGAACTATGGAGCATTGCTAGAAAACTTGGATGATGGAGGGGGTGTAGGAAGAATGTAGTGTGCACAGTCGAGCAAGAAACTCATTTTTATTGGCTTAGTAAAGAACAGATGATGTCACTGGTGTGATAATATCTACAACAAAAAGAATGAGGGCACAATACCATGTTATTGCATCTTCATTCTTTCCAACTATAAGGGGCACGATCTACAACTAAATAATCTCCTCGGATGTCCTTAGCAACTCGAATCTCACTGTCTAGGTATATGCATTCAAACCTGCAGATGCAGGACAAGTTTCAATGATTTCAGTTAAGAAGCAAAGAAGCTTAAGAAACTAATATTAGAAAACAAAGGTTTAAAAACTGGTACTTCAAGCAGATGTTAAACCGCATTGAGGGTAAATGTGTACACATGTAGAAGCCCACACACAAAGGAAAATCGAAGACTATAATTCTGCTTAACTATCAAAAAATGGAGGATTTGTTGAGACAATAATCCTGTTACTGTGGCACATGGCTTATTGGCATAGAAAAAATTGAGATAGTTTGATAGTTTATTTATGATGAAGCTGCTAAAGGACTACCATTTTTTCGACCAGTGCAGTTAAGGCAAAAGGCGCAAGATGAGGTGCACACCTGAGTGAAGCAAGGCACAATAAAATTATAATATAATTAAAATAAAAAAAAATAGTTAAGGATAGATTTTAGATATTTCTCAATTATAACACGTATAAATATGAACTTTATAAATAAGGTAAAATATTCATTCAGTATACTTCAAAAAGAAGAAGGGTTGGCAATAACAGAGAAATTAGAGAGGAAGAACGAGATAAAGAGAAGTATAAGTAGGCCAACAACATGTGTCGTTATTGTTGCACCACAACAACAATTAGGGCTGTTGGTGGGTGGGTCCGGTCCAGGCTTGGTTGAGCCCTAAAGAAGCGGGTTGTACCTTAGACCAGCCCTATATCCCTAGTGGGCCTAAGTCGACTATGCCCTAACCCAACCTAATGGGCTCGGGACAAATAAAAATGGAAAAAAAATGAAAATTAAACCTTTTTTATTGGTAAAAAATGTACCTTTCAACTTTTTTTGTTTTTTGGTATGTAAAGACTATACAAATAAAATCTATTTATTTTATTCCATTTTAAGTGAGGCGTGCGCCTTGCACCTTGACTGAGATGCAGTCAAGGCATGTGCCTTGGTACTCTTCACTTACACTGCCCCGCCTCACATTTATTAAGGCACCTTTGGCCCACCCCACCTTGAAGCGCACCAAGGTGCTAGCCTTGACTATACTGTTTTTTAATCCAACGAGAATTGAGCAGCTCAACAAAAGTGTGGATAGAGTAGGATGTGAAGTCTTATAAGAAACTAGCAGCAGATGTTCAACCATCTCAAACGTTTTATTGGAGTTGAAATAGGTGTGAACTTGTGAAATCATCCAAAACATGAAATCAATGAAGGGTAGATTACCAATTCCCTGCTTTTCACTCCTTCCAACTATAAGGTGCACGATCAACAACCAAATAGTCGTTGCGAATATCCTTTACAACTCGAATCTCATCATCAAGGTAAACGGATTCAAACCTACAGAAATGAGATACATTTCACTGACCTTGATATATTTTGTTGCAGGAGAAATGAGAAATTATTATTAAGAGACAAGAGGTTAATAGAGTTACAAAGGATAAGACCCTGGCCTGACATCTACGTTGCAACGACATACTGTAACAACCAGGGATGTGACTACTTGCGCAAAGCCATAATATAACCTTTCTTGCTTTTGTTTTGTTCTCTCAGAATTTCTGAATATATTTTTCACATTTTATTTAAATGCCATCAAATGAAGTAGCCTCTGCCTTGCAGTGTCTTGTTCCAAAGAGGAAGAAAAATTCCCATAAACACCCAATCTAAATAAAATGAATAGCGGTTTGATTACTTCAAAAGGTTAATTGTTGATCACCACGTTATTTATTTTTCCCACTCCCATGAACATAATCAGGGGCTGAGCCAGGATTTTGTCCATGTGGGGGTAACCAAGAGTAGAATTTTTTTTGTGGGGGCGACTAAGAGTGAAAAAAAATAATTGTGGGGGCAACTGGGAGTGAATTTATTTTTGTGGGGGCAATAGTGGCAGATTTTTTTATCCTCTACTAAAATCTGTCACAATAGCTCACTAAACCATAGACTTTGAAAATTCTTGTGGGGGCACTAGCCCCCAATGTAAATCCGCCCCTGAACATAATGAATTGAGTGCCATTGGTAGAAATTTCAAAAAATAAACTAGAGCAGGACACAAAAGGCACCAACAAGATATAGAAAAAAAGAAAAGTTCATAGAGGAAAATGTGTTGGGCTCAACATAATTCAGATTATCCAAAAAATATTAAGTGATCAAAGTCAAATGAGGAACTTTCAAAAATATCATATATTTTGAAGGAAATCATAAAGCAAGCAACCTCATTACAGGAGGAAAGAAGATGTTGGAAAAACGGGGCAAGTTCAAGGATCGATTGAGAAGTTTAAATGAAGATATCTATGGTCCTATTTCAGTTCCGACAGATCCAGTTCAATAGTCCCCGTTTGGTAAAAGAAACAAATATTTATAGTAAGGGCCTAAGGCGTATAGTAATACTTTTTTACATGAAACTAGTTCCCCAGATAGGCATGACATAAGCGAGAAGTAGAATCTGAAGTCTCAATAACGGCAACAATTTCTTAGAAAAATAATTACATATATGACATAACTCGTCTCGGCTGCAACTACTAACATCAAACATCTAGACACAAGAAATCTGATATGACAGAGGAAAAACGTTGAAATGCGAAACAGTATTTTTAGAAGTGTGTGAGGCCTACGCTTCCAGGCATGCCTCAAGATGAGGCCTGTTAAAAACGCCCTAAGGCATAAGGTTGAAATATAAAAGTAGCTAAGGCTTTCGCTTCAGACCAAGAAGCACCCAAAAGGCATACGACTTTCGGCCAAGATATACACCTCACATAAACTTTTCTATTTTATTCTTTTTAAATAATACATTTCTTCCTCTCTTCTTCTTCTTATCACTTTTTTACTTCTTTACTCTCTTTTTTTGGCTAACTACGCAAGATTTTATAAATTTCATATTTACTTTTATTTCTTTGTTGTTGCTCGCATACAAAATAATAGAAACACTTCAAAATGAAATCAAATATACACTATAATAATGGGGAAAGTATTAAAAAAAACAAATTAAATAATTATTTATAAAAAAAGTACTATTTTTTTGTAAAATTACAAAAAACAAAAAAAAAACCCCAAAATCGGCACTTCAAGTGGTGCTACTTTTTTTTTTTTTTAAATCAGCACTTGAAGTGCCGCAATCTTGAAGCTCTTCAACGCATAAACCTTACTTTATGAATCAGACTACTATGACTAACTTGATAAGATTGCAAATCTAACTAAGGGTCGTGGGCCCACATGTATTATTAAATTAGCAATCCACAACATAAACTTCTAGATTTCATGGACAAACTTAGATTCGAAAGAAAAAATTCAAAACTAAAATTATATGGTGGAAATTAACTAATTTTTTTATAAAAAACTTGCTTTAAAGCTCTTAGAATTTGGTGTTTTATAATCATGTGCATCAGATCATGTTTTTGGATGCCAAGTGTTTTTGGAGTGGATTCTAAGCACATCAATTGGTGGCATCCAAAAATATGATCTGCTGCACATCAATTTGTGGCATCCCAAAACATGATCTAATGCACAAGATTATAAAGGGAAAAATTCTAAGAGCTTTAACAAGAATTTAAAAAAAAAAAAAAGGTTAATTTCCACCGTTGAATTTTAGTTTTTAATTTGAGAGTTCAATAGCCATCCATTTTCAATATCTACGATCAAACTCAAAAAGATTTATTTTTTGAATTTTTTTTTTTTTCAAATCTGAATTTGTCCATGAAATCTAGAAATCTATGCTGTTGGATTGCTAATTTAATAATACCTATGGGCCCAACGACCCTTAATAAGATTTGCAATCTTATCAAGTAAATCATAGAAGTCAGATTCATAAAGTAAGGTTTGTGTGTTGAAGAGCTTCAAGATTGAGGCACTTCAAGTGCCAAATTTAAACATTAAAAAAAAAAGTAGCATCACTTGAAGTGCCGATTTTGGTTCTTTTTTGTAATTTTACAAAAAATAGTACTTTTTGGTTTTTTTTTTTTTTAATTCCCCCCTATAATAAAACAGGAAAATTGACACCCCCCCCCCCCCCCCCCCCGCCCCCGAAATGTGTATCTCCACACAAAGAGGGGTACGGATTAAATTTCGAACCATCTTGAGGGCAGCTTTCAACTATTGTCTTTTCTCTTCTTTTCCAAGAATACCCCTCAAATTGTATTGCTTTGCCTCTTTTACCCCTTTCCAAAAATATCCTTTCAACTTTATACATTGTCTTTCCTCTTTTCACCATTTTTCCAATAATAACCTTCAACTTTATTGTCTTTCCTCTTCTCCTCTCCCCCTTTTCTATAATGTCCTTCCAATTTATTTTCTTTCCTCTTCTACCCTCTTAACCCCAAAGAGGATGATCGTGTCAGTAGGCACGGGCAAGCTCTAGCAGTAATATATGCAAAGAAAATCATTGAGTTGAGTTGATTATCAATAATTTTTTTGTAGTATTTATTATTATACATAAGAAGTTATTGAAAAATAATACTTAGCTGTATATTTGCAATAACTATATAATAGTTATTTACAATTAAAAAAAAAATTACTTATTGTTAAAACTTGGAATTCAATTGTGTGGATTTGAATTTGGAAATAGGTGGTTGGCTGTCATATAGTTTTTTTTTTTTTGGTTTTTTAATATTATTTATTTAAAAATACAATGGATGGGAGAGGCTTAGGCGTCGAGACCCTACCTGGCCAAGCGCCTTTGCCTCACACCTTAACATCGGAAAACATTGATGCGTAATGCTATCCCCAATTCATCTTAGACTTATATCAAATAGATCCAAAGACCTTATCAAAATTTCTCAAATTTACTTAAAATGTGCTAGAAATTTCATCTTTGGATTAACCATGTACCTTCATTAATGCAATTTAAAACCAGGAAATGAGAACTTTACTTACCACCCCTGTCCAAAAGGCGGCAATGGAAACTCCCAATTCTTCCCGCGTAGAACTGCACTAGTAAATCTACAAAAGAGAACTAATAAAATTCAGGGAAAACTCGTACAAGAAAAAATTGAAGAAACAATTCTATCTAAAAAAACCCAAAATTACCTGAAATTCACTCTCTGAGGGGAAACAACTTCAATATTCGATCGAACAAAGAAAACACCTGATGGAGGAAACGTAATGACATTGTTGAGAACACTTCTCTCAACATCTATGACCTGTAACACGTCTCCAGTCTGGGTTCCGAAGAGGTTAGCATTCTTTATGATGAAAAGTTGTTCCTTTTCTGTAGTCCAAAGCATCCTCCATGTAGCCGATAGCGAAGAACCAGTTGTGATCGAATCCTTGCCTAGAACTTCCATGGCTTCGATCGCTTTGATGATCTTCGATCGTTTTGAAGGGTTTCCTTCCGTTTTAATCCCTCTTTCTTCGTCTGAAATGAGTCCAAGAAGATCATTTTTGGCTAATAGAGCTTCATTTGTGGTCGTTGAGCAGGAAATGATGGATTTCTGCTGACATTGATGAGTTCTCGAACGATTTGGATTTCTAGCGTTAGAGCTTTGGAGCTTGAAAGATGTGGAGAGTGTCGAGGAAGAGAATTGCAGAATCGATGTCGTCGCCATGTTGTGAGCTTTCGATCCATGGCTGTGGAGTTTGTCAGATTTTTGAGTATGCGATAATATGTGGATGGTGTCAAGTTGACTCTAGTCTTGACCAGTTGACCTTGCATCGTTTGAAGTGAGGGTACTTTAGTCTTTATGTTCACCTTGGTGATGGAGATATGCCTCCCTATATTTTGGTGAGTTTTTTAGATACCCCTGTATTTTCAAACTGATTGCCTGCCCCTTGACCTTTGTCTACTTGAAAGATTAACTAAAATGACTTAAATACCCTCATCTTCAACCTCTGGATTTTAGATCTTCTTCAACCTTCGAACCTTGAGAATAAACGATGATTTTTGGGAAGTAGAATGTGATGGATTTTAGGGTGGAAAAAATTATGTGTTTTCTACAAGAGGTTAAATGGGTTAAAAATAGTTTATCTTGGAGGTTGAAAACTATGAACTACCCAAGTCTCCGCCCTGGCCAACCAGGTGAGGGCAAGGTTTGGGATTGAAAATTTTGATTAGTTATTTTTCTTTTCACTCCACTTGTGAGGTCATATGGATTATTGAGTTGTATTTTAAATCGTTAATAATCATTAAAAATAAATGTCATATTGTTCGAACATTATTATTTATGTAGAATAATCATTCTACGATAATAATTAATTCATTGTTCAAAAAGAAAAAAATAATAATAAATAACATTAATTCAATAGTCCATATTGATTTAAAATGTCTACATACCCCCTAAACCTCAGCATTCTCTAATGGATTAATGCAAATTACCTCATTACTCACATCTTCAACATGAAATCAAAATCCCCTTGGTTTCTCTTCCCAGTCTTCCACCTCTCGAACAAATTTTTCTACCATAGTGTTAAACCTAAAGATCAAAACATTATTTTTGAAGTAGAAAATGATAAGAGTTTTTTATTATAAAAAATTGGGATTTTTTGCAAGGAATTAAGATGAGGTTCAACACGATGGATTGAAGATGGGATTAAATAAATTAAAATTA
Organism: Akebia trifoliata; assembly: GCF_017979445.1. Lineage (NCBI taxonomy): Eukaryota > Viridiplantae > Streptophyta > Magnoliopsida > Ranunculales > Lardizabalaceae > Akebia > Akebia trifoliata. The sequence goes on from NC_141386.1 coordinate 29,732,016, forward strand.
GTTTATAGAGGTTGAAGAGCTTGAAGATGAAGTGTTTTATGAAAGAAAAATTCAGGATTTTTTGATAGTGATTGAAAATGAGGGTATTTAGGTTAATTTTTTATAGTCTACGAAAGAAGAAGAAAGTCGAAGGGGCATGTCCTCACTTAAGGCGTATTTCAAATATTTTTTTAAATATTGAAGCGGGTCTAAATCACCCAAAAATTTGAAGGCGGCAACATGGTTGAAAGGAGCATGTCTTCGGTTTGAACACACAGGATGTCTCAACTATTCACAAAATGTAGAGATGTGTTTATATTAGAAGTGCAACTTGGTTTGGTTTGGGGCCAAATTGGAACTGAACTGCTACAAGAAAGTTCCACTAAATAAAAACCATAACCGAACGAAAATGGCAATTGAATCAAATCAAACTAAGGTCGATTTGGTTTGATTCGGTTCTATAGGTTGTCAATTCTCAAAAAAGAATGATTTGACGCAATACATTAATTTGTAGAGAACTTCTATTTCCATGCCAACTTTTGCTAATGTCACCCCTAGGATTTATGCTAATTTTTTGGTGATTTACATATGATCGGTGTGGCTTTAGCAAAATTTGATGCAGCAATAGAATCTCTTTAATTTTAATGAGAAAAATAAATAAACAATAAACATGAAATTTGGCATAATAAGCCATTCATATATCCATAATAAAAATTATTAATTTCTTCATAAAAATAAAAAAAGTCATTAATCTATATCCTAACTCCTAAAATAATTTGACAAATTAATGTATAAGCCTTTATTATACAAGTGTTTGGTTCTCTATTTAATTAACCTAGGATCGAACAACAACTTGTCCCAAATCGAACCAAACCAGCCCAAAGCTATCATTTTGCTCTGGATTGGTTTGATTCAGTTCTTGATTAGAATCAAATCAAATTGCACCCCTAGTCCAAGTCATCAAAAAAAATATATATATACGAGAGGTTGAAGATTGGGAATGAGAAAAGAGGTATGTCCTCATATCGAAAAATACAATGATATGTAAAATATTCACCAAGTGGTGTTTAAATCACCCAAAAAAATGAGGAGGAGCAAAAAATTGAGGGAAAGGCACGAGCAAGGACAAAATAAAAAAGGAAAGAGGGGGGGGAGGGGGAGGGGGGGGGGGGGTGATTGTAAAAAGATAGAAGGCATATCTCTTGTTTCAAAAGACAGGGGTTTCTCTGAATAATTACTAAAACTATAGAGGTGCCAAAAAATTTAGGGCAGCTCCGTCCCTAACCCATTTTATAGGGCTTAGAAATTAGTACTATCAAATTAATAAAGAATAATGATAACTTGACTCAAAAAGTGTACTCAAAATTCACTCGCTAATGTGGCATGTGCATAGAACCATGGATATTTTACTTGTGTATCCTGAGGAAAAAAATTTATGATTTTGTGCACATGCCACATCAGCAAGCGAATTTTGAGTGGTTTTTTTGAGTTCGGCTGTGATGACTCGTTAATAAATAGTCATTGCTAAGGTGCATACACGAGTAAAGACAAATTCTACAGACACATTGATTATTTCAATGCAAAGATGTTATTTGACAAAAACTATTGAATTTAGGATGCTCTCATTGATAGTCCAGTTAATTAATTTTTTTTTTTTTTCACATTCATCCAAATGTAACATAATTTTGTAATAATACGAAGATTTAACCATTCTTCCCTATCGATGAGGGGCTTATTAATACATAGTCATTTGGTAAATATTTGAGACATCCCTTGCATTTCAAATTAATTGCATGATTCCTCCACCATAGTCTTATGTGATGCATTATAAAAATACAAACAAAAACATTTGGAATACCCTCATCTTCGAACAACTACCAAATGCTCTTATTTTCCTAAAAAATCCGTGGTTTTCATCTTTGGGTTTAGGTGACAAGGTCACCATTCAATTTAGGGGTAGAGCCAAGATTTTGCCTATGTGGAGGCAGCTAAGAGTAGAAAAAAAATTGTCGGGGCAACTTGGAGTAAAAAAAATATATTGTGGGAGGAACTAAGATTAGAAAAAAAAAAAATTATGGGGGCAATGGTGGTAGATTTTTTATCAGCCATTAATATTTGTCACAATAGCTCAGTAATATATAGATTTTTATGATTTTTGTAGGGGCATTGTAAATTTGCCCTTGATTCAATTAGTCATTTGATAGTTGATATTTTTTCTAAAAAAAAACAAATTAGATGACTTTCTCAAGATGGAATATGAAAATCGAGATTTTTTTTTTTTTTTTTTTTTTAAGGAAAGAAAATGACGGTCCATGGATGATCCCCATTCAGCTCCTAGGTTTATGGATCAGATATGAGAGGAAGTTAGAATTGTGAAAAGTCGATAGAGATGACTTGGATAAGTTAATTCGGATCCCATCTCTTAAAGGAGAATTTTCAACCAAATCAACATATCAAGGCCTTGTACCTCAGGGGATAGATAAACAGTGAGCTCAAATTATGTGAAACAACCAGAGTAACCAAAGGCATTGTTGCATAACTTGGCAAGTTATGAGTATAGGCATTAAAACTCATACTAGGCTTATGCAAAGAGATATCACAAACCAATCAATTTGCCACTTTTGTAGAGTGGCAGAAGAGAACGATGACCACCTTTCATGAGATGTGGGTTTGCCAAGGAGCTTCGGGGGTAGAATTCTCCATAAATGAACTATAGAAAATTGGTTGAAGATTGGAACTGAGAACTTCAATGGGTATGCAACAAATTCAGAAGTAGATTGTCTATTGTCAATGTAGACACCCCAATTTAAACGGGCCCCATTCGAGAGGGCCCAAAAATATCAGATTTTCAATAAATTTAGTCGACGGGCTTAAAAGGTCCAATTTATCAAAATGCGACGCTTTAATATAACCAAAGGCTCCTAAGATCCCCCTAAGGGACTAGTGGACCCATAAAAAAGGACTTGACCTACCCCCACCTTCACCGTTCCGCTCTCGAAATTAAAAACACTCGATTTTTAATAAAATTTACCAACAGCCCTAAAAAACTCGATTTGCCAACACGTGGCATTCTAATCAATCAAATGATTTAAAAAAACCTCAAAAAATAAATAAAATTAAAAAACAATACTTGGGATACCCACCACTTCCAATAACCTTCATCGCTCCGCTCCCGAATAAAAAATACCCTAAGCTCACCTAAGGCCCATAAACCTTCAACCCTCCTAAATCAATCTTTCATTACCTCTCCCCTAATTTAAGTTTTACCCACTTTTACTTAAACCCCAAAACTTACGCACCATCAAAAATCCTATCCAAAATGATCCAAAACAATTCTTAAAACCTAAAATCATTTCTAAAATCTAAGCCCAACACTAATAAGTCCAAACTCATATTCAACTCATAACCTGAACCTACAAACCATCACCCACATCAAACCAATCATCACTTTTTCATCGAAAATAACACATGTCATCACCCTATCTCACCTCCCTCATCAAACTACCAATTTCCATTACCTTTATCTAAAAAATTAACTATCTCATTATTTTTTCTCTAAAAAAATCACATCAACCCACACATCCCCTTAACCTATCATCATCACTCCCTACTAACCAACCATCACCTTCTCCTAATCTATCACTATCATTGTCTACAAACTAAACCTATACCCCTCCTCTCAAATCAAATACTCATTCTCTCCTATCAATTCATCTAAACATTTAATCTCCACACATCTTGCCGCATGTCACCATCTCCTTCACCCTCTCAACCACCCTTCTACACCCTCCATTCTCTTAAACCAAACACCATTCCATCACAACCACCATCTTAAACACCTATCATCCCACCTCACCAAACATTCCACTTAAATGGGTTGGGTAGGATCCAAACCATTTGGGTAAAAAAATCATCCATTTACCTTCATTACACAACTACCCTCATCCTAACTCTAAATTTCATACCCACCTTCAAAACTCATGACATTCTCTACTCTCCCAACATTTCACCCTATTATATCTCTAAAGTATCTTTAAACCCCTATAAATACCCCCTCATCTCCTTTAAAAAAATCCCAAGTCTCATAAGAAAAATCACTCTTTCTCACTATTATACTCATCCCTTTAATTTCAACTCTCAACTCACCTCAACTCTTAACCCTCAATACTCAACTCTCAATTTTCTCTCAACGCTCAACTCTTTCAAGCAAGTCAAGGAAATTCAAAGGAGACTCATATTTTGAATAAAGCCAATGAAGGCCAAGAAGAACAATGTGGGTTTTGGACAAAAATCACCCATCTCTCTCCCCTCCAACTTTTCCTTTTCTTTTTATACCCCCTTCTTTACATTTTTGCATACACACTACAATGTTTTGAGTCATCGAAGGCCCCTTTTTTAATAAGGGTTCCTTTAATTGATTGAACCAACATCAAAGTTCATCAAATTTGAGGACACACATCCGATATCTTCGATATCTTTTTATTTTCAAAAATGGACCGAATCCGAGGTTACCACCAACGGTGGATAGAGCAGGGTGTCTAATATCTTCCCTATTCCATAAAATGGATTCCCTTACCTTAAATCAAAAGATGAACCAAATGAGTCATATTCATATGAGAGTCACTAAAATATCGAAAATGACGTATTTTTCAAAAAATGCAATCTGGGTGATCATTCATACCCTTTTCCAAAATGAATGGTGGCGACTCCAAAATCCCCCCCTAAAGTGGTTGATATATTCAAAAATGAATAAATCACGTGTCTACAGTCAACATTAAAGAATCCATCTTCTATGCTTACCTATACAATATTCAGAGAGAGAGAGAGAGATGTAGAAGAATCTTCCAAAGCGCCTTCTAAAACCTATTGAAGATGATATCAAAGTCAGGTTTGACAGCCAAGGTTTATTGGATTTGGATCTACAACACAATAAAGACTTCTTGGACAATAGGAGTATCTCTTTAAGGTTTAATACTCCTTCTCCCATAATTTGTAAGTGGATGGCTTCCTTGGCTCGCCATTGGAAGTTGAACTCTAATGACTCCTTCAGAGGTGATCTTGGTGGGCAAGGGCTTGTTATCTATAATAACAGGGGAAGGTGTCAAGTGTTATTGTGAAATGTTCTAGAGGGAAATTAGTCCTTTGGCACAAACTCAAAGTAATCTTGGAGGGTATTTGTTAAGCTCAATCATTAGACTTGCGATTGCTTATTGTGGAAGCCAACTCACTGTTAGCTATTCAGATCCTTAACCAGGAAATTCAATGCCCATGGAGAGTCAAGTCTTTAGCAAACAAAATCTGAATTCTATGCTTTACATATGGTAACTTTTACTTCAATTTCACTTTTAGAGAATTCAATAGACACACTGACAAGTTTGCTTCCTTGTTAAGTTCTTAAGACAATATGATTGTTTTCGCTTCTAATCTTCTTACCGAGTTGATGCCTATCGTAAGGAAGGATGCCATTAGGACCCCCTATGAGAGATTATAACTCTCTTTTTTCTTGTTTATATATTCTGGTCTGGGTTTGCCTTAACCCCCGATTACTCTTCCTAAAAAAAAAAAAAAGGACGGCCTTGCAAGTCAAAGTTTCATCCTAAAGACTGAGGATGGCAGGTTTTTAACAAGAGGTTAAAAGCAAGGGCAATTCTGTCATTTTAATTTGACTCTCACAGGTCAAGGGTTATGTAAGCAGTTAAAAAATGCATGAGGGTATATCAAATATTCATCAAAACATGGAGGGGCATCTATAAATTACTCAAAACCCAAGGAAAAGCCCTAAGCCCCTAACCCGAACTTTCCCTCCACTTTTTACACACTCTCGCACATCTCCGCCTCTGAACCTCGCTTAAAACCGATCTCTACTCAGAGACCAGATCTAGGGGTTTTCCAAACCCTTCTTCAAAGCTTCACCTCACTCTCTCGGATAAAAAATGGCGTTTTCAGCTCAAACTCCTGATATTCTTGGAGAACGTCAATCCGGTCAGGACGTCCGAACCCAAAATGGTACATTTTGATCTCTTATTTTGATCCAAAAAATGGTGATAATTAGTGGCGATCCTTCCCTTTTTTTGTTTGTTTTGATTCGATGCAAACTTTTCGTATTTTTTGTGTCAAATCTGATAGAGAAATCGTAAATTTTTTTGGGTCTATTGTGTTTTGATCTCTATATGGACAGTCGTGGCATGTCAAGCGGTTGCGAACATTGTGAAGTCATCTCTCGGACCTGTAGGACTCGATAAGGTATCTATTTCAGTTGTATTTCTAGTAAAAAAATTGTATTTTTGTTTTTGTTTGCTTCTCAGAAAACCTGATTTTTCTGTTAATGTTTATATTTTAGAGCTTCGGCTTGTTTTTGAGAGATTCAAGACTAGAAACTACAAATGCCAGCATTGAATGGGCTGTGCATATTTACTTTATTTTGATTATTATTCAAGAGTGAGATCAGGGTTACTAAAATATTGCTAACGAAAAGTGCCTCAATTTAGGAAGTAAGTCAGATGTTGTGGTCAGTCTTAATTGGGGGTGTGATGATTCGGTTGTTGAGAAATATTGATGTTAATTCAGATTAAACGAAAAAAGGTACAAATTTAATTACTCATAGGAGATCAACAGAGAAAGTCCGGATGTAGAATTAATAAAATAATTCATCTTGGATTGACGAAATGCCAATTTTACAGAAAATAAGTAAGGTGGGGAAAACTTATCGTTTGGTAAACCTACACACTTATGCTCTGCATGATGTTCTAAAGGTGATCATGCATTGTTACTTTGTAAGTATGATGTTGCAGTGCCTATCTTTATGATCTTGTATCCATCAAGATTCGATGCATTAAGAGGTTTTTTATTTTATTTTATTTATTTGTAAGTTTCAATTAGTTAGGGAGTTGTCTAACATGGGATTGGGTAGTAGGTGCAGTTACGCTTTGTTGTTTAGTTTATAGGGGTGGTTGCTAAGTTGTAGGAGAAGAGATGTGTTGTATTAAAATTATGATTTGAATAGAAAAGGAGGTCTATTTAATAAAATTCTGTTTAAGTGTGCCTATCTAAAATAAAAAAAAAACTTTTTAGCATAGGTCTCTCGGATTTGGTATTCTCGACCCCCTCCTTTTTAATAAAGTATTTTTACTCATAAAAAATAGAAGAAGAAAAGGAGGCTATTTTCCAGAATTTAGAAGTTATCTAAGGAGAAGTAAACCTTGTATCGTTGCTAAGAAGAAGAAGGCACATAATACTTTTCACGGGTCTTCTCCCAAGATTCAACAATATTTATTTCTCTTACAAGTACTGTAATGGAGAAGAGTAGGGTGGTGATTGTACTCCTAGAATATAGAAAGAAAATTGAAGAAGGGAAAACTAAGAAATTGGGAAAAATGAAGTTTGTAAGCTGATCTCTATATGTTACTTCTATGATGTGAATTCTTTTTTTTGAAGCATGCAGAATGGATGTATTATACGGAGAAGTTCTAAACGGTTATTCTCTCCTTGAGTGACATTTAAGACATTAGCATTAAACCCCAACAATGAACAAACGTGCTTATATGTTATTTAATTGTTATACGAACATGGTTAATCACCTCCAACACATAGAAATGGATGAAATAGTAAATACAATAAGGGAACAAATAAGTTTTGACTAAAACATAGGCCATTTTAGCTCACAACCTAATCGAGCCCGTGTTCATGACTGTCCTAGATGCGGGCATGCAAGTTTGGTTCTCTGCACCTCTCCTCAAAAGGTTTATAAGTCTTTCAACCAAGTGACATGTACAAGTCAAGCTTATTCGAGGTGGGACTCCAAGTCCTCGCGAAAAATAAAATATAAACAACTTAATGAACAAGTAAAGTATGCAGGTTGATGTAGGATTTTCAGAAAAAGTAAACCATTACACCTAACTTAAATTATGAGTCTGAATCATTGTTCTTCACATCATGTACTAGGCTCAACCAATAAATATCAAATGACATATTTAAAATATACACTTTAGATTATGATATTCTCTTTGGGGGATATACCATTGTACAAGAATGACATAGTGATGATTTCAAATTCCAGTGATTCTAAACCCACTAGCAGACATGCATTTACTGGTCGAGGAGGTTCATTGTCATGGAAATCAACCAATTCAACCTACATAGTCCTATCTATTATCGAATTAAAATTTATTGCTTTAGATAAATGTTGGCCCAAGTCTGTGCTTGTAGTATCTATGCATTACGAATTTACAATAGCCAAACGACAATGAATAGCTCCAATAATTGTATACTGGGAGTTCTGGACATATTTATTGAAGACAAAAAAACTGTGTGACAATTGTTTAGGGGTGATAGTGTAACTATTACTTTTGTGAAGTCAAAAGAGAATTTAGCTAGTCCAATAACCAAAGGGCTAGTTAGAGCTCAAGTCTATAGTAAATTGAAGGAGAAGGTGCTGAATACTCTAGCACACCTTAAGTCTACCAGCATTTGGCTGATTGGTTACCACTTATGTTGTTTGGAGTTACTCTGTCCCTAGTCTTTGTCTCATTCCAATTTCAGGTTTTCTGTTATGTAAAAAACCTGGAGAAATAGATTCAGTGAGTTTGATTGTCAAATCTACTCTTAGTACAATTAATTATTCAAGTGACAGGATCCTTTTCCATTTGCTTGTAAACATGGCATTGCTGATTGAAATGGACATTACGAAGGTGACACCTTGGTGTAGTGGTAAGGTTCTGGGTTTAGTAATATCACATACCTGGGATCAAAAAAACCTTCCGTACTTAAACAGCCGAACCTATAAAAAATGGACATTATAGGGAAATTATCCTTAGAATCAATGGCCAATAAAAATCATCATTGTCATTTACATCTTCTTTTATGATATCATTGCCCAATTAGTTCCATCTTGTAGGTTTCTCTTTTTCTGCTTTCTATATACATATGATGGATTGTTACCTAGCCCTAATACTCTTTTCCCTGATTGAATCTTTCAGATGCTAGTTGATGATATTGGTGATGTTACAATCACTAACGACGGTGCTACTATACTCAAGATGTTAGAAGTTGAGCATCCAGCTGCCAAGGTAGACAGACATATTTATGCTTCTTGTTCTAGATTATTTCTGCCCCAGTTCAGCATTAACTTCCTTACCCTTTCCCCATGTTTGTTATTCTCCCTTGAGGAGTATAGGTATTAGTTGAGTTGGCTGAGCTTCAGGATCGAGAAGTCGGTGATGGGACAACTTCTGTGGTCATTGTAGCTGCTGAGTTGCTTAAGGTAAAATAGTGCATGACCAATCAGGGATGTCATAGATTCTGTAATGAAGTTTTTTCTACTTCAGATGGTCTTCGTGATGTAGATTTATGTTCTGGTGAATGAAGAATTAGTGATTTACACTTTCGTCATTCATTTTTGCAGAGGGCAAATGAGCTTGTGCGAAATAAGATTCACCCAACATCTATAATCAGTGGATACAGAGTGAGTTTTCGATACTGAAATCACGATTTCTTGCTTCTCCATTATCACCCTTAACTGTGCCTAATCCCAACTATACTGGTTCACAATGTGGATCTTGTTCAACCATTCAATTCTATCAAGAAGAAATGACTTCTCTGCCTATCAGCATTTTTTTAATAGGTTTAAGTGTGAAGTCAGGGTTTTGATATTGTCATGTAAATTTTGCATCGTCAGAATGTGTTTATTGATAATTTCTTGAAATCTTGTTGATTAGATCTTGTTTCTATATATGCATAATATTTTGTGTTTATTTTGGACAGCTTGCTATGAGGGAAGCGTGTAAATATGTTGATGAGAAACTAGCCGTGAAGGTATGGCTTCACTGATCATTTTTTCTTTGGAAATGTTAATTAGAGTCTCTTAAAAGGGATATATTTCTAATGTATGCGTTTTATATACCCGAATATGGTAGTGTTTGGGTTGAAAGGGAGGGAACAAGGGAAGGAGTGATCAGTGGTCGATGGTTGGAAGGAGGGAGGGTCAAGAGAAAGTGGGAGGCGTTGGGGGTTGTAAATGAGAGAGGAGGAAGAAAGTGAAATGAGAAAAACTCTCACCGGGTTCATAAACCTCAGCATGACCCAAGCTGAGTTTCCAGGATTCTAATCCATGCCCGACTCAATGTCAGGTTGCACCCGTTTGGCTCAGGCAAGGACTGCTCAAGAATCATCCCTGTAATAGGATATGTAATTAGCTTTTATTGTACTCATGGAACACAATCAGGGATTACATTGATATATTCCCTTGAAATGTGTGTACTGCATACCCAGAAACTAACTTATGTCAAAAGGAATTTGCTTATGGTCTAAATAAAATAGGTATCCACATGCCTACACATACATGTGGCGGAACAGACCATTTGATGAGTCCACACTTACGGCTGTGGGTCACCAGTATACAGGTCTTATGAGATTGTGAGAACCATATGGTCTGAAATAGTATGCTGATGGTATGGAAAGAAGCCTGTAATTTGGATGATGTTTATCCCGTAGATGGTGGTTTTGAAATGTTGTATGTGACTATGTGTCGCACTTGTATGAACATACTGGTCTTATTCAGAATGTTCTCTTGAAGGTGCCAGCTTCACCAGCTTACACCTATAAAAAAAAATCAGATTGTTCTCTTATTTCCTTGATTTAAAGTTATGAAACCTTTTCTATTTAGTGGCTAAGTAAATAGGAATGTGTATGCCCAGGTTGAGAAGCTTGGGAAAGATTCCCTTGTCAACTGTGCCAAGACATGCATGTCTTCAAAACTGATCTCTAGCGATAGTGACTTCTTCGCAAATTTGGTGAGTTATTGATGCAATATGGTTGCATGGATTTTTTCTTGTTCAATTTTACTTTTGTTGTTTAGATGGAAATTCATTGTATGCCATTCAAACAAAACATTTGAAATTTATGGCATCCAGAGCAGATTCATGTGACAATGTTGTACATTTGAAACTAGTTATCGGTGCATATCCATTATATGAATCATGTTTAGATACCAGCATTTTAAACTCTCTGAGGTTCTAATTTTTTCTGTAGTTTGTGAGGCTGGGTCTTCAGCACAATGAAGTGTTGTGGCCAGCCTTTGATTGTTTCATAGCTGCTTTTAATACTTTCTGCAGCTTCTCCATGTATGTTTGCAGATTAATATTCTGTAGTCTGGGAAAACCTATTTACTGGTTTTAAGCTTGTTCAGTCATTTTAATGTATACTCAGAGAGATATCTTATGCCAATGTGTCCGACACGCTGCAAAGTGTCAAATTTGTGATCGGGAAATTTGTCCCCTTGAACAACATGGTCAGGGGTTGCAAGCTGTGTAACAAAGACACGGACATGTGCATAGGTGTCCTGCATTGATATGTTGTGTCAATATGACTGTACAGTTCATTTCATATATGTTAAGTGACATGTCTTATAGAATACTTTAGTTCATATTAACTACATTTATAGAAGTAATATATTTAGAAGAGCCGGTATTTATGAAAATTATTCAAACAATATAATAGATAGCTACAAAAAAGTATTTGAATAAATTAAAGATTTCTTTGGAGAAGTATGTTGGCATTATTTGGACGCACATGTATAACAGTGCACTTGCTCCATAGTTGCAGGAAACTCATTGGAATTTAACACCATTTCATGAAGAAGTTACTTATTCCAAGAAAAGTGCACTTGGTCTTGACTTACTTTAGTGTTGATTAATGCATTACAGCAGCAGTTGGCTTTTCTTGGTTGCTGCAAGGGAAAACTTGTTTCATCTGGACATACCATAAGACAAATTAATGAATTCATGATTCTCACATGGTTTACAATAACCGTAATGGAATGGAAATAAAGATTGTTATAACTGGAGTAACTGGACCTGTTAATTTTTTTAAAATAACTCTGGTTCGTTACATAACTGTTCATAGTGGCTGCTATCTTAAAATGGTTGTATTTTATCGTGTATGTTTGTTTTTTAAACAGTTTTCAAATTTTAATGATGACATTATTTTAGTTTTTGAAAATTAACGACTGTTTTTTCGGTTATTTTAAGTTCAACTTGCAATTGCTTACATGATTTCAAATGTAACACTTCTGAAAGTATCATTTCAAGTGTTTGCCCCCACAGCGTTGCACTGTTAGGATGATCTGCTTTAAAATTTGGTTGCTAATTCAAAAAGCAATTTTTTTTTTATGACTTACATTAAACAGTATTTTATCCATTTACATTCTTTAACTAGTATGAAGGTCCCAACTTAGTTAAATTGGTAAAGGTGTGTTGATCCCCCAACGTAGATTCAAATCTCGTGGAACCCACTTTCACGTGGACTACCAACCACTCTTGCTTGCCTAGAAAAAAAAAAATTCTTTAATTAGTATATAATACATATATAATATTAAGCATAGAAAAGAGTAGAGAATTTTTTTTTTATAACTTCTAAATTTGGTCAATTTTGATGAGGAATAATTTTCTATCTTTTACCAATTTTGCAAGTAAAGAAAATAGATTTCATTATACTAACCCTTTTTCATCCCTCATGTTTATTCTAGTCTTTTGTTGCATTAGTCAATCCTTCTCCTCATTCAAATATTGTTCTTTTTTGTTTAGGTGAACAATTGTTAACTTATTTAATTTGTTTTCCAGGTCGTAGATGCAGTTCAAGCAGTAAAGACAGCTAATGCTCGGGGGGAGATTAAATACCCAATCAAGGTTTGTTGTTAGAAGTTCAATTTTCTGTTCAAAGATGGAATTTGTTTATGCCTATATTATCAGCATCATCGCAATAAGTTCTGAATCCATATTTTTAGATTGACTCTTTGTTATTTTATCTTACGTTATTTTGAGTTTCTTTTCCTCCAAGTTGGCCTACTGTACTGCTTTATTAGGTTCACATATCCATTCACTCTGATTAATTATCCTTCTTAATGGTCTGACAGAACATTCGTTTCTGTGATTTGCAAATTCTAATACTCTAATTTTTCTCCATGTTTCAGGGCATTAATATTCTGAAAGCTCATGGGAAAAGTGCAAAAGATAGCTATTTGCTGAATGGTTATGCTATAAATTCTGGCCGTGCTGCCCAAGGAATGCCCACTAGAGTTTCCCCTGCAAGGATTGCCTGCCTTGATTTTAATCTTCAGAAGACAAAAATGCAGATGGGTGTCCAAGTTTTAGTTAGTGATCCCAGGGAACTTGAAAGAATTCGTCAAAGGTGATTACCTTTCAATGGGCTTTCATATCTTTTGCAATGATGTGTTGCAACGTAATACTAATTTGGTTTTACTGAATGCTTTATCATGGATATTTTAATTTTTCTCTAGTTTGAAACATTATGTGAAAATGGTAGAGCCAGTTCAAAATTTAGTTGTCAAACTGATGCAACTTCACCTCTGAAATTTTAGTAGCCTGAGTGCATGTAAGGCAAACCTCACATTCATATTTTACTGTTAAAGGGAAATACTTCTATTTTATAAATGAGGTCTTTTCTAATTGTGGTTTGAACTATTTTTTTTATTATAGATATAGGGTTAGTGGTTAGCAAATGAATTGTGGTTTGAACCATTCTCCACACTAAAGCACATTTATCCCATGTTTTCTTTTTGCATATTATTTTCTCAACAAATGATAAATGATCTCTTCTTTATCTCTGTGGTATTACCACTCACATACTTGACCAACTTACCAAATTGGCACCTTCATGGGTCTACACCAGTGATTGTAATTATGTTAACCCCTTCTTTTTTATATCTGTTTTAACCTTGAATCTGTACTTTATTAGATGTTTCTGGCTTGTATAATTGTCACGGCTTGTTGTAGTCCATTGGTCTCTTTGGGTTTCTTGTGATAAAACCACAATTCTATCAACATATGAATACCGCAGATTTTTGTGAAGGAATTCTGGATTATAGGTTTGCTGAGGCTATTCATGTCCCATTGACCTCTTTCTGCTCATGCTATGGAAAAGATCACAGTTCCTATCGATATATGAATGGAAGTTACGGAACTCATCCCGGACCTGGTTTTATGTTCTCTGTGCAACTGTCTCTCCCAATATCCCTATTCTGTGCATGATGCTGATAAATTTTGCTAGTTTGCTGTAATGAAGTACTGATTTACTAATATCTTTGCAGAGAAGCCGACATGACAAAAGAGCGCATTGAAAAGCTTCTGAAAGCTGGAGCCAATGTTGTTCTAACAACGAAGGGAATTGATGACATGGCGCTTAAGGCAAGCTTTTTCTAATCAAATTTTCTGAGTATGTCTGAACTTGTGTGGTCTCATTGCACTAGCTTGCATGGATGTCTTTTCCAGCTCGTGGGGCGTGATTCTGCCTCTTGCCCTGTTATTGTATTCCAATGCCTGTCTAGGGGTTCACAATTCTCTGGCGCTTATGCATATCCTTACTTATTTTCTGTTGCATATCCTTGCAATTTCTTGGATGAAAGAAGTTGTACTTGGTTTTTTTTGATAAGTATAAGATTTTATTGATTAAAAAGACTAGAGGCTGAGGTGGCCCCTACCCAAGACAAAAAGAAGAAAAAACAAAGAAAAAGGCGACAAAGAGAAACAATAAAACAGCCCACAACAACAAAGCTAAAGATGCGTCAGACTAATCATCGCAAAGAGCCTCCCACTTGAAGACATAATCTTCAAAAAACACGCCTTCAAATTCTTTTCCTCCCTCCTGGAACACTGTTCTGTTTCTCTCTTTCCATATCCCCCAACAAGTTGTACTTGTTGGTTATTCCCCTGCCAACTAAAGTTTTTCTCTTGGTATATCTGACATTTTTCATTTTTCTCACTTGCATGGTTACATTATACGATACATCATAGGTACGATGTTTCACCTCAGAGAGGTTATGATATATGATACATCATATGTATGATGTTTTTACTATACTGGAGATTTGGCTCTAGATTGTGTTGAATGGAGAAATAGGATTTGATGTTGCCAACCCGAATATTTGTTAGGCATGATTATTGTGACGACTGCAGAAGGCTGAGACATTGTTGAATGTCCCTTCCCATTCTGTTCATGTCCAACTATTCTAAGCCTCTCATATCCATGGAGTACATGTGTACATAGCTGTGCATGTGATATTTTAAACTGCATACTGTTATGTTTTTACTAATGGATTTTGTTTTCTCAAATGTTATTTCAGTACTTTGTGGAGGCTGGGGCTATTGCTGTGAGGCGTGTCCGCAAAGAGGATTTGCGCCACGTTGCCAAGGCGACTGGTGCGACTGCGGTATGTTTCATATTCCTCATTCTTAAATGATTCTGCCTGTTAAGGTGCTTACATGTTAGGTCTGTACCTTGAGACTCTTTGGACCCCTCTTCAAGTAACGAGTAAACCTTCTAGAGGAGATCCTTTTGGAAGCCTTAGACCATGTTATGAGAGATCATTTGCTTGTAACGCATCTATTGCTTTTGTAACGCGTTGCACCGTGTAATCAATATTATATCAACAAAGTTGCCTCCGGGCTTTATCTCGTGTTGCCTCGTTTACTTGTTTGCTAGCTACGTGTGTGTGGTGTACGATCATTTTACAGGCTTGCAAGTGGATTTGACCCCCTTGCGCCGCACGACCCCGCTTCGAAAGAATAGGGCCGTGACAGTTGGGGTGACGGTATAAGCCTCCAACTCCTTTGGGAACATTGATCCATACCTATGGCCTATGCTACCTGGTTTGGCGATATCATTGAAGATTATTACAATTTATTTATTTATTTATAAATATTAGATGTGCTTGATGTCATCCCCAACTAAAATATTATTATCTAAATCCAGATTCTGAGAACTTTGGACCATTTTAGAAATAGTATATTATTCGTGTTATAAATTGACGTGGTTTTGGACATTAGTCATTTATATTATATAATAACATTTGGTATTTTCACTGTAAGTCCTAAAATATGATAGAAAACAAGTAAGCATTCTTTAGTGCAGTCTGACGTAGTCTATTTTCAGAATATCTGTGCCTTGCATATCAGCGTGATAAAGTGTGATATTTACATGAATGGTTATAAGATTCATTTTATAATTATACATTTATACCCTAAACATTTTTTTTTTCTATTATATTTATTACTAAAATGTTGATGTGATTGTAAGGTTCATTTTAGCCTAAACATGTATTGTGACTAAAATATTGTTATTGATGAATGTTTTGTATTTTTTTGCCGAATCATTAAGAGTAAGAGAGAATAATGTGGTTTAAAGTAGTGAGAATGGATTTGAACACATGAACGAAGAAAAGACCTGGCTTTAAACAGATTGACAAGGCATTGATGTTCCTGAGATTTTTTTTTTTACTCCTTTTTCTTACATCTCATCTCCAATAATTTTCGCATTTCTTACTTTATCCTGGCTATCTTGTGCTTGCTCCATGATCCTTCCTTGGCAGGTCTCAACATTTGCTGATATGGAAGGAGACGAAACATTTGATTCGTCACTCCTTGGATCTGCGGATGAAGTTGTGGAAGAGCGCATAGCTGATGATGATGTGATTCTGATAAAAGGGACAAAAAATTCTAGTGCGGTGGGTGATTTATTTGAGTTACCGTATTTTTTTTCTCATCAATTATCATGCTATACGAAGACATCATATTTTACAAAGTCAAATGAAATCTTTTATATTAGAAAATATATTAGCAATACTAAAATACAAGGATCTTAATTTTGTAGAAGTAATCATCTGCTAAGCCACCCAATGTTTCTCTTAATAACCCTTCGAAAGTTGTGTCCTACTTGACAATTTGAGGATTGAGGAAGTCTTTGACACCTGGACCCATTCTCATACCACAAGTACCCACCTGAGCAGCATAGCTGCTTATTGTGGTTCTTACACAAAAGTAACGATAATTTAATATACATTTCTATTCTTCTTGGTTTGTCTTTATTCAGGTATCATTAATCCTCAGAGGCGCAAATGACTACATGCTTGATGAGATGGATAGAGCGTTGCATGACGCCATCTGCATTGTTAAGAGGACCCTTGAGTCCAATATGGTATAAATTCAACTCTAGTGAAAAAATTGTTTATGTTGTTAAAAATTCCATTTTCTGTTTGTTTCCTGTCTAGAAGCTCTGTTTTAGTTTCGGTAGTGTGATTATTTGCATTTTGAAATTCAAGAACTACCAATCAGTTATGCATCTTCATGTTTATTGATTTGGATTTGAAGATGATTCGAAAACAATTCTCCCCTGATACCATCATTGTCACCCAATATGAAGTTTTATTGAAAAAGTCTTGTTTTAATTGCAACTTTTTTCCTTCACCGAATAATCACAACTTATTGAAAAGTCGCAAAATTCACGATTAGAACTTGAAGTGTGTGACTTTTTTGAAAAAGTTGTCACTTAGTTAAGTTGTTTTTTCAAATGATATTAAGTTGTTCTCAGTCTCCTCTCTCTCGGTCCATCAGCAGCACGACTTGCAAGAACGAGATGAAGAAGAAAGTAGAAGCCTAAAATCGAATTTCCTGGTTCCCCTCCCCCCCCAGAGATTGAAGGTCTTCCACAGTGCTTCACTTAAATTCACCAGGAATCAACAATGATTCACCATGAATCACTGTATTCTTTTTTCTTTCTAAAACCCCCTGATAATGAAAGATTTTTTTACGATGAATCATTGTGATTCGATTATAAAATTAATGGGAGTTTTTAAATTATAAAAATTGGAATAAATGGATAATGTATGTTTTTCCCCCAGATTTTTGTTGTTTTTTCCCCTTGAATTTTACCCTTGTTGACTTATTCCCAAACTTGGTGATTGGATACCGTAAGTTTCATCGTGTAATTCATTGTTCAATAATTCATTTATGACTTATGACAACATATAGATGGATGTCTCACAGGCATGGGCTGGGCCTCAGAATTTGATGGGTCCCTGTTGAGAGATTTCATAGGTCAAATCTAGATCAGTTGATCTTAACCATTCAAAGTTTTACATCTTCTAGAAGGCTCCAACAATATTAAATTTCTTTTGGTGGCCCAAAAAGAAATAAGGGAGCTGTAATTATCTTTGTGGTATACTCACAATGCATAGTTAACTAACCTGTTGTTTTTCATCGACAGGTGGTTGCCGGTGGAGGTGCCGTTGAGGCTGCTTTATCTGTGTACTTGGAGAATCTCGCAACAACTTTGGGGTCCCGAGAACAGTTAGCAATTGCAGAGTTTGCTGAATCTCTTTTAATCATACCAAAGGTTTGTGCTGATTGATTTTACTAAATGTTGTTCCTTTTACTTCTCGTGGAGCTTAATTTGTTTTTGAGCTTTTTTGATGCTGAAGTGGTTGGCGGGTGTATTGGCTGCAGGTTCTTGCTGTGAACGCTGCAAAGGATGCAACCGAGTTGGTTGCAAAACTAAGGGCTTACCATCATACTGCACAAACCAAGGCAGATAAGCAGCATCTTTCAAGGTATTCTATGTTACTTCTTAGAAATTACCTTTGCAGTTGCTTTGTTTGAGTTACATTTAAGGATCACCTCATTGATTGAGCCACAGACCAGTATTATTTTATTTTTATGAGATTTTCCACAAAATTTTCTACCATGAAACATGATTTAAGATGTTTTCTCTATTGATTCGATACCTGTATCGACTAGCACAGACATTCACAAATTGGTATGCAGATTTTTTACTATTTGAAAAAAAAAAAAGGGTTTTCTGCTTGTTATTTGACTTTTCTACATACATACCCATTTTGCTATAATTCTACACATTGGTGAAATAATAGCTTAATGATCATCTAATATTTTTTCTATATCCTGTTTTACTGTCGTTTTAATATATATTCCAACTAAGAACAAAATTCAAGTTAAATACCTATGCATATTTAGAATGATAAATGGGCTTATAACGGCAATCATTTTCCATTCCTCTACAACTCTATGGGTGTCTTTTACCATGAAAACATTGCAGATTCTAGTGTTTTTCCCTGTTTTACAAATTGGGATGTTTTTGTTTTCTTGGACAACGTTATTTTGTGAGAAGGCCCATTGAAGATCAAATTTTAAGGGTCCACATTTCTTCATTCCTGTTGAAACCAAAATAAAGTTGATTTTGGACACCTTCCTCAACCTGGCTTGTGGATACATGTACTGATACCCAATCGTTTCTCCCTTCAAAAACAAGTCATCTTCAACCAATGTCATTGTTTCCTTTAAGCCTCCTCACTTCATGTATGGAAGCATAAAATTTCTTATTTTTGTTTCTGTTGTCCCTGTCCCAATGTAATTATGAGTAGCCATATCAGCTCGACTTTATTGTTAATATCTACTCTTCTATATTGCAGCATGGGGCTGGACCTTTTGAAGGGAAGTATTCGCAACAACTTGGAAGCTGGTGTTATCGAGCCTGCTATGAGCAAAGTGAAGATAATACAGGTAGAAACAGAAACACATAAGAAGTAACCAAGCAGTTAATTTGTTTGGTAACGGCCTAATCATTTTTTTTTTTTTTGTGAATGTTAGTTTGCCACTGAAGCAGCTATAACAATTCTTCGAATCGATGACATGATCAAGCTCATGAAAGATGAACAGAATGAAGAGTAGGGCTCAACCTAGAGAAAACCCAGGTTACTGTTCTGGTCTTGTGTGCGTGTTTGCTGGGGGTGTTGGTGGCAAAGATTATGGGCCTTTGGAAGGGTTTCCCTTTTCCAATTTTTGAAATTTTCTTTTCTTGCCATCCACTGTTACATATATTTAGTTTGTGATTAAGGGACTTCAGAAAATCTTTTCCTGTTTTTTAATTTTATGTTCATTTTGCTAGAACCCTAAAGGTTGCATTTCTAACTTAATGATTTATGGAGAAGTTCAGAAAGGATAATTTTTGTGTGGCATGATTGTAATATTATTGTGCCCTTATTATCATGTGTTCGACGTTATCTTTGCTGTTGAATTACTACTATTGTGGCAGTGACGACGTAGGCAATGTGTTTTGTTATGATGCATCTCTACAAGATTTTAGCCGGCACTATGGAACAATTAATTACTTGAATTTGTTAAAGATCATCCAGTGACTCATGCTTAAGTGTCTATTTTGGCACACGAAATTCATTTTTATTTTTTTATTTTTTATATTAGAGCAATTTTGGAGATCAATGAGTTCTTAATTGTTCTATATCAATGGTTGGTTTTGAATGCATATTTGTTTGTTCTAGTTATAAATGAATTAAAAGAAGCATGTACTTTAGTGTATGTTATTTATGGATGAGATGATGGTAACATTAATCTAAGAGATTAAAGAGGGAATTAACACAAAATTAGAATTGTAGAAAGAGATCTCGGAGTAACCAAGACAAAATCTAAAAAACACGAGGATATCTCAAATTTTCACAAACTTAGAAGCGGACACGAGGGACATCTTGATGTGGTGGTGCATGCATGCCTGTAGGTGCATTTTCTTCGAAATACGAGTAAAAAGTATTTACGGATATGCGATTTCCATCATGCCAAGGTGAAAAAAAAGTAGTGTTGTTTATCCGAATAAGAATGACACTCCTCAAGGGAAGAGCAGACATAAAATTTGCCAAAGTAGTGCTATATGTTTGCCTAAGTTATCTTCTTATATTTTCATAAAGAGTCGTGATTTGATAATTTGAATCACCCCTCACGTACTACTCCGCCATACTCTCTTGAAGTGGAATGTGCATGGAATCATAGATTCTTTTATCGGGATACACAATTGCACATCCCCATAAATATGTATAATTGTGTATCCCGAGAAAAATCTATGGTTATACGCATTGTCATGACAGGAGAGTATGTTAGTTGGGGAGTCAGAAAATCATTATTCTATCAGAGTTGTGATAATTTGACTCCCCCCTCTAGCCTACTCCCCCATATTCTCCCGACGTGAAATGTGCATAGTCATAATTTCTTTTGTTGGGATACACATCAACATAAATATGTGTAGTTGTGTATCTTGAGGGAAAAAAAATCTATGATTCTATTCACTGCCATGTCATGAGGGAGTATGTTAGAGGGGGGAGTTAAAAAATCATTACTCTTTTAGAGTCGTGACAAATTGTCTCATTAAATGCATTTTATGATTTGTTTTTCCAAAATGTTGGTACACCCAATTGCTTGTTTTGGAGAAGTCTGAACTCAAAATTTTAATCGGAAATGATTTTTTGACTTAAAAATTTTCACTCGATTTGTACGTGACTGATGTAGTAAGGGCAAAAAACTATAGATCTTTTAATTCGGGATACACAAGGAAAAAAGATCTATCGTTCTGTGCCCTTACCACGTCAACCGAGTACAAATCGAATGAAAATTTTTGAGTAAAAAATTCATTAGCAATTAAAATCACTAGAACCACAATACTACCTTTTTTTTACTTTTGAGAGTCTATAAACTTCAATAAAGTTGTTATTATTATGAATCACTTTGTTGAAAATGCTTCTGGACTCTTTGATAAATTGCTTTTAGAGATTGATAGTTACAAAAATGTTATCAAATTCGCCAACAAAATGAAATAAATCAATGAGAAAACCTATAAATAGAAACCTGCACTAAACCCAAAACATAATCAATGAATTATGAGTCTAATAGCCCTTAATCTTTTATGATTAGTGTAAGTCAAGAAAATCAAAGGAGCCAGTGAATCAGATGGGATATAATAAATTTCGTATCGGATCGGTACCAATTTATCACCAATCCGATACGAATCCGATCCATAGACAGCTCTACGATGGGCACACAACACATATCATTTTACCATATATATTCGACTAAGCTTTCTCCAAACTACGAAGTGAAGTTCTGAAAATGGCGACTCCATGGATCGAATACGTAGTCCAACAAGGTCAGTTTTTCCAAAAAACCCTAGAAGAGACTTTCGATTCCGCTGTCGAAGTCACCAGATCTCGGTTTTCTGAAATTCGCTCCACTTCTTCTGCTCACCTCCATCAAACCCTAGTAAGATCTCCAAAATCAAATTGAATAATTAATTTATTTGTGTCGAAGATTTAATTAATTCTGTTGATAGCACCTGCAATGTGGATCTTTTTAGGATTTGTTACAAGATTTCAAGTCCGAATTTGATGGCTATGAGGATCTTTTCTTTGGAAAATTAAAAGGTTTGTTTCTTTTGCATTATAAGATAGCTGAAGTGTAGATAACATGGTAATTAACATGAGAATTTTCTCAATTCTAATTGGTATTTGTTTTTGATTTTGGATTTTGTTGCAGACGGTATCGTTCTGGCTGCTTCGAATCCGACGATTACAGGTGCCACTGCAGTTGGGTTGGGAGTTTTGGTATTAAAAAGTACGTCTTTATGATTTTTTTTTTAAAATTTCATTGGTATGATTTATTGGTGAGTTCAGTAATTAATCAACTCATAACCAGTAAAAATTTCAATCACGCTAAGTAGTCTCAAAACTGAAATCAACTTCAACTATATTCCTTAAAACAAGGTAAATTTAAATTATAAACTACAAAGATAGAAAGTACATGTAATGGAAACTAAAACCCATTTCAAACGGATTTGTTCCCCTCCCCCCCCCTTCCTTCTAGATGCTTATTCTTCATTACTATTCATCTATCGAATGGGCACAATACATTCGAAAAAGTTTCTTATTTTCTGATTCATGGGTGTAACTAAGTGCTTTAAAAAAAAAATATTTGTTTTTATGTGCATAAAAAGGAGATGTTATAACTTATTAGGAGGAGAAAAACAAATAACAATACAAAGAACCTAGTTGCTACTAAGGGGGATCCGGAAGGGGCCTCCAAAAAGAGAGAAGAAAAAAATACACAAAGTTTGTGCCCCCAATCAAACTATCCCATCTAAACATTTAATGATCAAATTGACAACCCCTGAATTCTAGCAAGATCGATGATCATGAGTAATTTGAATACAAAATGCTCTTATCTTGAAGAATACCTTTTTTTATGTTGTCTTTTTTATCGTCGAACACCTTTTTGTTCCTTGTAAAAAAAGAGCTTTCTATTCCCCTCATTCCCAATGGACTTGCATTCAAAAAAGGGAATTAGCTTCTAAATTAAATTGTCTTTCTTGTAGAATACCTTGGAGTGTCAACCGACAAATAGTACATGGAGTGAAAAGGGAAGAATTCAATTAGCTTGAAATCTAGAAAAGTATCATCTCACAAAGTCCAAGAAAAAGGGCAATGAATGAGAAATTACTGCATGAGTTACCCTCCATGACTAAAGTATCCATACAATGAGACAAAAGAATTTTCTAATCCTTTCAAGGACCTTGGTTTTTTTGCATGTGCATTTTATGCAAAGGGTGTATTAATCATCTAAAATGGATGGTTGATGATTATGTGTTTAGACTTTAGAGTCAAGAACTGACGGCAATTTATGATGCTTATCGATTAAAAGCTGGGTTATAAATGTAGTTTTACATGCCATATAATTTGCATTGTTACAGCCACCAAATATTACCCATCCTAAATGATTTGTTCAAAAATTTTGTTTCTTGACCTTAGTTCTTTCCTACATGTAGGGCCAAGGCGTTTCTTAACAAACAACACCTTACGCCTTTTCGTGAGTGAAGAGGTAGGCATAAATGATGTTACTTACAGATTTAATTTAGCTTATAGTTGCTCATCGTATTGGATTCTTTATGAAATTTTGGATGGCTTGGATTTTAAGGGCTATTAAAATAGACAGCTTCTATTGCTACACCAACTTTTGCTAATGCTACCACAAGATATGTGCTAATTCTTTGGTGATTTACATATGAATTGGGGTGGCATTAGCAAAAGTTGGTGCGGCAATGGAATCTCTCTTAAAATAAATAGACAGAAACAATAGAAAGCTCAAAAAGGGACAGATTCTGAGTCTGGTACTAGTTTAATTCTACAATATGTTTGCCCCTTTCTTTCTATCCAACCCTCAGTATAGAGATATTGCAATATAAATAAAGTTGAATTTGATGGGAATGTTAATAACTTATTTCTGTCAACTTCGATATCCTATTTAAAAGACTTAATATTATATCTTTAACAATTTTGGAAACCTAAAAAAATATATGTATAATTCACTATGCTTTTACTTATGTTTATAAAAAAACATATAAACAAAATGAGTTTATAATTGGCATTCTCTATCTATTAAAAATTATTAGAATTAGACAATGAAACATTAGAATTTAGATTCTATCACCTAAATATGGAGATGAAATTGTTCTTGATTTTGGCATACCGATTGAGCATTGCTGGGTGAAGATTATTCTGGCCTTATTCATCCATTCCTTGAATGTTTTGACGAAAGATCATATGTTGTCTTGCTTCATATTAATTTAATATGAATACTCTTTATTTTCTATATGATATGCCATGGTTGCCCAGTATCATAGAGTATGGGATGATTGGTTTGTTACCCATCATTAGTCACAAATCTACCTAAACAACACTTGTTACTTTGTAATTCAGTGAGTGTAAAGTGTAAACTTTGATGTGAAAATACTTGAATTTTTTTTTCTTTGTGGGTACAGTCCTTGCTTTCTAGAGCTGATGCCAAATTGAAGGATTTGCGACAATCTGTCGACCTTGTGAAGGCTGAAAGTGAAAAATTGGAGGTAAACCTCTTCATTTGATTGATACTGTAACACTATTTAAGATATTTTCCTAGCTGTACTCACATGATGTAACACTATTTAAGATGTTTGAATTTTCATTGTAGAGCTTCAACTGGTTTTCCATGTTTCAACAATTTTCATGATTACATCTCAGTTTGAGAGAGTTTGGATTTGGCTAATCTAAATCAGTTTTCATTGTCTCTTAACAGTAAGTTGGAATTGAAAACCAGAACTTTAATATACTCACGAGCCTTTGTTGAGGCACTAGTAAAAGAATCTTTCTATGTTAAAGTTCCAAAACAAATCTTGCAGCTACTTAGTTTGTTCTCATCTTATTTCATCCATACTTCCAAAAAACATTCATGGGACTATGTGCCACATGGCATTGGGATGGGAGGCTCAAACTTTTATGTCAAGGAAGACGGTAAATTTGCCAACATTTCTTGGAAGAGAAGTTACAAAAAAAACCAAGCTGCTCCAAATATTGGCACACTAAGAATATCCACCGTAAAACAGATGGTTGTATCTGAACTCTGAAGTGCTAGGGACCATAAACCTGGCCGTACTAACTCATCAATGCAAGCCAAGGATTTTTTATTTATTTTTGCTTGGTGCACCACATTTACACTATGGTACTCCTTTAGCTATTTTCGTGCCACATGCAAATTCATACATACCATTTATCTGTACACGTGAAACGCTCCATGTTTATCTAACAATTTAGTCCTTTTATAACTAATTCTTTGTTTACCATTTTATTTATATATTCGCATCACACATCTAAGATGAGCTAAACCAGGGCCACATTTTTTATATGGTTGCAGCATGCATCTTCTAATGTGCGAAGGAATATAGACATGTCATGACATACTAATCAATGTGAATCCCTTCAGTATTAATACGGAATTGGGTTTCATCTTGAGGCTTGATTAATCCACTATTAAATAGATTCTGCTATGTTAAATTCCCTCCCCAACCCCGCCCCCCCCCCCCCCCCCCCCCCCCCCCCCCCCCCCCCCGTGGGAGAAAAAGCCCTTTTAGTTACTAAGACTAATTCTAAAATGTGACGTGGCACACTCTTTCAGGCCCATTGACAGAATCAATGTATTGCTCACCTATTTGGTATTTTTAGCCATTGAGTTTTCGCACTTTTTATCAAGGGCTTGAAACGTGTTTTTTTTCACCCATGGTCCTCTTTTATTATGAAATATGCTCAATTCCAATGGATAGAGATGATCAATCAAGCTGATTTTTTTTGTGTATCGCCACTGGGGGTGGGCCAAAAAGTTCATGGGGTCACTGGGCCCAAATGAGTATGTCATATGATATCCTTGGATGTGATTCATTTAAGAATATTCAGTGAACTACTTAGTTTCTCACTGCCCAATTTCGTCCGGTCTTGGTTAACCTCAAGCACACTATAGTGTACCCCTTTAAAAATTTGCATCTGATGTTCTAAGGAACAAAGGCATGGCCGATGTACAAATCAAAGAGAACCCTTAACGATATTATGTTGATTGACAGATAATATGTTCATGAAGGTGTATGAAACTTGGCAAACTTCACATGATAACAGTCCCTTATATTTTCTGAATCGCAGGCAAATGCATGTGATATCCACAATTTCTTTTAAGTTTTATCTTCTGTCAAGCTCCTTGAGCTGTCTTGCAACATACCATACCGATTAATTCATATGCTTACATCAACTTGTCTGTTCTCAGTTGTACTACATAAACTTTTACAGTCATTACTTAAAATATCTAATTATTGGTTCCAGAAGCGGGCTTTACAAGCAGAAGAGGAGATGAGGCGGGGAAGAACCAAACTTAGGTTCGTTGCTATAGGTTGAGAACACTGCATTGATGACTTCTATGTACCAGTAAGTTTACTAATTTCTTTTATTTACACTTTGGATATTCCAATGCAGACAAGCAGGGAATCAGATTCAAGGTGTTATCCATTCTGCTTATAAGATTGAAAGACGAGCAAGAGGTACAGAAATATTTTCCCTTACAAACTTACCTTGAGTGTATTGAATTTGCAAGAACACAATTTTCTTTTGGTGTTTTCTCAAAGAAATAGTTTGTGTTGTATCAGGTTTGAAAGATTTCCTCGGAGAACTTCCTAGTAGAGAAGCATCTCATTTTCGATCACAGGTCAGTTGCTTACGCTACTTAACTGGTGGAATCTTGTCATTTGATCCTTAAAGTTTCTCCTTGTTGATGAAACTTTTTCTTATATATATATAAAAATTGTTCCCAGTCGTGAGTTTAGCTTTGTTTGACGTTGGATGGTATTACTGGTGTATCCATCAATGGTCTTGGATTACGTGTAATTTGTTATCCCCGATGGTCGTTCATTGAAAAAATCATGTTGGAGCTTCCATGTTTCAATTATGAGGGGAAAGTTGTTTTACGGGTTGATAGTCTAGGGGGTCATTGAGGTTTTTTTACTATAGATAAGTTGATTGGACATGTAAATGTTAGAAGGGGAAAAATAGACGGTCAATGTAAATATTAAGGAGAATGACCTTGATAACCCAAGCTATGTTAACGGGAGCGAAAGGGGTATCATTCTCGAGGGAAGAATATTACTCAGACAGGGAGGGCCAATAAAGGGTTTAAGGAATAAGGAATTTGCCAAAGCTTATCTATTACACCTAGAGATTGGAAGGTGCTAGCTTTCTAAGTTGGTTAAAGTCCAAGACACCATATATAGATGCCAATTCGATCATCACCAATCAAGATTTTCTTTGTATTTCGAGCACCTCATCCAATATCCCTTGGAGAAATAACGGGGTATAAGATGCTTTATGTGAACCATAAAATGTTACGTCTTCCTCTATGAGTAGTGAAGCTTGACTCTTATAGTTTGAAGGTCAACCTCAGTCACTAGTAAATTGTAATAGTTCATTTTTTCCCAAGTGTATTTATATGTGGACGTTATAAGGATAGATAAGAGAGTTTGAAATTCTATCCAATTTTCTATCTGAGACGAGCTTCTCCTGGAGCTTAAGTGTGTCAAAGTAGTTGATAGTACCCATCTTCCAAACCACGAGGTTTCGTTGTAATCTTATTTTTTGTAAATCATGATACGTCTAATGTTAGATTTTTATCACATTGTTATTAAGAGAGAGGACACCAAATTATATGCACAAAATTATTAATAAAGATGAGTGTTAATGTCCAAGACTTCATGGGGACATTAACATCCACCACAACCATGTTTGCTCCAGAAAATAGTTAGTGTATTATAGTTATTGCTCAATACCATTTTTGTAAATACCTTAAAGTAAAAATCTCATTTAGCAACGGTTATAAAACCCTTCAATTTTGTATTAAACAATAAAATAGGAGTCTTTTGGGGGGTATTTATGGAAGAAACATGGTTGTAGAGGATGTTAACATCCCCATACTAACGAAATGAATGAGATACAAATGGAGGTATGGTAACCATTTTGCTGAGAGAGAGAAAGAGATTGGCCAAGAAGACTTGCGTAAAAGAAATCAACTAAGAAACGAAAGACATAAAACACAATGTAGCAGTAGATCTCGCAAGAGTCACTGACTCCCACCTAACACAAATCCTTAAAATATCGGTCCATAAACTCTATGATAAGATCATTCCAACAAAGATTGAAGGTTTGAATAATTCAAATAACATTGAGAATTGAAGCTCCTTCTCCTTAAAAGTCCTCATGTTCTTTTCCTTTCAAGGGGGTTTATAAACATAGTTAGGGGTTTCGCATTGTCTCAGAATGTCTCTGCTGATATATTTTGATTTCAGCTGAGACTAGGCGAAACATTCAAAGTTTGGGGATTGGAGGTGTTTTTAACCTCGACAATTTTCAATGTTTCGTCTGGTCTTGATCGAAATTAGAATATCTCAGGAGAGACATTCTGAGACAATATGAAACTCCTAATTATGGTTTATTGGGCCCTTAGAAGGAAAAAAAAAAAAAAACGTGATGATTTTTTAAGGGAAGGATTCCCAAATGCCCAATGTCAATTGGAGTATTAAAGCCCTCACTTTCTGTTGGCTGATCTTATCGTAGTGTTTTTGGACCTATTTTTTAGGATTTTTGTTTAGGTGGGTACTAGGGCTACGTTTTGCTTTATCTATTTTGTTTCTTTTACGCATGTTTCTTGACCCTTTCTTAGCAAAATGTTTACTATATCGTCTTTTATATCTCATTCCTTTTGTTAGTGGGATAGTGTAATGTCAAAATCTTCATAGAGACGTTTGCGTCCCTTCCAATCACGTTTCTTCCCTAAATACCTGTCAAAAAACTCTTATTTTATCTTTTAGTACAAAATGGAAGGGTTTTATGATTGTTGCTAAATGAGATTTTTTAAACTCATTTTGACTTTGTGATATTTACAAAAATGATATTGAGCGATTACTATAATACACTTATTTTTTTTGTACGAAAAGACAAATAATAACCCTTTTTGAGGGGTATTTATGGAGGAAACATGGTTTTGGTGGATGCTAATATCCCCATGAAGTCTTGGATATTAGCACTCATCTTTGTTAATAATCTTGTACATATAAGCTAGTGTTTCCCTCTCTTAATAACTGTGATAAAAATCTAACATTAGGTATATGACGATTTACAGGAAACAAGATTACAACGAAGTCTTGTTGTCTGGAAGATGGGTACTATCAACTACTTTGACGCACTTAAGCTCCAAGAGAAGCTTGTCTCAGATAGAAAATTTGGTAAAATTTCAGATACTATCTTGTCCCTACAACACCCACCTACATATACACTTGGGAAACGACGAACCTATCACAATTTACTAGTGCCTGAGGCTGACCTTCAAACAATGGGAGCCGAGCTTCACTACACACAAAGAGGGGGAGACATAACATTTCATGGACCTCATCAAGCCATCCTATACCCTATTATTTCTCTAAGGGATATTGGATTAGGTGCTCGGAAATATGTAGAAAATCTTGAATTGACGATGATTGAATTGGCATCTCTATATGGTGTGAGGGCTCACGTTGGAAGCAAATGTGAGACAGGGGTGTGGGTTGGAGACAGAAAAATCGGTGCAATTGGGGTTCAAATTTCATCTGGAATTACTTCTCATGGATTGGCATTTAATATCGATCCTGATTTGAACTACTTTAAGCACATTGTACCTTGTGGAATTGCTAATAAAGGAGTCACATCTTTAAGAAGAGAGACAGAGAAGCTACTTCCTGCTGAAGAAGTGATTCATGAGCAATTGGTCTCTTGCTTTGCAAGATTGTTCGGTTTTGATACTATTGTTTGGAAAGAGAATTTATCAATGTTGCCAGAAAATCAGGAAATCAGATGAGATTTGGTCATAGTAATGTGGTGAATCCATTTATGGGTTAGGAAGGGCTCGATATTTGTGTCTGATGTATTATTGATTTATTTTCATGTCTATAATACTTTATCAGTTATCATTCATGAATTCTTAAACTTATGTTTTCGAGTTGATGATCAAAGAAAATATGAGATACCATTGTAGAAATTGTGTTGTGGTGATAAAGATGGTGGATTGTGCTTTGAGTATTTTGACCAGTTAGGCTTATCATTCTCTTTGACGATTATCCAACAGAGCAAGATACATCTCATGGAGCTTAACAGACCCGATCCTCTACAAATTTGCTCTTCCATTTAATTGAGTGAACTGTGATTCTTTCGTTTTTTTGTTCCTCTTCCTCCACTAGAACTTAATCAAGTTTCTGGCATTAAAAAAGGGACATTGGATACACATGTTTAGCAGCAACTAATCAATACTTTTCACTCTACTCGAGATAAAATTTATCTATGACCACCTTTTGGATACACTTTCTCCACCTTCTCCACCACTTGTTCTCGTTGTAAAGTTTTGGTTTTGGATGTTTCGATTGCTATTTATATATCCAAATATTTTTCTTTGCACATGCGCCTTATCCCCAAAATGAATTGTTTTTTTTTTCCTAATGCAAATTCTTATGGATTTGTACCACTTGTCCTTGGATTTTGTAGAACTTGTCCATAATCGAGTTTAAGTCTTTCAGTTTCAACCAAGTTGGGGAAAAAATGTTACTTACATCTGCAAAGAGCCAATGCTGTGTAGCTGGGCTCTTATAACTTCTATACTATGATTGTTGTCATGGTTCCAAAAATCATCCGAGAACGAGACATCTCGTGAAACGAGATGCCAACACTGAGAGAACTTTTCTTTTCTCCACTTTCTGGTTCAATGATTTTGGAAAAAAGATCCTGTCTAGTCAGTCATCTCAATATCATTTGTAGTGAGACGACAAAAAATTGAGATTAAAAATTATGATAACTGTTATTTGATTCTTCTTCCTTATAAACAAGAAGTCTCGGTGCAATTAATAAATAAAGAGTCTTTTACCGGGCATACCTCAAAAACCCAAGTACTATTCATAGTCTTATAGATACTACCTTAAAGTTGAAACTACTCCCCACAAGCCTTACTTTTTCAGCTTTGTTACAATTTCTTCCCTCACAAAAGCGTTTACTTTTAAAGATGAGACCTTTTGTTGTAAAAGGACGCTTGGAACAAGAATCTGTTTTCTTCTCAATATGGATATAATAGAGAAGTTGCCAATAAGTTCATTAAGAAATATCTGAAAATACTCCTCTAAAAATG
Source organism: Akebia trifoliata (assembly GCF_017979445.1). Classification (NCBI taxonomy): domain Eukaryota; kingdom Viridiplantae; phylum Streptophyta; class Magnoliopsida; order Ranunculales; family Lardizabalaceae; genus Akebia; species Akebia trifoliata. Next base: position 29,763,173 of record NC_141386.1, read on the forward strand.
GTCATAATGTAATGAACCATTGGCTATTTTGAGTTCTATCCTTTTATGATTATAAAGAAACGTATATTAGGAAAAATATATGCTTGTTTTTAAGTTTTTTAATGGACATACATTGGTCCAACATAATTGAACCAGGATCCAAACATAGTTCGACCAATTTGACAAATATATATTCCATTGGATTTTTAATACATTGCTGATTGCTTACCATTAAGAAAAATATAAAATACACACAGATTGACTGTATGACGCTGCTCCTAAGGACTTGTAATATGAGCTATGAGCTGTTTCTTCACATTGTTCCTAGTATGTAACAGAACATTAGGGCTTTCTCCATGATCTTCCAGTCTTTAGCTCAAAAGCTGCTGGATATGCATTCAGTGCTGCTAGCTTCGAGTGTTCTATACTGGCTTTTGATGCCTGAGTCGTTAAGGTAGAGATGAGGGTAATGGTCCAAATATATGTTACAATGAGGTTTGTGCCCCATTGACATATGTTGGACATCGGTACTCGTGCTGTATAATTTACTGTCCAGCTTCCAAAAGCATAGCAATGTGTACTCTTGACTGGAAATTCCATCGCAAGAGTTTATCTTCTGTCTCTACCTTGCAGGTTTTTACTTTTCCTCGCAGATGATCCCTATGGTAGGCACTATTAATCTCAAAGACCATAACATTTTCTCCTTGATAGAAAAAAAGCAAATATGCATCTCATCTCTTTAAAACAAATTTATAGCTTGCAGTTTTTTCCCCCTGTTGGCAAGATATCACATTTTTTAAATTTCCTGTTTTAAGTTTGTTAAAGAATGCACCCTGCCTTTTCTCTAATAAAATTTTAACTATGAAAAAACAGTTTGTTAAAGAATGCTTGTCATTTTTATGAGGTTTTAAGGGGTACCTAAAGGTCTGAAGTAGGGGTTGTCGCCCTAGTTCCCAACTTTGATCCTAAATCTCTGGGATGTGGTCATTTAATATTTTAAATGGATTGCCTTTCAAAGGGGGTGAATTGGGTTTAGTTTGGTGCATTTTTTTAGGATGTCACTTTGGTAATTTTACCTAATTTGAGGGATTTGGGTGTGGGATCTTGGTTTTTCAATTCTAGGGTCACAATTGTTGAGTGTTGTGTTATTTGCCTCTGCTCCCAAGTATCATGTGCACACATGTCGTGCTCTAGTTCGACCCGTGACCCTCTTATATTCATAGTTCTCCCCTGCTCCAACATATCGGTCTTTTAGGGTAAATGATTATCAATATGGTATTAGAGTGCTGGGTTCATATAGGTCACGGGTTTGAGTCTCCTTGAAGGAATTTTCTATCTTTATGGGTGAGAGGGAGTGTTGAGTGTTGTGTTATTCGCCTTCGCTCCCGCATGTCACGTGCTCACGTATCGTGCCCCAGTTTGACCCATGACCCTCTTATATTCATAGTTGCGTCTTCCCCATCAGATTGTTCTTTTGGGGTAAATGGTTGTTGTAGATTAAGAGTTTGAGAAGGTAAATAGAAGATATTGGAGAAATGTGGGAGGAGTCGAATTGACTCAAACCTTAGCCGCACAATGTATTATGTATTGTAAGCAAAATAACAAAAGAAATAAAAGACAATACTACCCCTATTAATAATCTTATTACTCCTAGCACTCCCCCTCAAGTTGGAGAATATATATCATATGCTTGTTACACATATAATCAAGCTTACTACAACCCAATGACTTAGTAAACAAATCAGCAAGTTGATTTTCGGTCTTTACATAAAAAGTAGTAATTTCACCATTTAGGAATTTATCACGAACAAAGTGACAATCAACTTCAATATGTTTCGTCTACTCATGAAACACAAGATTAGAAGCTATGTGTATGGTTGCTTTTTTATCACGAAAGAGACTCATAAGTAGTTTTACTATAAAGCTTATCTCTTGAAGAAAGTGTCTCAACCAGGTTAGCTCATAAGATACGTGTGACATAGCTCTGTACTCAGCCTCCACACTAGATCTAGTAACAATTGTTTGTTTCTTGTTTTTCCATGTCATAAGATTACCACCCAAGAGTGTTCAATACCCAGTGGTGGATCTCCTATCTGAAGGAGTAATTTAGGAGTAATAACTTATTACTCCTAATAGTTGTCAACATGGTATCAGAGTGCTAAGTTCTTATATAGGTCACGAGTTCGAGTCTCTTTGAGGGAATTTTCCACTCTTATGGGGGAGGGGGAGTGTTGAGTGTTGTGTTATCCACCTCCGCTCCTGGGTATTACGTGCTTACGTATCGTACCCTAGTTCGACTTGTGACCCTCTTATATTCATAGTTATGCCTTCCCCATCAGATCGGTCTTTTGGGGTAAATGGTTCGTCAACAACAATGTCGTACTATGTGTCTTTCGTTTACCTAGCAGTTTCTCTAAAATATACTTTTCTCCTCAAATTTATCCATTTTATACTTATTTTCTCTCTTATCTTTTCGCTCTTCCTTGGACTCTTTGAATTCCAGACTTAGATGTCTTTCAATCTTTGGGTGTCAATATGTACAATCATGTTAGTTGGAGGTTTCTTGCTTATTAATTTGATTGGAGGGATTTTGGGGGAAAATGTTATAAAAAATGCATACCTTGATCTCATTCTTCGGTTCATGGATCTCTTGTTGTTTATTTTTGGAGTTTTAGTGGCTAGAGACTGGAAAATCTGATCTCTCTCATATATTGTGGAATAGAAGCCTTAGGGCAAATGATATCTAATGCAATTGAGTGATTAATAAGAATGGGGAGTCCGTTTTTCACTTATGATTCAATGTCCTCCTGTTCGTAGTTTATGGGCCCGTTTTTTATGTCTCTTTAATTGCTTGTGGGTGTTTCCAAATTCAGTTTTGTCATTGTTTTAAGAGTGGAACCATAACGTGTTTTTGGGTAGAAAGAAGTACCTATGGCCCCTCGTCCCTTTTGCGATATGCTGGGTAACGTGGAGAGAAAGGAATCGAAGAGTCTTGAATGCGCATGCTTTGGATCTTCAAGATTTAATTTTGGAGGTGTTGGGGTTCCTATTCTTTTGTAGCAAACTGGATGTGGACTTCAAAGGGGTGTTCTTTGATGAGTTTATGTTTAAATGGGAGTCCTTATGTTTAAATTAACTTTGTGTTATCTTTATGTAGTTTGTAACTACTTTTGTATGATGGCTGGTTATCTCAACCAGTCTGTTCTCTTTTTTAATATAATTCATTCTACTTATCAAAAAATTAATAGGCCGTCTAAAAAATCTCTCATTTACAATTTACAGATGGTATCCTGATATTTTTGGAGCTTCTTATCAACAAATGAGATTTTTGAGGGACCTCCCATGTAGTTTTGAGGCTTGTTTTGGCCTAGGTCTAGATCTGACCAAGAGAAAGGTATTTGGTGTCCAGGAATATCAAACCTTGCAGGTGTGGAATCCTCTCTTCTAACCGCCTATCTTTGTTTACCACTAGGAGTTAGTTATATATCTGAGGGCCTCTCAAAGGGAGGGAGAGTCATGTTGGACTTGGGTAGAAAGTTTGACATACACGACTTGGGTTTCATCAATTAATTTTTTAGAATTGAAGCACACATTGAAATTAGGAGTTTTGTTTCTCAAGGAAATATGCATTTTGATCTCTTAAAGACTCGAGGGCAGGAGGAATTGGAGTGGAAACTGATTGCTAATAACATGGGAAAAAATCATTACCTTTGTATTTAAGAATTACGTCTACAAGATGGTTGTAAGTTGATCCACCATACAATGAAGAAACTGGACATTGTAAGTTGATCCCCTTTCATATTGTTATTTCCGTCAGTGAAGGCTGTAATTTTGAATTATTTATAAATAAATAAATAAAAATCTGTAATTTTATAAGACTTATTTCTAGTGATTTCCTCCATCACTATAGTTTTGCTTGTATTTTTATTATATTCTTCTAATAAATTTCTTTCAATACTAGAAAAGAAGAAAAAATAGGCAATATGATCTTCCTATTAGCCGAGTTTGCCCTTATTCTTATGGGCTCTCTTAAAGTCCAAAAGAAACCTAGATTTCAAGCTTAGAGATCAATCAGTAGGAAGGCTCAGTTAGAGTCAAATGGATAGGAAAATTGGATGATATCTTTGTATTTAATACATGATGAATATTGCATGTAATAATCATATTTGCCCAACAATCCCTTGGTTCACTTGCTCATCTGGATGTGTGTATTTTTCTCATCGAAAAGAAAAGTTTAAATTTGGTGGACATATCCAACTCCTAAGTGGTTCGACTTTTTTTTTTTTTTTTTTAACTTCTTTTCCAACAATAAAATTGTTTATATTAGGTTTATCTGGTTTCAGGTATCCAACCTTGCTTCTGAGGCAAAGAAAGAAAGAAATGTTCTGACAAAAGAGGTCTCAAGAATCAGTAATTATGGAATTTCAGTCTGATAATTCTTTCGCCAACTCTCTAATAGTTACTTGTGTGTTGTTTTTCTTTTCAACTATTGATCTATCAATATAAAGAGAGATCGCATCTTTTCCGCATTCTGAAACAAATAAAATGCATTTGGAATAATTTTTCTCGAATTTTATTCAATCAAGGTTCATACTGAAAAGCAATATGTAAAGAACTAACTATATTTATGGTTTTGGAGATGAGATTTTTGTTGATAATTTGTGATATTGTCCTGACAGCGAAGAATTTGCATGGTTGTATGATTGGTAAGTGTTTTGCATGAATTTTAAGAAAGTGGAATGACAAAAATACCCTTCACTGTCTTGTTACATAAGATGCACATAGGCTGTTGACTTCAATAGCCATGTTTTCCAATGCAAAGATTCATATTTTAGAGGGAGTCAAGAGATCCATACAAGAACCAAAGCTACTGTATTTAGTAGTTTCGAAACATATATCAAGTACATACTGTATTATTCAGAGAGGCCTTGTTGATGAAAAAAATTCCCAATCAAAGAATGTGGTTTCACAGCCCACTATCAGCTCTTCTATCTGCAAGAATAGTTATACTTTGGTATGCTTGATCAAAGCTTCCACAGATTTGGATTATGGCCGGCAGCTTCATTGCCAAATTCTGAGATCTGGGTTTAATTCCAATGTGTTTGTATCCACTGCTCTACTTGGTTTCTATGTGAAATGCGAGTTATTCAATGAAGCCCACAAACTGTTTGTCGAAATTCCTCAACCAAATGTGGTTTCTTGGAATTCTTTGATTTGTGGTTATGTGAAGAATGGGCAGTTTCGAAAGGCACTAAGTTTGGTTTCAGAGTTAGAGAGGTCTGATTTGCAGGTGGATTCATTCACGATTACAGCTGTGTTAACTGCTTGTGCTCATTTAGGTTTCTTGGACGTGGGTTGGTCAATCCACTCTAAAATTGTTAAATTTGGTTTGAAATCAAGTATCGAAATTGGGAACTGTTTGATTGACATGTACGGAAAATGTGGGTCTGTAGATGAGGCAATCAAGGTGTTTTATGAGATGGTTGATAAGGACTCGGTGTCCTGGAATTCAGTTATAGGAGCTAGTGCTGGAAACCGAAGACTGGAAGAGGCCTTTGGCTTTCTGGGTCAGATGCCTTTCCCTGATTCAATCTCATTTAATGAAGTAATCAATGGCATTGCTCAGTTTGGAGACATGAAAGATGCTATCAGGCTTTTATCAGAAATGCCAAACCCTAATTCATCTACATGGAATTCAATAATTGCTGGATATGTGAATAGGGGACGAATGCCCGAAGCACTAGATTTCTTTACTAATATGCACTCAAAAGATATCGAAATGGACGAGTTCACATTTTCTAGCATTTTGAGGGGAGTCGCGTGTCTATCATCACTAACATGGGGGTCATTAATACATTGTTGTGCAATCAAGTCAGGTTCAGATGCATCATTAGTCATTGGAAGTGCTCTGATCGATATGTATTCCAAGTGTGGACGAGTAAATAACGCAGAATTGATATTCGATTTATTGCCCAGGAAGAATTTGGTATGTTGGAATGCTATGATCTCTGGTTATGCTCACAACGGCGATGCAAGCAAAGTCATTAAGCTCTTCAAGCAATTGAAGACGGAACGAAACCTAGAACCAGACGGCATCACATTTCTTAGTGTTTTATCTGCTTGTGCACGAGATGATGCTGCATTGCAGCTCGGGATAGATTTTTTTGAGTCCATGGTCAGGGAATATAGGATCAATCCAACGATTGAGCATTGTACTTGCATGATTCGTCTTCTTGGGCAAAGAGGAGAAGTATGGAGGGCAGAAAGGATGATATATGAAATGGGGTTTGGATCATTTGGGTTTATATGGAGAGCTTTACTTGGTGCATGTTGTGATTGTGGGGATCTAAGGGTTGCAGAGGTTGCAGCTGCAAAGGTCATCAAGTTGGATGGTGACGATGAGTTTGTGTACGTTTTATTGTCCAATCTGTATGCATCTTATGGGAGATGGAGAGATGTGAGTGTTGTTAGGAGGTTAATGATGCAAAGAGGGCTGAGGAAAGAAGCTGGTTTTAGTTGGATTGAGGTGGAAAATGTTGTCTCAGCCTCTTCACTTGAGGAATCCTAATTATTGCTTCTTCACAATTGTTTACGGAAAAACTTGTTTGTAGAGTTAATGAGAGAAATATTTGATTCCATGTTGTTCCAATCATCAACACTTCACCTACTAATTACTAACCACTAATCTCGCTTGTCTAGAGAAAAAAATATTTAATTTACACGCTTAGATTTCATTTAAAGAGATTTTACACAATTTTTACACATGTGACTCAAGCTCGACACGGTTGGGAATGATACCTTGTTCCCTAAGTATAAGTACAATAAATAGACTAATCAGTTAACCCTAGCCCCTAATTCATGGACTTTGTTATGTAGCATAGTTTAGATCGACAATGCAAGCCTAAGGTCATACTATAATAATTTCATCAATCAATTTATACAATTATTGGTCCACACATTGTTTTCAGAATTAATACACAAAATAGACTAGCAAAGTAACCCTAACCATCCAACCGAGTATGGACTTTCATTTTGGTATCTTGTTAACTCTATCCTTCTGGATTGTACAAAAAAAAAAATAGTAATTGATAAACTCGCTACGAATATGAGATTTTGAAGCTATCCTGATTGTGGGAGTGATGGTGGTCCATCATACGCACTGTCACGAGATCATTGGCTAAGTGCACCGATCAAATCATATTCAATATAAAACAAGGGAAACAGGAAAGCATATAATTCGTATTTACTAAGCACTTCTTGGTACTAAACAATATCATCGTCACAAATATGACCCAGACATGATATATCATATATGTGGGGACATATATGTGCGTATCAAGAACATAAAAATGCGTATATGGTCAAATGGTAAAATTTCTTTCTGTCAAGGAGAAGACGTGGGTTCGATTCCCGCTATCCGCCTATGATGAAGTAATGTAATAGGATAAATGATTCGGTATAGTATAGTTGACCACAATGGGGTAGTGGTCGGCTTGAGTAACACAAACATTGACGAGAATCCAATGACCTGAAAACCTAAGGATTCCTCTGTAAGGTTGGTACACGGAGGGTGAGTCAGGGCTTAAAATCAGGCCGAAAGGCGTAGTTGATGGACAACATGTGAATATTCCTGTACTACCCCTTGTTGGTCTCGAGGGACGGTGGAGGCTAGGTTAGTTGAAAGATTGGTTATCTGTTCAAGTTGTCATCGTCATCACCATTGTCATGCTTTTGTCTGTTGTCCATTCTGTTCCATTGTGTCAATCATCATCATCTAAATACAAAGGCTAATGATCTTGATGCAACATGACATCTCTTTTTATTCCACAAAGCACAAATAATTGATGATCAGCTTCTATTTTTGTGATCCTTTGACTATCATTATCATTTTATGACTGGTTGATAAATTAAGACCAATCAATGGGTTATCCTGATCAACATGCATGCGAACCAACTCATTATTAACCCTTGATTTTAATGACCTTTATTTATTTATTTTAAGGGGAATGATTTGAAATTAGTATTGAACTGTTTAAACCAATAGAGATTCTTATACCATCACTCCAAATAAATCATCAAAATTGATACCCCCACTCCACATTCCAACCATATAGGGTAGGTGGACCCCACACAATCAATAGCCGTCCGATCTGATGTTGGACGTACAGAATTCAGCTACACAGTGGGTTGGGTTGGGTTGGGGGGAGGAAGAAGAAGAAGAAGAAGAAGAGAGGATGGTCATTTATTCACATTTATTTGCTATTGGTGACATTGATCTTAGACCTCAAAAAATCAATCTCCTTCTCTTAAATGTTCTTTATTTTGTCTCTCTGTCTCCCTTTTCAGACACCTCTTCAAAGTTGAGAGAGAAAGAGAGAGAGAGAGAGAGAGAGAGCGTGACGATCCACGTGATACTCTGCAGAGATGAGGTCCAGCGAATATTCTCTCTAAAAAAAAAATGAAAAAAATAGAGAGCTTCTTCTGCCACACCACCAACTTTTATTAAGAGCACCCCAGATGTGTGCTAATTCTTTCTTAATATCATATGAATTGAGGTGTTCTTGATAAAAATTGGTGTGGCAGTGGCATTAGAATCTCTCCATATCATTTAGAATTCAGAAGTCAGATTTCTACAGTAAATTAAACTTGAAATTTAACACTGAAAAAGTGTACCAAAACAAAGAAAACTTCACGAAATTCTCATGAAAGATAAGAGAAGAGAGAGAGAAGCCCTAGATAAGAAACAGATGAAAGTGATGGACCGATAAGATTTCGACACGTGTAAAGAGAAGTAGACATTAGCACACCTTGAAGTCATGGTGGAAGAACTCGTGTCGGTTGCTTTCTTGCCGAATCACCTCCTTCTGTCTTCGAAGCTCCATAACCTTACGATGCGAGTTGGAATGCTGAGTTAACACGAAGGTTGGACTCGCAGCTGGACGATACTCAGGAACGAGTCGACCCGATTTGTATCGTACGCCACATGCGTTACATAGCGTCTTCGGTCCCATCGGTCCTGTGCGCCACTGCGGCGTCTTCTCCGATGCGCAGTGTGTGCATCTACGCACACCTGACGAAGATGCAGATGACGGAGGCGACTGATCTCCGGCGACTATTACCGAAGAAACTGAAGAAGAACTCTCCTTCTTTCTATAGTTATTATTACTTCTACTAGAACCTTGTTTCGACTTACCAGTGACCGGAATGTCAGATTCCGGTGAGGAAATCCAGCTATTGTGTGTCGTTCCGATTCGAGATCTCTTGCTTCTGGCTTTCCCGGTAACTGATGCATCGTATCTTAAATTCATGTTTCCAGTGAAATCGGTCATCGGGAAATCGGAGAACGATTCGTCCACGAAATTCGACAGCCATTCCAACTCTGCTACATCGTCGCTCTACAGAATCATCAACAAAATCAGCAAAAATAAAGAAGAAAATTAAGGAATCTCTGAATTAGTTTTTTTTTTTTTTTTTTGTGGGTGAGTTTTAACTTACAGGGACACATAGATCGTCAGCGAAATTAGAGGTACGATTGGGATTGGGGTTTGGGTTGGTAGTTGTGGTGGCGGTGGTGGTGGTAGCAGCGGCAGATGGGAAGTTTTCGTTAGGGTTTTTGAGTGGTGGAAGGTCGGAATCAGTGGTGGTGGTGGTGGAAGAGAAGAGATCGTCGTTGGAGAAATCGAGAAGATCGTCCACGTGGAAGAAATCTGGAGATTGGAGTCCGTACATCTCCATCTATCTCTCTCTCTCAAAGGCTCTCTCTTCTCTCTCTCTCACTCTCAGAGGTTCTGATATGAGCTTGGAGGGAAGTACAGAGAGAAAGAGAAGGAGAGAAAGAGATTGTAGCTTGAACATTAATTTCAAGGGGCAAGAGAACGTGCAAGGGGGTGCCCATGCAGTGAGAGAGAGACAGAAAGCTCTAATTTAATACCTTTTATTTAATAAATAATTTAAGGGATATTTGAAAAACATCCCTTCAAATTTTGGTGAATATGTGAGATATCCCATTTGTTTTTCAAATTGATGACATGCCCCCTTGACTTATGTATTCTCTTGTAGACTAATTAAAATGACCTAAATGCTCTCTCATCTCTAATCTCTAGTCAAAACCCTTTATCTTTCTCTCAAAAATCCATCATCTTCCAATTCAAATAATTCATTGTGTGATTGAAACTATACTATTATATTGTCACCTAAACTTTATCAACGAAGTTAGATCGTACCTTCAATTTAATCTCGTCTTCAACCTCACCTTGACCCCTTGTAAAAGATCTTTGATTTATTTTATTATTTTATTATTTTTTGAGATTTTAAATCTTAAAATTGAAGGTAGAAAAGTTTATCTAACACTTAAAAGATTGAAAAATATTTTTCTTACTAACTTAATAAAGATTTTAAATCTTACTAAAAGTCGTTTTACTTTAGATTTCATAGAAAAATTATATCAAAAACAATTTTCTTGGGGCATGATCTAAGATTCTTAAAATGGACGATTACCAAGTTTCCACCTAACTATCAGATTTAAAATTAAAATTCAACGATGTAAAATAACTTTTTGTTGATTTTTTTTTTTCAAAGTCCATAGAATTTTTCCTCTATAACTTAGAAGCATCAGATCATGGTTTTAGATGCCACAAGTTGAATTAGGCTAGTTGGATTATTAAAGAAAGACTGATTTTACAAAGGATGGTCAAAGACTTAAACTACAAGTTGACAAATAAGGGCATTTTTATCATCTTTTTATTAATCTACCAAAGTAGAATGAAATCATGTGGGGGCAGTTAGAGAATATAAGGGTGTCTATATATTTTCCAACAAGTGAAAGGGTGAATCTAAATCACCCGTAATTTAATAGGTTAAAAAAAATGAAGTCATGGGTGTGAACTTCACCTCTTCATGAAAAATAAACTAATTTACTTTTTTTTTTTTCTCTCTCTAGAGCAGAGAACATGGGCATCCACCACCGATTCATTAAGTCCATCTTTTATATTATTTTGTATTAAAATCTACCTTGCTTCACATGGGTCCCACTGAATCCTCTTGATCACGACCGTTTATTTATAGAACTAATTCTTTGATATTTTTTAACTTTTAATCCTTGAAGAAGTATCTTTGGAATGACCATTATGCCCTTAGCATAAAATTGTAAAAAAGAAAAGTTTTAAATGGCAGTTGATTCTACAAAAATTAGTTGGGCCCACCAGTCATGGCAATGTGCGTAATTTAATCATTTGATCTCACCTAAATATTAGTATTTATATTTCTTAAAAAGAAAATACCGAATAACTTTCAAAATTGACATCGTTTCACACATTACTGATGTGGATGTGTATATAATCATAAATGCTTTTCGATACGTGAGAGAAGCATCAATGGATATTTACACACTAATGTGTGAAACGATGTCAATTTCAATCTCTCGAATTCAATTTATTTATTTTTTTAAGAAAACGTAGTAGTCTCAGTCTCAGTTCTTGTTCGGTATTTCATTTTAAAAAGATGACACGTGTTTCTATTGGAGGAACTTTTCCGTCCTTTAACGGAGGTGTAACAGCCGCTCCGTTACGTTCTGAGACTAACCGATAGGACCGGACAACTGTATCCAGCTGGCACCCTATTTTTAAGCACGACGGTTTACGGACTAGGATGGCACGTGGGAGGAGGACAGTTGGGCCCTATTAAGGAGGACATAAGTACTATCCGTACGGTATATACTTTTGAGTGATCCAACGTGTACGCTCGATGTTGACTTAAAAGGGCTTTTTCTTTTATTTAGATAAATATTAGTCCACGTCAGCTTATAGGTAGGAAATATTATTCCGTTTTTTTTCCCAAAAAAAAAAATAACTAATTAATTATTAGATATAAACGTGGTTAGGGCTACTTTGGTCTACAAGGTTGAAATTTTTGACATTAAGAAAAGGTTTATGTGAAATAAGCATCGAAGCACGTGACATGCCAGACTTGGTTGTGATCCCTATGCAGCAACATGGCACGTGCATGGACATGTGATCATTAAACAGATAAAACATAAACAAGTGTTTAAAAAATCAGACTAAAAAACCTACATTATTTTTTAAAATAACGGCACACCGTCGTCCTTACATCTAAATCGTCAATGGTCTTAGACATAGCAAAAGTGCATCTCGAGGATCTCTAATCATCTACTTCCAATCATCAATGTGCTTAGCTCAAATCCCATAGTGATAAACAGTGCTCACCTGAGAAATTCAGCTTTTAATATTTTATAAGATCAGTTTTACTTAAGAATCCCTAATCTCTTTTTGGTGATGTGAAATATTTTAGACTTTTTTCTTGATCTCGCAAATCCCAAATTGTATATCCAATTTTGAGGTGTTTATAAGAATTTATTTTACTCCACAACTCACAAAAATCTATGATCTACCAATCACATGCACTCATGTATATTGAATGGCATTCTTAATTTATAAAAGTACTGGACTAGCTTGTGCGCACCAACTATTCTCTCATCCCTGAACAAGACTTGCGAAATAGGATTTTAATCCTACGGTCCATGATCATTGATATTAGTAGTTGGTGGGAATCGAACTTGAGATCATAGGAAGAACACACCCCTTGATCCCGAAGTGCTACCACTTGGCCACCCATCTGGTGATTAAAAAAATACCCTTGTTAGTTATAAAACTACCCTTGTATGCTTGATAGATAATCACTAAGGAGTCTGTGAGCAAAAATTCTATCAGCAAAAAATGACTCGTGTCAATAACAATCATTTAAATAAAATGGAACATGAAGTAAAAAAAAAAAAAAAAATTAAAAATATTGATTTTAAATCCATTTTTTCTATATTTGATTGATTGTAGTTGGATTTTAAATAATCAAACTAATAAGAGCAAAAATAATTTTGATTTTTAGTGTTGGTGTAAACTATATAAGCAAAAAGAACGTCGACTTTATATTTAGAAGGTTTATAAATCAGAAATCAAGGGAGGTGATTAAAAATTATTTGAATTCAATGTGAACTAAAAATATTCTTCAAGTGAGAGGTTTTTTTTTTTTTTTTCTAATTTTTTTGCTGACTTGGATTTTTGGTGAATGAGATCATTATCTATCCATGGTTCTCGCCACCAAGTACATTGCCATTGGACCTACCTAATAAATATGTCCAATGTCAAATCATATCACTTCAATTCCATCTAAAATTCGAATAAGTTATATCTATTCCAAGACTACGAGTTTCTGTAATGGAATTAGCCCTGGAATTAGAATAGCTACGAATTGAAATCATTGATTAATTTTTATCAAATTCAAGTTAGAACAAATGGGATTTAAAACTCGTATGAATTTATAAAACTTGATCGTTCAAAGTTATTGATTGCAATTTGATATCACTGCTCTTTGAGACAATCCTAACCATTTGAACAGAATCGATATTTTTGATTAGGGAAACAATTTCCTTACTAACTTAATAAAGATTTTAAGTCTTATTTAGGGTCGTTTTGATTAAAAATGGATTGCCACACTAACAATCCTCTAAATTTCATTAAAAAAACACTGAAAATAAATTATTTGAAAAACAATTTTTTTTGGGTTCAATCCTAGGTTTTAAGAATGAATGACTACTGAATTTTCACCAAATTCCACGAGGATCATGTTTTTTGAATGTGACAAGGTCGTCCCAACGACCCTTTCTAAGGGTGAAATCCTTACTAACTTAGTAAGGCTAGACTCTTCTGATTTACGGTCTTGATATGAAATCAAGAACAAATAACGTGTATTTTTATTACTAACTGTAAAATTCGGTTAGTTATAGTTTGTGTTAAACAGTGGTTTTAACTATGAGGGTCGGAAAAAGTTAAAAGTAAGGGTCGGTGGGGTCGATTCCTCGTTTTTGTTCCTTTATATCATGATGAATGACGAACAATACGTGAGTCACCTTTTAACAATTCAACAACACAATCCTATAGATTTCATTAAAAAAAAGAAAAAAATTTATTTGAAAAACAATTTCTTTTGGGTTCAATCCAAGGTTTTAGGAATGAACGATTACTGAATTTCCACCAAATTCCAAAATTTTAAAATTAAAATTCAACAAGGATCATATTTTTTTTTAATGTAACAAGGTGGTCCCAACGACCCTTTCTAAGGGTGAAATCCTTACTAACTTAGTAAGGCTAGACTCTTCTGATTTACGGTCTTGACATGAAATCATGGACAGATAATGTGTATTTTTATTACTAATTGTAAAATTCGGTTAGTTACAGTTAGTGTTAAATGGTGATTTTAACTGTGAGGGTTGGAAAAAGTTAAAAGTAAGGGTTGGTGGGGTCGATCCTGCGTTTTTGATCCTCTGTATCGCGATAAACGACACGTACCACTTGAGTCATCTTTTAATAATTCAACAACACAATCCTTTAGATTTCATTAAAAAAAAACTCAGAAAAAAAAATATTTGAAAAATAATTTCTTTTGGGTTCAATCCAAGGTTTTAAGAATAAACGACTATTGAATTTTCACCAAATTCCAAAATTTTAAAATTAAAATTCAATGAGGATTATGTTTTTTTGAATGTAACAAGGTGTCCCAATGACCCTTTCTAAAGGTGAAATCCTTACTAACTTAGTAAGGCTAGACTCTTCTGGTTTACCGTCTTGATATGAAATCATGGACATATAACATGTATTTTTGTTACTAACTGTAAAATTCGGTTAATTACAATAAGTGTTAAACGGTGATTTTAACTGTGAGGGTTGGAAAAAGTTAAAAGTAAGGCTTGGTGGGTCGATCCCGTGTTTTTGATCCTCTGTATCGTGATGAACGACACGTAGCACGTGAGTCACCTTCTAACAATTCAACAACACAATCCTCTAGATTTCATTAAAAAAACTTAGGAAAAAATTTATTTGAAAAACAATTTCTTTTGGGTTCAATCCAAGGTTTTAAGAATGAACGATTACTGAATTTCCACCAAATTCCAAAATTTTAAAATTAAAATTCCACGAAGATCATGTTTTTTTGAATGTAACAAGGTGGTCCCAACGACCCTTTCTAAGGGTGAAATCCTTAATAACTTAGTAAGGCTAGACTCTTCTGATTTATGGTCTTGATAAGAAATCATGGACAGATAACATGTATTTTTATTACTAACTGTAAAATTCGATTAGTTACAGTTAGTGTTAAACGGTGGTTTTAACAGTGAGGGTTGAAAAAAGTTAAAAGTAAGGGTCGGTGGTGTTGATCCCGCATTTTTGATCCTCTGTATCGTGATGAAAGACACGTAGTACGTGAGTCACCTTCTAACAATTCAACAACACAATCCTCTAGATTTCTTTAAAAAACTCAGAAAAAAAAATTATTTGAAAAACAATTTCTTTGGGTTCAATCCAAGGTTTGAAGACTAAATGACTACTGAATTTCCACCAAATTCCAAAAACTTAAAATTAAAATTCAACGAAGATCATGTTTTTTTCAATGTAACAAGGTGGTCCCAACGACCCTTTCTAAGGGTGAAATCCTTACTAACTTAGTAAGGTTAGACTCTTCTGATTTACGATTTTGATATGAAATCATGGACAGATAACGTATATTTTTATTACTAACTGTAAAATTCGGTTAATTACAGTTAGTGTTAAACGGTGGTTTTAACTATGAGGGTTGGAAAAAGTTAAAAGTAAGGGTCGGTGGGGTCGATCCCGCATTTTTTATCCTTTGTATTGCGATGAACGACATGCAACACGTGAGTCATCTTATAACACAATTCAACAACCCAATCCTCTAGATTTCATTAAAAAAACTCAAAAAAAAAATTATTTGAAAAACAATTTCTTTTGGGTTCAATCCAAGGTTTTAAGAATGAACGACTACTGAATTTCCACAATCTAAAATTTTAAAATTAAAATTCAATGAGAATCATGGTTTTGTTAATGTAACAAGGTGGTCCCAACAACCTTTTCTAAGGGTGAAATCCTTACTTAGTAAGGCTAGACTCTTCTGATTTACGGTCTTGATATGAAATCGTGGACAGATAACGTGTATTTTTATTATTAACTGAAAAATTCGATTAGTTACAGTTAGTTTTAAACGATGGTTTTAACTGTATGGGTTGGAAAAAATTAAAAATAAGGGTCGATGGGGTCGATCCCGCGTTTTTGATCCTCTGTATCACGATGAACAATGCGCATCATGTGAGTCCCTTTCTAACAATTCAACAACACAATCCTTTAGATTTCATTAAAAAAACCCAGGAAAAAAATTATTTAAAAAATAATTTCTTTTGAGTTCAATCCAAGGTTTTAAGAATAAACGACTACTGAATTTCCACAAAATTCTAAAATTTTAAAATTAAAATTCAACAAGGATCATGTTTTTTTTAATGTAATAAGGTAGTCCCAACGACCTTTTCTAGGGGTGAAATCCTTACTAATTAAGTAAGATTAGACTCTCCTGATTTATGATCTTGATATGAAATCATGGACAGATAATATGTATTTTTATTAATAATTGTAAAATTCGATTAGTTACAGTTAGTGTTAAATGGTGGT
Organism: Akebia trifoliata; assembly: GCF_017979445.1. Taxonomy (NCBI): domain Eukaryota; kingdom Viridiplantae; phylum Streptophyta; class Magnoliopsida; order Ranunculales; family Lardizabalaceae; genus Akebia; species Akebia trifoliata. The sequence goes on from NC_141386.1 coordinate 29,779,675, forward strand.
TTTAACTGTGAGGGTAGGAAAAAGTTAAAAGTAACGGTCGGTGGGGTCGATCCTGCGTTTTTAATCCTCCGTATCGCGATGAACGGGCGCATGCAGCACGTGAGTCACCTTCTTTATTTAATGTTAAGTCAATTGAAAATGAACACGTGTCCATCACTTTAAATGTTTTCGCATGACGTATGGGCCCATTCTTCTCACCTAGAAAAGGCCCTCGCGGACGAAACGCTCTTTGGCACATGGGTTGCCTCAGGGAACTGGCATGGAGGACAACTCACGTCATTTTCGACGCTCGTGCATTCAATTGGTTTACTCCGCGTGGCATTCTTCCATTGGTTGAACACCCTTTATTCTAAGATCTTGTTTGGCTTAGTTTAAGAGAACTTTTAAGAAAGTAAGTAAACCTTTTAATAAACAAGTCTTTAATTAGGTACCCACTTCTTAAGAGTGTTATTTAATGTTTGTTAATAGTATGGGGAGTATGGGTAAGTGTTCCACTTTTAAGTCAACAATCTGGGACAATCAGACGGTTGGTGATCATTGAATCTGCATGATTTATCATGAAATCTGTTAAATTATTAATTGATGTGTCAACAAAATTAGTTTACTTCTATACCACAAATTTAGCTAAGTAGACTTGCTTCATATTACGAGGGAATTCGTAAGTTGGCATAGTGTTTTAATAAAAAATTAATAATGCTGAAGTGATCTCAGGCTGGAATCTCATATCCCACTTCTTGGCGTGAAAGAGTATGGGAATCATAGATTCCTTTCATTGAGATGCGAGTGAAAAAGCATGTACGGCTCCTATCCATTTTCACATCCAAAAGTACAATATGAGGTTCCAACTTGAGGTCACTTCAGCACGACTCATAAAAGTTACCTGCTATGGATAGGTTGTCAATAAGGAGGTTGGTTGTACCTTAGACCAAGAATATTGGGCCTAAGTCTTTTAACCCAAATCCAGTCCTAAAAGGCCTAGCAGAGCTTGAATTGATTTTCGGGTTTTATAAAATAAATACATTAATTAAATTCATGCAATTTCCGAAATCAGTTGGAGTCGTATGATATTACTCTCATCAAAATAAGAGTCCGGTCTCCATCTTATTTGAAAAATCAGATGAGTAAACTTAGTATATTGCCATTTTTTTTTTTTGGTTATAAATCATTCATCCAAGTATTCATATTACATTTTAATTATTTTTGAGCTCTATAAAAAATTAATCAATAAATAAAAACTTAAATTCATACATTTTAAAAATTATTTGGAGTTGTTTGATATTTGCTTTTTCATCTTTTTGATGACAAAGATTCCGAACCGTAAGCTCGTTTAGCAGGGGCGAGGCAACTAGCCTCTTAAAGCACCATATCTTGTACAAATCCCCCAGGTACATGCAATTCACCCCCACAAACCACACATACTAAATAAGCAAGGAGAGGGAAGTTTTGATCACGACACCCATAGATGAGAGTGAACTTAAATTTTATAATGTATTTTAGCTTTTTTTTTGTTATAAAAATCATATTATGTACATATAAAACATACTAGTAAGCTGAGACGTGCCTTGCTAAACCCTAGTCCAGCCCAAATTGACACCATGAGTCAAGTATGACAATTTCAAGTTGTATCAAATTCCAAACCTCCTAGTTCAATATTTAAATTGGTTTAACAAGATAAAAACCGACAAATATTGCATTTTACAAGTGAGTTTAAATACACTTATCATATAAAAAATATAATTCTTTAACAAGAATTTTTTATTATTTTTTTGAAAAAAAAAAAAATAAATATAAATACATCTCAAAAGCCTCTATTTGATAAGAATCTAACTAATTACACGAGGGACCAATTTAGTTAAATATCATATTTTGAGAGTTCATTTACAATAAGGGTATCTCATATCAATTACAATTAACGAACCAATTAACATTGTCCAGTTAACTGGTCTAGGCAAACTCATGTCTGTTCAATCTTAACTTGGCACTTTGATTGGGCCTTTTTGTTGTGGGCCGGGCTAAGGACCTTTACTTGAATCTAAGCCTTTTGTTGTAGGCCTATGAAATTTTATTGTGTTTGTTGATGGGTTAGGCCTATAAAGTTTCATATTAAACAAGTAAGAAATCCTTAACAAAATGGACAGCACATTTGTTACCTTCAGAACGATCTAGAGTTTATGATCCAAAATTAACTGTTCTTTCTTACTTCATCATCCACCTTTATCCAAGAATGAATATTTTTTTCATCTAAGTTTGACCATAATGAATTAAATAAAGTATTACTGCTTTTTTAACATGTAAAGAGCTATAATAAACTGAGATAAGGGAACAAAATTACACTAGTCTTGCACAAATCAATTTGTGAGAAGATAAATATTGCCATGGTGGAGATAAACTGAGCTCCAATTCAACAGAACTCATGCTTTCACCTTGTAACTGATTGACCGAGCTCTGATTCAACAAACAGAAAATGATTTGTATCAGAAATCAATATAAAACGAATCAAAACTTAATTATCTAAATTTAGAAGAAAGAGAGATGATTGTATCTGTGCATACCCTCGTCTCTTTATGGTATGATTTGAAAATAAGTGAGACAAGAAAGATGGACTTTTAACATAAAAATGCACCCACAATTTCCTTTCAAGTAGAGAGAAATATGTTTACATGAGCTTATGTGATGAAATGTGTGTTTATATAAGGAAATTCGAACATAGCTCATTGTCCATATATAGAATGAAACATACAAATGGGGTCCAACTTCAGACACAAAACACAAAGTATGTAATGTCAATTCCATCTGGGAAAATGGCAATTCTGTCACTATATTCTTAAATGGGTTTTGTTAACATGTGCCCTAAGGGCACGTGTTAAGGTGCATTAAATACACCTTAACAAAGATTTAATTTTTGATGCGTCTGCACTAGGACATCTCTTAATAAAGATTTGAAGTATATAGTAGAAATGTGTTATCAAGCTGTGTTAAGAAAGAAAAGTGATATAAAGTAAGATGTTTTAATGATTTTCAAGCTTATAAGGAATAAAGTAATATCTATATTTGTAGTACAATCTTCATATTTGTCTCTACATTTTTTTTAATGAATAAAAAAGAAGTAAGCAATAATATGAAATCAAGTAGAAACCATGACTAAGGCATATAAGTGGACACACAAAAAATCTATTAGATACTAGATTTGCTGTTAAATTTTTTAAAACTAATTAAATTTAATTTATTAAAGAGGGACCATAAATCGCACAACTTGATATTTTTCTTTTTCTACTAAAAAAGTACTTGCATAGATACCAGATCTTTCATTAGATTTTGAAAGTTTAGAATTTGTTATTTGCTATATAGTTTTGTATGTGATGTTTTACATAGAAACATAAAAAATAAAACATAAAAAAGAATTCTATAGCAAAAACTCCAGGTAATGGTGAATGAAAGTTTAAGTAGTAACCATGGTTGTGATCATAACGAAGAAAAGACATACATAGTCGTTAAAGTATACTCCAGCACATCTAGGCATAAATTTTCCCAAACATTGCTAATATGATTAGAAGAAACAAAAGTAGTTTGCAAGACGTGATGTTGTTACTTTCCACAGAATGGCTGAAACTTGCACATTTGAAAATTTGAAGGACTTCTTATGTAAATGAAACAAAAACTGAAAGTATATATTCAATTGATGAATTGAAAATTGCAAGCAATCACTTCACCGTGTATTGACTTTTACAACAAAAAATACACAACTAAGTATAAGGTAACCTTTTGATGGAGTGTTCATACTTGAGAATGATGCCAATAACCATTAGTGGTCCGTCAAATGCTCAGTTTATTTCTTTCAACCATTGGGAAACTCATGTGCCTGCAGGAACCAAATAGCTGAAGTTGGTTTCAAGAGACAAGCGCAAAACCAAAGTTGTGGCTCACATAAGCAAAAGAAATCAATCGGTTTCCTAATGGACAACTCAAAGCCATCAGACTTTAAACATTTAGACTTGAAAATAACTGTGGAATCTATTAACATGCATATTGCGGCTTCAGGACCACATCTTTACAGAGAAGACACAGAAGCCGAGACTGTGCCCGGCTCACAAGAGATAAAAGTCTTCTAACCATTTTCTCCTTTTTGAAGGGGCTGTGTGGCCTTGGTGAGGTGGTAAACTGTGGTAATACTACAGACCTGGGCTCAAATCCTTGCCTTCATACTTACACCAATAAAAAAAACTTTCTCCTTTTTAATTATTGGAACCCCAAGGGATTCGTTTGTGAGAATAATTTCACCTAACTACAAACCTAACAATTCTGATTCTTTCTCTTCTTAATACAAATGTTATTGTCAAACAGAAAACGGAAACAGTTCTATAATGTGATAGTAATAAATATATTACAAACAATATGATAAGGAAATCTTCACCAGCACATGACTTAATAGATGCATCAAATCATTTTTCGGATCCACTCTAACAAATTAAGATCAGTAATTGACTGGAATGATCATGACAAGATTCCCTTCACTTAGCTCCATCTCGGCCATTGGAATCCGGTGCTATCACTTCTATTTTATTGGTTTTGCTTTTTGAAATATATGCCCCCGAAGGTGTCACCTGGGTGAGGTGGTTAAGCCTGTGCATGTGATAATACCACAGACCAGATATCAAAACCCCTCCACTATATGCAAAGGTAACACAACAGAGGTCATCGAAAGGACCACAGACAACCCACCAAAGAACAAAAGCCAGGATCTTTCAGAAAATGGATTCCTATCTGAAGAGCACATAACCGTATGTGCTCATGCTAACCCATCAATTTGGGATCCAATTCGGGATTTTCTTAATTCCTACAAAGCGAGAAGAGTAATTGATCAGATTCGTGGGTGTTCCTACGAAGAAGCACTTATGGTACCATAGCTCATGCCTAATTTGCTACATCCTAATTTCTTTATGAAAATAGAAGAATGATAAGTGTTTTCAAAAGGATGTCTCTTCAAAGCCGGTGCTCCTCTAAAATAGAATATTATTGTACAAATAGACTTTCATCTTGGGTGACTTTTAGAGGTTCTCATTTTACCAGTTGGCTCTAGGTCTGAAGCCTTTGTAAGTTGTTTCTCATTTGACTACCCCTCTTCTTGTTCCTTGGGATTTTCATGCCCGTCATTTACATAATTTCTTTTTTAGTTTAATTGGAACACACATAATCTCTTTTTGACTTATACATATAGTGCTGAATAAAGACTTTATCTTCTAACATTGTATTACCTACCAAAAAATATAGTATTGTATTTTATGTTATATCCATTGTAGTCTGATCCCATTTACTTGACACTGAATTTGCCAATAGAACCAGTGAAGCATTCCGATATGGCAACAAAAATCCCCTCCAACTTTATTGTCTTTCCTCTTCTACCCCCCTTAACCCCAAAGAGGATGTATGTGTTAATAGCCACAGGCAAACTCTAGTATAATATAAAATGAGAAATATTACATTGTCTTGATACTACCACATGTATGGTACTAGCCAGTCTTATTAACCTAGAGTCTGGACCGCCTGATCAATCAACATAACTTGAGAGGATCTCCTTGACCAAAAAGTAAATCAGAAATTACCTTTTCTCTATGATCTTTCCCATGCATTTCTCGTTATCCAAAGAGAATTTGATTGATTGGATGGTTGGGACATTTCGAAGGGGCTGGATTTTGATAACAAAAATCTTCTAAATATTCCCATAATTTGGAGAACTTAGACTAAGAACAATATTACTGCCCAAAGTTTGTGAGTTATGTATTACCAGAAGTATACTATGGGGTCAACCCCATGAGTCTTCCCTACAGAATAAAGTCTATAATTAAGAAGAGATTGAACAAGTGTTTGGTAGTCTCAATTCTTCAAATCACTGTGCTTATCATAGTACAATGGTGCATACTTTCATCGTTCCTAATCTATCTAATCATGGGGCCTCATGTAAGCATGGTTTTAAATCTTGGTATTCTGTCTTGTCTTGTTCCCAACAATACCGAATTAACACTCCCGAATCATCTCGTCTCACACAAGATAAACCATTTAACTTGATTTACAGTTATTTATTAACCTATAGTTATATACAAATAACTATATTTTTTTTATAAACTAAGGCGGATTAGAAGATACTGTCCTAACAAATCTTCAAGAACTTGTACTGTGGAGGCTCATGCTATCGAAGCCAAGTTTGGTAAATTTAAAGAACAATTTTTTTTCTCAAACGAACCAAGACAGCTCCGATTAATCGAATGGAATACTTCACAGAAGAAAGAAGCTCGATCTCGATGAAATCATAGTAGGAGAAGCAGACACTCACACTAAAAAACAAAAAATATTAGAGTCCTGGAGAGGTACAGTAGAGGCTACCCTGTGAGAGCGCGCGACAACTCCTTGAGGTTGAACTTAGGCATGAATTCAGACTCGCTATGGCTACAGCGCTATGGAGAGGCAATAGAGACTGCACGCATCCAAGTTCGACTGGAGATCTGTTAAACAAGACATATTAGATATCAAAAAGGGCAAATTCAAACTGATTTCAGGTCCAATAAAAAAATTAGGGTTTTCGATTGGGTGACCTAGTTGTAAAGGGGGAGCAACGACGGAGAGGAGCTGTGGAGGTGGATTTGCTAGAAAGAGGGACTCTTGAAGTTGTACATCCGTCGAGAGAAGATGTTCGAACTTTCGATTTAATGGCGGATTTAAAGGATTGCAGACCTGTTTTGTTGATGAATCTGTTACAGGATGAAGCCATGAGAGAGAGAGAGAGAGAGGATTTAGGGTTTAAGGTTTGGGGTGCAATTTGCAAATCCCAAACTAGTCAAAATTTTACAACAGGCTTCGTGCGCTTGTTTCAAATCTCGAGTTTACCACGTCTCGTCCCGTTAATGGAGGGGACCGCGTTGTCTCGGACGAGTCCAGTACTAGATAAACCATCAACACGGTTAACAATTGAGTCGTGATTTCCTGACTCGATTTTTTTCACTCGACTGCCGTGGCAAGGGCATAGAACCATAGATAGTTTTCTTCGGAATATAAGGAAAAAAATGTACAATCCTGTGTCCCTGCCACATAAGCCGAATAAAAAAAATCAAGTTAGAAAATCATTAGTCTTAACAATCACTAATCGATATATAATATATAATATATAACTAATGATAAATCAATATGGCAAAATATTTGTTGTCTATACATGGTTGATGTCGTGAGGGCACAGAATCATTGATTTTTTTTCTTGGTATATTAAAGGAAAGAAACCATGTTTATGTGCCCTTGTCATGTCAATTGCATACAAACAACATATGTTTTGCCGTGTTGATTTATCACGATTCTTAATATATATCAATTGGAGTTTGCCCATACATACAACACAAACATCCTCTCTCTGATTAAGGAGATACAAATGTAAAAAATAAAGTTGAAGGGATATTATTGAAATTTTTTAAGATTAAAGGGGTAAAAGATGAAAAATAATAAAGTAGATTAAAAAAGAAATATAAGAAAATTATAATGGATTAAGTGTAAAGAAAATAAAGAGTCTCATAAAATTATAGTTCGATAGGAGGGTTAAAGGGGTAAAATATGATAAATAATAAAATAGGTTAAAAATAAGTAAAAGAGAAAATATTGTAAAATTAAAAAAACGTAAAAAGTAAAAGAAATAAAGTGAATTTCATAAAACTAAAACTTGATGAGAGATTTATCCACAAACACACAAATTTGAGTTCTATCATTGTTATTAAAAACATTTGAGGTTAAGAGGTTAAAAAAACATGGGTTAAAGAGAAAATATAACAAATTAGAGAGAATGAAGATGAAAGACAAAAAAATGTGTATGTCGATGAGACATTTATCCACTCAAAAAACTGTAGTTGAGGGGACATTTATCCCCAACTCAAAAAACACAAGCAATTCAATTTTGTTTTATTATATAGATATTTGAATAATTATAAAATAAAAAAACCTATAAAATAAGATAGATTAAAATATGCTTAGTTGTAAGATCATATTTTTATTTAGATAATAAATATTTAATTATAAAAATATAATTATTTTAATTGGATTAAAAAAAAAAAAATACTGAATCAACACGGCTCTGTGATTCTGTGCATATAGTATGTCAGTTGAGTGTTTTTATTTTTTTTTGGTCATGCTAGAGTGACCTCAAGATTGACATTCACTTTAACAACCTGAAGGTGTGCACAGAACCATAGTTGTTTTCCACTCATATATCAATGAAAATAATCTATGACTCCATCCACACATCCACATCAGCAAAGTGAGAATCGATGTCGATATTGAGTATCTGTGTTTTGAGTCAAGTTAGAATGGCTCAATATTTATTGCTTGCAAATTGTAATGTTATGGCCTTGCTTTATACTTTGATCGGCAAAAGTCATAAAATAGCATAAAAACAAAAGATTGCAGTGTCTGATACTTTGTTGACTCTTTGCAAACCTTCACATGCTTGTCGATGCATAATTAGTTCTTCTCCATCCACTATAACACACTCAACATATCTATCTCCCACATTTTTTTCTTAAGAATCCCCACAAAACTTTCTCAGACACAATGCAAAAATAAATAAAAAACTTTGAATTTTTTTATAATTCAATCATGAACAAATACATGGCACCATACATGAAAACTAAATTTTCTCAATCATATGCAAATACATGTACCCATGTTAAATAGTAAAAATCTGAGGAAAACCCTCGTTCTCTTGATAGGATGAGGGACACCCATGCGACCTTCTCAGCTCATCAAGCAAAGAAGCAACTTCTTTCATTGTTGGCCTTTTTCTGCCTTTGGACTTCAAACATCTCCTTGCTAGTACTGCAAATTTGATTAGCTCTTCCTCCTTCCCTTCACTCACCACTCTATCATCCAAAACCTGAAAAAGTAGATTTGCTTTCATCGACGAAATGAAATATTGTCTTAAATATCTATCTTCATCGCTTCTAAAGTTAGATAATGGTTTCTGCCCCATTAACATCTCCACAAGAACTACCCCAAAACTATAAACATCACCCTTGTCTGTATATTGCCCTGTTTCAAGGAAGTCTGGGTCCATGTATCCTGGAGTTCCTTGTAGTAGTGATGCAGTTAAGTGAGTTTTTTCTTCAGGAATAGACCTTGAAATTCCAAAATCAGCCAATTTTGCTTTGTAATTCTCATCTAAGAGTATGTTCCTAGACTTTATATCTCTATGAAGAATGGGTGTGGAAGCAAATGAGTGCAAATAAGCTATGGCGCTCGCTACTTCTGTAGCAATCCTTAATCGATCTTCCCATGACATAGATGACATAGAGCCATGGATATGGTCGTAGAGAGTTCCATTGGAGACAAATTCGTAAACTAGTAATGGAACTTCAGCTTCTAAACAACAACCCAATAATCTTACCACATACCTGTGGACAATTTGGGAAAGAAGGCTAATCTCATTAACAAACTGCTCTATTTGGCATTCTTCCATTGTTTTGGATTTCTTAATTGCTACTATTCCACCATCTTGAACCATTCCTTTATAAACGGTACCAGCACCTCCTGTACCAAGGATCCTACTTTCGTTGTAGTTGTCTGTGGCCTTTTCAAGTTCTTCTTCAGTGAAGATTTTGGATTTGAGAATACCAACTTCATTGGAAGACATCTTTTCTTCTAATAGTAAACCACCATTTCGCTTAAAGAATTCTTGTTTACGTTTGATGAGCTTTCTTTTCTTCAGCTCCAAAATCAACAAGTAGCAACACCATAATAGAAATATAATGAGCACTGATAGGCTAACAACTGCATGATACCAAATAATAATAAGGAAAACAAATTATACTAGAGCCTTTGTGAAATAGCTATTTTTTGTATGTCATAAGCTAAGTTTAAAATCTTGTCTAGAGGTATTGTTTCAATCAGAGAAAAGTTGTGAATGAAACATTTTGGGACAATTTGAAACATTCCTGAAACATAATGATCATAACATAGCTCTAATTTGAAAAGATTGGATGGATAGAGTCAATGGAATTTTTAAGTGACTTGATATACAAATTTGAAAAGAATCAGTTTACCAAATTGACCCCGTATATGCATTGGGAACTCGTCTGGTTAATTGAGTTATGTTTAACTTCTTTTAGAAAACTAAATAAATATGATTTTAAATTAAAATATATCTTCTACATGGTTAATGATATAGAAAATCATAGATTTTGTAGCAATAAGTGTGGGGAGGGTAGGAGGTCATTTGGGGTGGCTTTTCTCTTCCATCTTGGTGTTGTGATCTACGTAGGCCTTGGGGGGACTGCCCCCCTACCTGCGTAGGGATCAGTTCTGAAGAAGGGTTGAAAAGGATCACTCGCTTCCTCCTTCTTTGTTTCTTCTTCAGTCTTTGAGTTTCCCCGGTTGTTGATGGGGTTACGATCATGGAAGGTACTGGTGTTGTTGCTGGTAAGACTTTTGCAGACGCGATAGGAAGAAAGAGACTCTTCCAAAGGAGGGAATATTATTCCTATTTTGGTGGAGAAAAATAAACAAATTTCAAATCCTTCTCTAGATCATTTAAAGAAGTTAAAATTGGAGATTAATCCTTTATTCATTGCAATTTTAGAGCCTATGGGTCGAAAAAGTGATGGTTTTTATCAAATTAAATCGACGTTGAAGGCTATAAATTCCTTCTTTAATGATGAGTGTGGCACTATATGGTTCTTTTGGTTGGGAAGTTACATGATGAAGACTGAAATCTAGAAGTTTACCAAGGTCAAAAGAATAAAACTGACTACTTCAAGCTTAGCAAGGACCATGAATCGTTATGGAGGCAGAAGTCTAGAGTTTCTTGGTTGAAAGAGGGTGATCAGAATACCAATTTTTTCCATATGTTGGCCAAAATCAGAGGTTTGAGGAATTCTATCAGAAGGATTAAATCTGTATCTGGTACTTGGTTAGATAACCAAGATGATATTGGAAATTGTGCCGTAGCGGAGTTTGAAGAGCTTCTAATCTCCTCTAATCCTTCTTTCGATACTCCTTTTTCGGATTTAATTGAACCTTCTGTATCTCACGACACTAATGAATTAAAAGATTGATTACTTGTCCAACAGAGGAAGATGTCTGGGGTGTGGTTAGAGAAAACAGATGGTTGGAAGGCAAAATTACTCTCAGATGGTGGGCGCTTGACTCTTCTGAAACATGTCTTGGGGTCTATTCTCATCTATTTGTTATCTATTTTGCTGATTCCAAAATCGATTGTTTGAATTATTGAAAGTCATTTTGCTAGTTTCCTTTGGCCTAGGGTTATTGAAAGTAAAACACAAGAGCCTCTATAATGTGACTGCGTCTCAAAACTCTACCCGTATTTTGAAGGCAATTGCTAAGGAGTTTAAGCAAGTCTAGATTTTTGATAGGGAACGGGTCATTAATCTCTTTGAAGCACCATAATTAGAAAGGAAACAGGGCGCTTGTAGAACAATTTCTTGAGGTTATATGTTCGGTTAGATTGGGAGAGGTTTGGATATTTTTTCAAATGCTCTTTTGTTAAGGAGGTTTGAAGATTTTTCTTCAACTTGTTCAGATTTCCTTTGCTGAATGGTGGTTCAATTTCTTTCTTACTTGCTGTTAAGAAATATAGGGTTATTTTTTATTTATTGTTTATTTAAGGGTAGAATAGTCTTTTCAATTTTCTTTGACTTAACCTATATATAGTCTTTTTGTATTTAGGTTAAATCATTTTTTTTGTATTCAATAGCTTTTACGTAGAATCAATAAAACAGGAGCCTTTTTCTTTTTCTGTGTGTTTTTGGATTGTTTAACACTTGCGTGGTGTGAAAATTTTACAGATCCAATGGGCAAGATGATACCGTGGCTGCTAGTTTGGGAAGTATGGTTAGCTCGCAACAAGTCGGTGTTTCAGGGGCTTAAACCATCTACTATTTCAACTATTAAAAGGGTGCAGTTGAGCTGGTAAATGTTTTGCCTCCTAAAACCTTGCCGAGTGGAAGAGTTATTGTTGTGTCGTGGGTTAAACCGAGCAGTGGCTGGCTGACACTGAATATTGATGGTTCTTGTGTGGGAAATCCAGGTCCTTCAGGACGTCTTGAGAAATGAAATAGAAGGTGTAATGAAGGCAGCAAGTATTTTTATAGGTCATGGCACCAATAATTATGCTTAATTCTATGCTTTGGTCCATGGGTTCCAATTAATTGCTTTGGAAGGTCTGAAGGTAGTCATTGAATCAGATTCTCATATTCTTGTTAAAGCGTTAAAGGGAGAAGTTTCCTTAGAACTTGGAATTTCTAATTGCGAGAAGTTTGAATCTCCTAAAGCACATAGAATTGGATGTCATTGAATCAGATTCTCATATTCTTGTTAAAGTGTTAAAGGGAGACAAGTTTCCTTAGAACTTGGAATTTCTAATTGCGAGAAGTTTGAATCTCCTAAAGCACATAGAATTGGATGTTAGACATGTCTTTCAGGAGGCCAATGGGGTAGCAGATGCACATGCTATACATGCATCTTCGTCTTCTTCCTCTAATTTCTTCCACTTTCTAAATTCACTTTCATTTATTGCTTAGAAGGCTTTCATGGATGAATCCGAGACGAGTTTAAATTTGTAAGACCCCTTTTTTTTTATTTCTATTAATAATATTACCTTGCTTGCTTAGCCACAAAAAAAAAAAGTGTGGGAAGAATTACCCAAAATGATGACCATCTTGTTAAATCGCTGAGCTTGGGCTATGCAACCAGTTCCATTGTTTAGACCATCACCGATTGAACCAGGTGGGCAAGTGCAGTTGTAACCTCCAATTGTATTAACACAGGTAGACTTCGTGACGCAAAGAAGTGTGCTTGGATCCAGATCCGCGCACTCGTCAATATCTAAAGCAACAATTAATAATCATGATCATTTAGCATTAGCAAGACATATGTATACAACTCAGTTCTTCATATTAATTAGGCACGAACGAGTTTGATGCGAGCTTCATGCTTAGAAAAATTATGCGAGGTGCCAACAAATGGACAAAACTATCAAAAGGAAAATTAGTTTGATTAAATATATAAAACTGTTTTAATTAAAAAATGATGTTGAAACCAATGGATTATATATAGAAGATTATTTATAAAATAAAATAAAAAAGGGAAAATGCCCACAAAGGTTACATTATAAGAAATATTGACTAAAACGTCTTCCATTTGAAAATTTGGACAATTTAAGGCCCACTTTCCAAAATATTTTCCTTTCAAGGATTTTGTTTTAACTTATGTTAAAAATTTATGATAAAATATCTAAAATACCCTTAAATATGTAAATTGCACCTAAATGAATTTATTTCGAATAAGATGAAAATAGGTGGAGTAACTTGATATTTTGTAAAATACTCAAAATACCATTAAACATATATTTTCTTCCCAATGAATCCATGTAATTTGTACCAAAAATACATTTGTTTTATTGACTAATGATAAAATGATTGTACACAGTTGATGTGGCAAGTGCATGGAAGAGTAGATCTTTTTCCTTGTGTATCTTGAAGAAAAAGATCTATGGTTCTATGCACTCACCATGTCAACCACGTGCGTGATAGTGCGTCATTTTATCCCCACCCTTGTTTATTTTTTATTTGCTTGTAATTTCATTGTTATTTCTAGAAATGACACTAAATCAATAATGAAAATCAGAGAGCTAGAAAATTGGCTGACTTGATTCGACTTGATAAAATTGAGGCAATTTGATATATAGACAATATTTGGTTTGCTACAACTAGTTGATTAGCTAACTTGGTAGAGTCATCAAGTGAACTCGTCTTAACTCATGAATTTCAAAAAAATAAATAAATAATCTAAGTAAAAGGTTATTTTGTCAAGAATAATGATGAATACACACGATTTTGGTAGGCGGTAGGGTATGCGGCTAACGTGGCAAGGGCACAGAACTGCACATCTTTTTGTTGTGTATCCCGATGAAAAAGATCTATTGTTCTATGCCCTTGCCACATCAACCGCATACCAAAACTCCGTGCATTCATCATGACTCTTTTGTCAAAATAATACAATGTTTAGGATATGTTTTGGTCATCAAACAACTTCAGAACACTCGTGAGTGGTGACGATCATGTGTAAAATAATGAAAACTGCTATTGGCACCACAACTTTTACTTGTTACACCCCAATTTCTTAAATTATTTATCACACCCCAATTAAAGATTAAAACACAAACATTACAAAGATTTGGCTCAAATTAAAATCTCAACATTACAACACGTTGTAACACTCATACAAGCAATTTCAGTACTTGTATATAATTGATTAAGCTCATATAAAATCCTAAACACCCCAAAAGAAAGAAATCTAGCAAAAAAATTCGAGATCAAGTTACTACTGGCACCCCAACTTTTACTTTTTCTCAACCATTCACTTATTTTCTTTATTTTTAATTGGGGTGTAATAAATAATAGTTGGGATGCCAATAGCAGCTCTCCAAACAATGATATTTCAGATATATTACGATTTTATGTGAATTATTCCTCAGAGACACATTCCTTTATGAGTAGTTATTTTGAGTACCTATGTAATATTTGTTAATCAATCAATGGTATTTTAGTATTTCTTTATGCATTTATAGTTGAATTAGTAACTTGATATGCAGAAGGGTATTTTAGTTATTTTACAAAATTATATGGATGGAAGTTACCAAAAATTTCTTATGAAGCAAACGTTTGGAAAATTGGGTCTTAAAAAGTCCAAAATTTCTAACATGGAACTATTTACTAAACATTTAAAAAAATTCGTAAGGGGGGGCATTTGCCCTACACGTTTCATTTGTCCCCACTCCCTCACCTCGCTCACCTCACTCCAATTTTTGCCCCTGCCCCTTTCAGTTTTCGGAGATATGGCGTTGCCTCTTGACTGGGTCTTCTCTCATAAACTAATTAGAAAATATCGAAATAATATTTTCTTCAACTTCCAATTAGAAACCTATGAATTTCTCCCCAAAATCATTCATCTTCTATTTCTTCAATTGTACCATTAACTATAGTTTGCCCGGCTCTGCCCCTGACTTCAACCTCAATGTCTAGTAGAAACAAACCCCTTTAATTTTTCACCCTCAACTAATCGGTTAATTTCTAATACATTGGATAGGATTATCACAGAAACAAATTAAAAAAAATATATATGTGTATATTATATATATATATATATATAGGGAAATGTTCAACACCCTAAGCTTTACCCTACACTTTAACAAACGTTTTTTGTCCTACATGGGTTAAAAGTTTTGGAATGGACTAATTTTTGGTGAGGATGATCTCTATGATTAGTAGATCATCCTCACCAAAAATCAGCCCATTCTGAAAGTTTTAACCCCATGTTTACAAGTTGAAAAATCGTGGACCGTCCATTTTTTTGTAAATCATTTTTTATGGGGTTAGAAGTTTTGGAATGGGCTGATTTTTGGTGAGGATGATCTCCTCACCATAGAGATCATCCTCACCAAAAATCTGCCTATTCCAAAACTTCTAATCCATGTAGGACAAAACACGTTTGTTAAAGTGTAGGGTAAAGCTTAGGGTGCTGAACGGGACCCATATATATATATATTATAGGGAAATGTTCAGCACCCTAAGTTTTACCACACACTTTAACAAACGTTTTTTGTCCTACATGGGTTAGAAGTTTTGGAATGGGCTGATTTTTGGTGAGGATGATCTCTATGATTAGAAGATCATCCTCCCCAAAAATCAGCCCATCCAAAATGTTTAGCCCCATGTTTACAAGTTGAAAATTGTGGATCGTCCATTTTTTATAAATCATTTTTGATGGGGTTAGAAGTTTTGGAATGAGCTGATTTTTGGTGAAGATGATCTCCTCACCATAGAGATCATCCGCACCAAAAATCAGCTCATTCCGAAACTTCTAACCCATCTATATATATATATATATATATATATATATATATATATAGGGTCCCGTTCGGCACCCTAAGTTTTACCACACACTTTAACAAACGCGTTTTGTCTTACATGGGTTAGAAGTTTCGGAATGAGCTGATTTTTGGTGAGGATGATCTCTATGGTGAGGAGATCATCCTCACCAAAAATCAGCTCATTCCAAAAATTCTAATCCCATCAGAATTGATTTACAAAAAATGGACGGTCCACGATTTTTCAACGTGTAAACATGGGGCTAAACATTTCGGAATGGGCTGATTTTTGGGGAGGATGATCTTCTAATCATAGAGATCATCCTCACCAAAAATCAGCTCATTCCAAAACTTCTAACCCATGTAGGACAAAAAACATTTGTTAAAGTGTGTGGTAAAACTTAGGGTGCTGAACATTTCCCATATATATATATATATATATATTGAAGAAAGAAATGAAGAAGTTAACCTCTATAAATGATGGCATGGCCCCTCTTCAAGCTGTTAACCTCAAGTGTAAAACCATTTGTAACCTATCCAACTTCATCCAGGAGATTGAACTCTTTGAGTCTATCCTGTATTTTCAACTATTACGTGTCTCATTTGGCCCTCACTTCCTCACCTCCCTCCAATTTTTGCCCCTACCCCTTCCAGTTTTTGAAGATGAGATTGCCTCTTGACTGGGTCTTCTCTCATAAACTAATTGGAAAAGACCTAATATTATTTTCTTCAACTTCCAACCAAAAACCTCTGACTTTCTCCCCCAAAACCATTCATCTTCTAGTTCTTCAACTGTACCATTAACTATAGTTTACTCGGCTCTGCCCCTGACTTCATCCTCAGTGTCTTGTAGAAACAAATTCCTTTAATTTCTCACCCTCAACTAATCGGTTAATTTCTAATACATGGGATAGGATTATCACAGAAACAAATATTAAAAAAAAAAAAAAAGTTGAAAAAAGAATATGAAGAAGAAAGATCATGTTAATACCTTGGCATCCTTGAGGAAGATATGGGTTCCCTCTGTAACCTTCATTGCAGGAACAATGATATCCCCGGTTACCTTTAACTGAGTTAGTGCACTTGCTGTTTCTTCCACACGGGTTTGCTGATGCTGATTCTTGTTCACAGGTCATGTTCGATATCTCCCAATCAAGAACAACTGGGGGTCTATTATTCATTTCCCTAACATTTTCATTCGAAAGATTTGACTTGGAGAATTTGAACCATTGTTCATCAACCAAGAGCGCATAGCCCCCACAAGAAGACTTACTAAAACTTAAGGGTATGGAGGTACTGGTGATGCTACCGAGAGAAATAAAGAAATGCTCTAGACCATTTGGGATTGAAGTCTGGCAGCATCCCATACCGTTACAAGATCCATCTATGACATTATTTGAATCGTTACAAAATGATACACACCCATTCATCATACTCATAGTGTTTTTATCCTCACCAATGAACGCTATGCTATTGCATCCACTGACTGTGAATTTGTTTTGGGTGTGGGAGAATGAGAATGGAGATCCTGATAAGTTTAGCCATTTTCTGAACTTAACAGTTGTTGTGCCAGATGGGTCAGCAGTCTTTGTGCCGGATTGGTTGTGACAGTCAGTGTCAAAACTCGCCTAAATTAACACTGTTAATTGCCCTTTAAGCGATATATCTACAATGGGAAATCGGTAAGGAAATGAAAGCGTCAATTCAGAGTTATTGCAAGCTAATTTGAAGCCTAGGCCTGCGTAACACCTTTCATCTCCAATGCCAAATGGATAAGGAACGGTGATGTCCCCACATTTATCCATGCACCCTTCTTCCTTAGCTATTGTTGTTGCTGCTGCCATGTCTACGCATAGTAATAACATTATTAGGAGACAGTACCGACCCATTTTGCTTTCTTGTTTGCGCTTACCACCGGTTTTTATTTTTTATTTTTATATATAATAAAATTTGAAGGATGATGAAAATGACTGGATGCATGCATATATATGCATGGAAAAGGTAAATTGCTAAGCTAGAAGATTCCAACTTAGCAAGTTCGTTAGACGTGTGGAAAGTGTTCTCACGTCTTACGTTCAACTCTCTTAGAACCCAACTTCAAGGTTACTTTCCAAAAAAAAATTCATTTGAAAATTAATTTCATGGTTTACTTTTCAAACCCCCAAAACCATGCTCGTTTAATTTCATCCACATATAGATGGGTTCGTCTAATTAGTGCCCTAAAAATGGCATGTGACAGCGATTTTTCGTAAATCACTTTTGATGGGATTAGAAATTTTGGAATGGACTGATTTTTGGTGAGGATAATCTCTATGATATATATAGGGAGACAATGTATTTGTCCTATATGACTTAAAATTTTTGTATTGAACTGATTTTTTGTGTAGATGATCTCTATGGTGAAGAGATCATCCTCACAAAAAATCATCTCAATATGAAACTTTTAACCCTAGTAAAAGTGGTTTGGAATTGTGGACCGTTGATTTTTTACTGTTAATTTGTAAATCACTTTTGATGGGGTTAAAAGTTTCAAATTGGACTGATTTTTTGTGAGGATGATCTCCTCATCATAGATATCATCCTCACAAAAAAATAAAAAATAAAAACAATCCAATTCAAAACTTTTAAGTCATATAGCACCAATGCGTTGAGGAAGGTATGGGTTTCCTCTGTGACCTTAAATGCTACTAAAGTTATGGGGATCTAGAATTTTTTATACCCATGGAACCCACAACTACGCTGTTTTGTTTCATCAATTCTATGTCCTCAAAGAAGTCCCAAGTAAAAAAAATTATAAGGATGAAATTTTTAGGGGATCTTATCCATTATAGGGACCTAAAAATTTTCACTCAAAAGCCCACAGTTCTTTACTTTTTTCAATTGTAAAATCTTTACGGTTCTAAGAAAACCCCAAATGAAAGAAATAAATCTGAAATTTGGGCGCTCAAAGGAACCCAAGTAAAAAAAAAACAACCCATCCTATAGTTACATGAAGAAGAGAATTCTAGCATACCCACGATATGAACGCAACATCATCAATTTTAAAAAAAATACATAAAGAGGAAAATCTTACATTAGGTAGAAATATTCATTATCTATATCGATTTCAGATGAATTTCCATCAATTTCTAAACTTTTAGTGAAAAAAATTGATTTTCTATAGAAAATAAGATGATTTACAAAAACAAACTTAAGCAAGAAGAAAGGATGGTTTCTTGAAACTCAAAGTCTCATTGAGAAGAAGAGTTGAGTACAACCCTAACCATCCCATGCCATTTTTACCGAAGTACCCTTTATTTTGAAAAAAAACCCGACAATATTACCAAGTAAATTTAACTCGACTCGGTGAGTTTTAAAATTACATATAACATGTTAAATTGTTAATAAAACTATGAAGCAAAACACTCCCAAATTTGAAAGAATATTATTTTTGAACTTGATCCTAAGTTTGAAAATGGATGGCCATTGAAACCCCCACATAATTCCCAAATTTAAGTGTAAATTTTAACGAAAAAAAAAACTCTTTTAAGTTCTTGTACGCCCAGTGGCATCGGTTCATATTTTTAGATGGCATGAAGTGAGCTCAACTTCTCTGAGTAAGATTTTAGATCTTACTAAGTTACTAAGGCTAGCCTTACTAAGTTTGAAAGAGTATTTGTTTCTCACAATTTTAAATATAAAAATTGAGAGATTTAAGCAGACCTATACTGTTGCAATTTTATCACAAAAGCTAGCTCCTTTTATCAAGTTTGTTACCAAACAAACCATACTTACTGAATCAGACTAGCATGACTAAATTAGTAAGATTTCAAATCTTACTAAGATCTTTGAGCCCACATGGATTATCAAATTGGCAATCCAACACCACAGCCTTATATATTCCATGGAAAAAAGTCAGATTCAAAATAACAAAAATTCGAAATTTTCATTTTTGAGCTTGATCATAAGTGCTGAAATTGGATGGCTACCAAACTCCCAAAAAACGAAAATTCATTGATGAAAATTAACTTTCTTTTTTGAAATTTTTTGTCAAAATTCTTTGAATTTTGTCCTTTATAAACCTGTTGCATCAGATTATGTTTTTGGATGGTACAAATTGATGTGGTTACAATGCTTCATATCTTATATTCTAACATGGTGGTGTTGATTGCCAATGTGGTAATCCATTCTAGCAAAACGACCTTAGAAAAGTTTAAAATCTTACTAAGTTAATAAGGAGAGTATTTTTCTGAGAATAATGATAAGAGTTGTGCTGGAGTGACCTCATTTTGCACTTTCCTGACATGGAGGTGCGCACAAAACCATAAATGCTTTTTTACTTATATCTCAATGAAAAACATATAAGATTCGTACACACCTCACATCTGGAAAGTGCAAAATGAGGTCACTTTAGCATTATTATAATGATAAACTGACATGGAAAGTGTGCACGATCATAGATTTTTCCTTGTGTATCTCGGGGAAAAATAATAATTATATGTGCATGTCACATAAGTTTGAGTTTTTTTTAGAGCTGCTATTGGCACCTCATAATTATGTGCGCATGCATGTGTTGAAGTCGTTCAGCATTACTTTTTTTTAAAGTCAGTTTATTATGACTCAAAATGAAAACATCTCTAGAAGAATATTTTTTGATAGTGTCGTGACAATCAGACACCCCCATGTGGTATACTCCCCCCATACACCCCCACCATGGCACTTGCAAGAACCATAGAATTTTTCCCGGGATTGTGGATACACAATCTGTGCAGTTATGTATCCCAATGAAAAAGATTTATGATTTTGGCACATGCCATGTTAGGGGTGTATGGTGGAGTATGCCACGTGAAGTGGAAGTGTCAGATTATCATTACTCTTTCTTATAACACCCGAGAATAACTTAAAATGTTTATGACTAATAGTAAACTTACTCTGAAAAAGATACCCAAAATATACTAAACTGATGTGGAATGGGCAACCATAGAGAGATTTTTTCCTTGAGTATCTTTCGATTGAGTCAACTTTGCATGGCTCAATATTTATTTCTTGCAAAATGTAATGTTATGGCCTTGCTTTATACTTGGATCAACGGAAGTCATAAAACAGCATAAATTAAAAAACAAAAAGTTTGTATTGTCTAATACAGTGTTGCCTCTTCGCAAACCATCACATGCGCTTAAATACAAATACATCGCACCATAAATGAATACTAAGTTTTCTCAATCATAAGCATATGCACATACATGCCACCATGTTAAATAGTAAAAATCTGAGGAAAACCCTTCTTCTCTTGATAGGATGACTCACTAGATGATGCTCCAAATTCAACATCAAATGCATTCACGATGCTACCTTCATTACCTGGTTCAGCCTTTATATTAGTTTCGGACGGCCTCTCATGCGACCTTCTTAGCTCATCTAACAGGGAAGCAACTTCTTTCATTGTTGGCCTTTTTCTGCTTTTGGACTTCAAACATCTCCTTGCCAGTACTGCAAATTTTATTAGCTCTTCCGCCTTCCCTTCACTCACCACTCTATCATCCAAAATTTGAAAAAGTCGATTTGCTTTCATCGACAAAATGAAATATTGTCTTAAATATCTCTCTTCATCACTTCTAAAGTTAGATACTGGTTTTTGCCCTACTAACATCTCCACAAGAACTACCCCAAAACTATAAACATCACTCTTCTCTGTATATTGCCCTGTTTCAAGGAACTCTGGGTCCATGTATCCTGGAGTCCCTTGTAGTAGTGATGCAGTTAAATGAGTTTTTTCGTCAGGAATAGACCTTGAAATCCCAAAATCAGCCAATTTTGCTTTGTAATTCTCATCTAAGAGTATGTTCCCAGACTTTATATCTCTATGAAGAATGGGTGTAGAAGCAGATGAGTGCAAATAAGCTATGGCGCTCGCTACTTCTGTAGCAATCCTTAATTGATCTTCCCATGACATATATGACATAGAGCCGTGGATATGGTGGTACAGGGTTCCATTGGAGACAAATTCGTAAACTAGTAATGGAATTTCGGCTTCTAAACAACAACCCAATAATCTTACCACATGCCTGTGGACAATTTGGGAAAGAAGGCTAACCTCATTAACAAACTGCTCTATTTGGTATTCTTCCATTGTTTTTGATTTCTTAATAGCTACTATTCCACCATCTTGAAGCATTCCTTTATAAACCGTACCAGCACCTCCTATACCGAGGATTCTACTTTCATTGTAGTTGTCTGTGGCCTTTTCAAGTTCTTCTTCAGTAAAGATTTTGGATTTGAGAATACCAACTTCATTGGAAGACATTTTTTCTTCTAATAGTAAACCACCATTTCGCTTAAAGAATTCTTGTTTGCGTTGGATGAGCTTTCTTTTCTTCAGCTCCAAAATCAACAGGTAGCAACACCAGATTAGAAATATAATGAGCATTGATAGGCCAACACCTGCATGATACCAAATAATAATAATAATGAGTAAAGAAAATCTATACAAGAGCCCTTGTGAAATAGCTATTTTTTGTAAGTCATAAACTAACTCTAAAATCTTGGTCTCGAGGTAATATTTCAATCAGAGAAAAATTGGGACTGAAACATTTTGGGACAATTCCAAGCATTCCTGAGATCAATGTTTGCTTCTAATCTTGGCCAAAACCGAATGTCTGGGACGAAATTACATTCCGAAATATAATATCATAACATAGCTTTAATTTGAAAAGATTGATGGATAGATTCAATGGAATTATGAAGCGACTTGACAAACGAATTTGAAAAGAATCAGTTTACCAAGTCGAATTCGTATATGCATTGGAAACTCAACGAGTTAATTGTTTTTATGCTTTAACTTGTTTTAGAAAACAAAACAAATATGATTTTAAAATTAAAATACATCTTCTACGTGTTAGTGGTATAGAAAATCATAGATTCTGCTGCAATAAGTGTGGGGAGAATTACCCAAAATGATGCCCATTTTGCTAAATCGTTGAGCTTGGCCTATGCAGCCACTTCCATTTTTTCGACCATCACCGTTTAAACCAGGGTGGCAAGTGCAGTTATAACTTCCAATTGTATTAACGCAGGTGGACTTTGTGACACAAAGAAGTGTGCTTGGATCCAGATCCACGCACTCGTTAATATCTAAACCAACAATTAATAATCATGATCATTTATCATTAGCGAGACAATATAACTCAGTTCTTCATATTAAAAACGGAACGAGTTTGATACGAGCTTCACGCTTAGAAAAATTATGCCAAGTTCCAACAAATGGACATGTTATCATAACTGTACTTCAACAGAAAACTCAAAAAGAAAAAAATTAATAAATATATAAATAAAAGTTTTCAGGTATTCTCTTGTTAGAATCATGAACAAAAGGAAAATTAGTTTAATTAATTATATAAAACTGTTATGATTAAAAAAAGACGTGATAATATGACACCCCCTTTTGACAAACCCACCCTATGCCCCCATCACAGAACTGTAGATCATTTGCATCGGGATACGCAGAACCATAAATTTTTTTTTTTGTTTTTTGTATATCCCAACCCTTGTTTATTTTTTATTTACTTGTAATCTCATTGTTTTATCTAGAAATGACACTAAATCAATAATGAAATTCAGAGAGCTCGAAAATTGGCCGATTTAATTCGACTCGATAAAATTGAGGCAATTCGATACATAGACAATATTTGGTTTGTTACAACTAGTTGATTAGCTAATTCGGTAGAGTCATCAAGTGAACTCGTCTTAACTCATGAATTTCAAAAAAAAAAATTCAAAGTAAAAGACAATTTTTGTCAAGAATAATGATGAATGCATGCGATTTTAGTAGGCGGTTGGGTATGTGACTGGCGTGGGAAGGGCATAGTACCTCAATTTTAGTAGGCGGTTGGGTATGAAAAAGATCTATGGTTCTGTGCCCTTGCCACATCAACCGTGTACCCAACCGCATACCAAAACCGTGTGCATTCATCACGAGTCTTTTGTCAAAATAATACAATGTTTAGGGTATGTTTTTGTCATCAAACGATTTCAGAACGCTCATGAATGGTGACAATCATGTGTAAAATAAAGAGAGCTGCTATTGGCACCTCAACTTTAACTTGTTATGCCCAAATTTCTTGAATTATTTATCACACCCCAATTAGAGATTAAAACACAAACATTACAAAGATTTGGCTCAAATTAAAATCTCAACATTATAACACTCATACAAACAATTTCAGTAATTGTTTACAATTGATTAAGCTCATATAAAATCCTAAACCCAAAAACAAAGAAATCTAGCAAAAAAAAATCGAGATCGAACTACGTGGATGGTTTTTACTCATATCACGAGGAAACACATCTATGGTTATGTGCACATTCCACATCAGACTTGTGAGAATCACAGTAACTACCCTGTGTCATTCCAGCATTTTCCATTTCATTTCCGATATACTACCATTTGATGTGAATTATTCCTCATAGACACATTCCTTTATGAGTAATTATTTAGAGTACCTATGTAGTATTTGTTAATCTATCAATGGTATTTTAGTATTTTACAATATAATATGGATGTAAGTTACGAAAAAGTCTTTACGAAGAAAACGTTCGGAAAATTGGATCTTAAAAAGTCAAAAATTTCTAACATGGAATTATTTAGTAAATATTTTAAAAACATACGTGCTATGTGGTCATTTTCCCAAAAATAAATGATGGCATGCCCCCTCTTCAAGCTGTTAACCTCTAGTGTAAAACCATTTGTAACCTAGCCAACTTCATCCAGGAGATTGAACTCTTTGAGACTATCCTGTATTTTCAACTAATTACGTGTCTCATTTGCCCCCCACTTCCTCACCTCCCTCCAATGTTTGCCCCTACCCCTTCCAGTTTTTGAAGATGAGATTGCCTCTTGACTGGGTCTTCTCTCATAAACTAATTGGAAAAGACCTAAATATTATTTTCTTCAACTTCCAACCAAAAACCTCTGAATTTCTCCCCAAAACCATTCATCTTCTAATTCTTCAACTGTACCATTAACTATAGTTTGCTCGGCTCTGCCCCTGACTTCATCCTCAGTGTCTTCTAGAAACAAACCCCTTTAATTTCTCACCCTCAACTAATCGGTTAATTTCTAATACATGGGATAGGATTATCACAGAAACAAATATAAAAATAAAAAAAAGTTGAAAAAAGAATATAAAGAAGAAAGATCATGTTAATACCTTGGCATCCTTGAGGAAGATATGGGTTCCCTCTGTAACCTTCATTGCAGGAACAATGATATCCCCGGTTACCATTAACTGAGTTAGTGCACTTGCTGTTTCTTCCACACGGGTTTGCTGATGGTGATGCTTGTTCACAGGTCGTGTTCGATATCTCCCAATCAAGAACAACTGGGGGTCTAATATTCCTTTTCCTAACATTGTCATTAGAAAGATTTGACTTGGAGAATTTGAACCATTGATCATCAACCAAGAACGCATAGCCGCCACAAGAAGACTGACTAAAACTTAAGGGTATGGAGGTACTGGTGATGCTACCGAGAGAAATAAAGAAATGCTCTAGACCATTTGGGATTGAACTCTGGCAGCATCCCATACCGTTACAAGATCCATCTATGACATTTTTTGAATCATCACAAAATGATACACACCCATTCATCATACTCATATTTTTTGCATCCTCACCGATGAATGCTATGCTGTTGCATCCGATGACTGTGAATTTGTTTCGGGTGTGGGAGAATGAGAATGGAGATCCTGATAAGTTTAGCCATTTTCTGAACTTAACAGTTGTTGTGCCGGATGGGTTAGCAGTCTTTGTGCCGGATTGGTTGTGACAATCAGTGTCAAAACTCGCCCAAATTAACACTGTTAATTGCCCTTTAAGCGATATATCTACAATGGGAAATGGGTAAGGAGATAAAAGAAAGAATCCAGAGTTATTGCAAGCTAATTCGAAGCCTGGGCCTAAGTAACACCTTTCGTCACCGATGCCAAATGGATAAGGAACGGAGATGTTCCCGCATCTATCCGGGCACCCATCCTGTGCTATTGTTGTTGCTGCTGCCATGTCTACGCATAGTAATAACATAATTAGGAGACAGTACCGACACATTTTTCTTTCTTGTATGCGCGTTGGTCTTTATTTATTTATTTATATATAAATTGGAATGACTTCTTCTTGTGAAGGTACATGGCTAATTTGATCCACATATACATGTTTATGGAATATTCAAAGTCTTATTTTCTCTGTCTTCTTTAATAACCAAATGAAAAATAACCTAAATGTCCTTGTTTTAAATATGTTTAAAAAAAAACCTTTTACTTTTCTCACCAAAACTAGTTATGATCTTCAAACCACTTGAATAAAAACAATTTACCTTACTCCCCTACTCTTCAACATTAAGATTATATCAATGTCTACTTTTAAATCTAAAGAAGGGGATAGAATTCTAGGTAAATAAGCATTTCGTGAGTTGACTATAATGAAATTTCAATTTTGGCAAAATGTTCATTTTAATTCTCTAAACATGAAATTCCAAATCGTAGGTTTTTCAAAGTGACAAATGTTGGTTCAAAGTAGCGAGATCGCTACGAACATGCGAGATCATCACTTTTATAATCAGAGAGATTGCCACTTTGAAAGAAGGAAAAAAACAAAAAAAAAATAATTAGTGGTCTTACTACTGTAGACTAGTGAGATCGTCATTTTGAAATACCTATGATCTTGCTCTTCATGTTTTGAAATTAAAATGAACAATTAGTCGAAATGAGAATTTCTTCAAAATGATGCAGAGATCATAGCAAAAGAATTTAGGGAATGTTTGGATCGTCAAACATCCAAGCATAAGACCTAGGCCCGCCCATGGACCCAAATGGGCGATGAAGTTAGAATCATCCGAAGAGATCCATTCTTTAATGGAAACATCGAGATCGTCAAGATCCATGCTTCGCAATGGTGTTTTCGTTTTTAGGTCTGATTTCTTTGTTTACTCATTTTTTTTAGACGATTTTACTATTTTAGAAAATATTCATTTTGTTAAAAACTTTAGTTTTAAATGTTAGAATCATGCACCGTCCATTCTACCTTACTTCTAAGATTATGTAGTTTATATTTCCATGCTTATTTCATTTTTACTATTTATTATAATTTTTCTTATTTTTCATGTTTTTTCCCTTAAGAATAAGACTTTTTCTATAAATAGTATTGTAACTCCAATACGGAGCCAACTTTTTATTAATAAATTTATGTTACTAAAGAATTTTCTTTCTTTTCCAATTGTTTGGTATTGTTTGTGAATCAAAACAGGTTCTTGATGTCCAATTGTTCAATATTTTTTTAAAATCAACGAATCAATTGAAAGATTATTCTTTGCCTTATATCGCAAAAGTTGATTAAGTTTTAAAAAATTTCTTTAGAATTTTTTTATGTAGAAGATAATAAGATTTTTAATATAAAAAATAAATCAAAATTTTTCTAAAGGGGTTTAGACGAGTTTTAAAATGATGAATTGAACAAGATATTCAATAAATTAAAAATAATTTAACCATTGACATTAAAGACATATATAGAAGGTAATTGATTTTGCAACAAAAAATCAAGGGCGATTGTTTTACTAATAATAAGGGAACCAATGCCATGAGAAAATAGAGGTTAACTAAAAACAGGTGGTAAGACCAACAACTAGAGTTTGCTCCTCTAGGTTGTGAATTTAAAATTGAGGATCATTTCTTGATTAAAATGTCATGTGTTGTGTGGGTCGGTGCATGTGATCATAGATTAAGTCTTGTCGCTTATGATCGGGAAATCTAAGTTGAGCCTATTCTATGGACTGCCTGATGGACCAGGTCCTGGTCCTCTACCAACGGGGAAGTCATTCAATACTGAATGAGTCCACTATTCAAATATTTTACTAGTCAATAAACACTTCAAAAATCAAATTACATTGATAATCTTGCAACCTCAGCTTAATAATACAGCATTTTTTTTTTATTAAAAATATTGTGATAGTGTGTGATATGGTCAAACAATTCATAGCTGATACATTAAAGAGTCGCGGCCAACTCATTATTATCAGCGTATGTGACTTTATTCCCTTATTAGTCAAAATTACAGATAACTTTTGCTTTCAAATTGATAACAATCCTCATGACTAGTCTTCTTCTCATACAGTAAATGACCTAAATGCTCTCTTATATTATTTAGGTTCTTTCCAGAGCGGTGATCTGCAAACCGATTTGGCACCAAGTGAATCAGATAACATACTTTATATCAAAATAATTTGGATTTGATTGAGTAAATATTATTATTTTAGTCACTAGTATGAATGTGTTAAGGGCAGCGCTTGTAGGGTGTAGATCATTAATAATTCAGTGTAGCTAGTTTACAAGTGATCCTTCCAAGATCCGATATGGCTTATCGATATTTTGAAAATATTTGCCAAGTTGACAAAAATTGTCCAAGTCAATCTGATTTTTGTAATTTTTTTAATATTTATTTTAAATAAAATATGATATTGGGATAAAGCATCTTCTAATCTACCATATTTTACAAATTAAAAAAAAAAAAAAAATTGTATTTTGTAATATAAATATATCTTAATAAATTATTTTAATTGAGTTAAATGCTTTATCTCATCCGAGGGAAAATGAATTGAGGGAGTCAACTTGATAATGGTAGGGACATGACCAAGTGGAATACCGAGTTTTAAAAGGGTGATCTAGTAGAAGCCCTCCCGCCCCCCCTCCCCCTCCCCCGACCGATTGCCAATGATATGATTTTCATCTGATATCCAACTCAATTTGATCCTAAAAAATATGATTCAGATCTAAGTTTTGATTTTTTGGATTGGATTTAGATTGAAAAATACATATCTGATTAATTTTTGGATCGATTTCGGATTAACCACTATCTAAATCGATAAAAATTCGATTCGAATTAAATTTTCCATTTTTTTCAAATACCATGCATATATATATTCTTATTTTATTTCTTCTCTCATTCGATTTTAGGGTTTGAGTTTTTCGCATCGTCTCTTTCAAAAGCATGATCCACAATATTCACTCGATCACAAACGACACCGCCGATAGAATCTCCTTGCATGGACGATTAGATTTATCCTCTCTCTTTATATATGTAATAAAACACAACTAAGTTAGAACAATTGTATGTGACAAAAACGTCCCATCATCTACAGTTTTGTCGGTTAAACCTCTTATCAAGTTATATTGTCATGAGCCCCAGTTTATTTCTTTTATTCTTCAACTCTTCTAATTTTACTACATTTTCTCTTATACCCATTTAATCTACTTTACTATTTTTCAATTTTTATCCCTTTAATTTCATTTTTTTTAATAATACATCTTTTTTCAAGCTATATCTTGGGATCCATTTTATTTACTTTACTCTTCACCTCCCCTAATTTTACTATATTTTCTATCTTAACCTTTTAATCCACTTTATTATTTTTCATCTTTTATTTTTTTAATCTCAAATTTTTTATAGCAGGTGTGTGAGTTAAACCTCCTATCAAGCAATAGTTTCATACGATTTGTGCCCCTTAAATTTTTTTGGAGTCTCAACGGAGAACAGGAAATGAGGAAGTAAGAATCATGGCAGCTTCATCGTCATCTATGACTGAACCAATACGGATCCGCTCCAACTTCATCATCATTTGTGTTTCCCTCTCAAAGGGGCAAGTCACATAGGGATATCTCAAATATTCACCAATTTGATAGAGGGGTGTGTAAATCACCTAAAAATTTGAGAGGGAGGAGGGAAAAAAAAAATAAAAGCGAGCTTGGCATTAATTTGAAAACAAGGGTGGGGATTCCTCGAATATTTTATCAAAACTAAGGTGGCAGCAATTAGAATTCATCAGCTTTAAAATACGGGGTATCTCACTTAATCATCAACATTAAGGAGGGGGGCTTCTAATCAGTATAAAAAATAAGGGTGGCCCCTTACTGGCTCCGCCCATGCTCACTAGCTTTGGAAAAGGTCTCCTTTTGTTTAGCCTGTTAGAACCCAAGCCCAAAAAAAAAATTACAAGATATCCCACATGTATAGCAGGCTCAACTATACTGACCCAATTTCTCATTGATCTATAGAGTCAACTAAACCAACTACAAAAGCAAGGATTGTATAAATTGTGAAGAGATTGAGATATATAATTGAGAATATAAGAATAATATGAAAGTGACACTCGAGAGAGAGAGAGAGATAGATATATATATATATAGGGAAATGTTCAGCACCCTAAGCTTTACCCTACACTTTAACAAACGTGTTTTATCTTACATGGGTTAGAAGTTTTGGAATGAGCTGATTTTTGGTGAGGATGATCTCCATGGTGAGGAGATCATCCTCACCAAAAATCAGCCCATCATTCCGAAATTTTTAGCCCTATGTTTACAAGTTGAAAATTTGTGGACCGTCCATTTTTTGTAAATCATTTTTTATGGGGTTAGAAGTTTTGGAATTTTTGGAGGATGCATAAATATATATATATATATATATGGGTAGCGATCCATGGCCAACAGTTTGGCAAACATTTTGGCAAACACATTTTTCAAAACATGGGTTAGAGGTCTTGGAATGGGCTGATTTTTGGTGAGGATGATCTCTACGGTGAGGAGATCATCCTCACCAAAAATCAGCTCATTCCAAAACTTCTAACCTCATCAAAAATGATTTACAAAAAATGGACGGTTCACGATTTTTCAACTCGTAAAATGGGGCTAGAAGTTTTGGAATGAGCTGATTTTTGGTGAGGATGATCTCCTCACCGTAGAGATCATCCTCACCAAAAATCAGCCCATTCCAAGACCTCTAACCCATGTTTTGAAAAAGTGTTTGCCAAAATGTTTGCCAAACTGTTGGCCACGGATAGGGACCCTATATATATATATATATATATATGCATGCATGCATTGTTGTGGCAATGACCCTATATATATATATATATACATGCATGCATGCATTGTTGTGGTAATGACCCCTAAAAATTGTGGGTTCTTGTTGTTTCACAACAAATTTCTTTTTTTTATTTTAAACCTAACCTAACTCATGATCTCTAAAGGGCATGGTCTCGAAAGGGCCAAGTGTCATGTGGACCGCTGTGTCAGTACAGGTGGCCCAAGTGGGATACCTTAATCCTGGCGCTCTTAATGGTCCTTTGCTTCATGTAACCTTATTCATATACATCTTTATTATGATGAGAGAAAGGTAAATGTTATGTTCTACATTAATTAATGTTTTTAAATTACAAAAGTACATTTACATTAAATTGATATATTATAAGAGAGAAAAGTGACAAATAAATTGTTAGCCTGATCCACACTATTTAAATAAGAGAGAAAAGGGAATTTTCGATGACAAAAAAAGATTTTTTTGGTAGCAAAAATATGAAAATTACTATTTGTACAGTTTTGGTAAAATAAAATATTTTCGAAAACAGTAAATTACCATTTTTAAAAATAAGATGTACACCTTACCGTTTTGTTAAATAATCAATATGTCATGCATGTTTTGGTAAATTTGCCTTTTTTAACTTGAGTATCTTTCTTTTTAATCAAATTTGCACGGCCCAATATTTATTGCTTGCAAAATGCAATGTTATGGCCTTGCTTTATACTTCAATCAACAGAACTCATAAAACAACATAAATTAAAAAACAAAAATTTTGTAGTGTCTAATACTGTGTTGCCTCTTCGCAAACCATCACATGCTTGTCAATGCTTAATTATTAGTTTCTCTCCATCCATGAATGCTTAATTACAAATACAAGCACCATACATGAAAACTAAATTTTCTCAATCATATGCACATACATGCCACCATGTTAAATAGTAAAAATCTGAGGAAAACCCTTCTTCTCTTGATAGGACGACTCACTAAATGATGCTCCAAATTCAACATCAAATGCATTCACAAAGCTACCTTCATTACCTGGTTCAGCCTTTATATAAGTTTCGAAGGGACTCTTACGTGACCTTCTTAGCTCATCTAGTAGAGAAGCAACTTCTTTCATAGTTGGCCTTTTTCTGCCTTTGGACTTCAAACATCTCCTTGCCAGTACAGCAAATTTGATTAGCTCTTCCTCCATCCCTTCTCTCACCACTCTATCATCCAAAATCTGAAAAAGTCGATTTGCTTTCATCGACAACATGAAATATTGTCTTAAATATCTCTCTTCATCACTTCTAAAGTTAGATACTGGTTTTTGCCCAACTAACATCTCCACAAGAACTACCCCAAAACTATAAACATCACTCTTCTCTGTATATTGCCCTGTTTCAAGGAACTCTGGGTCCATGTATCCTGGAGTCCCTTGTAGTAGTGATGCAGTTAAGTGAGTTCTTTCGTCGGGAATAGACCTTGAAATCCCAAAATCAGCCAATTTTGCTTTGTAATTCTCATCTAAGAGTATGTTCCCAGACTTTATATCTCTATGAAGAATGGGTGTGGAAGCAGATGAGTGCAAATAAGCTACGGCGCTTGCTACTTCTGTAGCAATCCTTAATCGATCTTCCCATGACATATATGACATAGAGCCGTGGATATGATCGTAAAGGGTTCCATTGGAGACAAATTCGTAAACTAGTAATGGAACTTCAGCTTCTAAACAACAACCCAATAATCTTACCACATACCTGTGGACAATTTGGGAAAGAAGGCTAACCTCATTAACAAACTGCTCTATTTGATATTCTTCCATTGTTTTTGATTTCTTAATAGCTACTATTCCACCATCTTGAAGCATCCCTTTATAAACGGTACCAGAGCCTCCTTTACCGAGGATTCTACTTTCGTTGTAGTTGTCTGTGGCCTTTTCAAGTTCTTCTTCAGTGAAGATTTTGGATTTGAGAATACCAACTTCATTGGAAGACATCTTTTCTTCTAATAGAAAACCACCATTTCGCTTAAAGAATTCTTGTTTGCGTTTGATGAGCTTTCTTTTCTTCAGCTCCAAAATCAACAAGTAGCAACACCAGATTAGAAATATAATAAGCATTGATAGGCCAACACCTGCATGATACCAAATAATAATAATGAGGAAAGAAAAATATACAAGAGCCTTTGTGAAATAGCTATTTTTGTAAGTCATAAACTAACTCTAAAATCTTGGTCTCGAGGTAATATTTCAATCAGAGAAAAATTGGGACTGGAACATTTTGGGACAGTTCCAAACATTCCTGAGATCAATGTTTCATTCTAGTCTTGGCCAAAACCGATTGTCTGGGACAAAATTACATTCCAAAACATAATGATCATAACATAGCTCTAATTTGAAAAGATTGATGGATAGATTCAATGGAATTATGAAGTGACTTGACAAACAAATTTGAAAAGAATCAGTTTACCAAGTTGACTTCGTATATGCATTGGGAACTCGACGAGTTAATTGTGTTATGTTTTAACTTGTTTTAGAAAACAAAATAAATATGATTTTAAAATTAAAACACATCTTCTACATGTTAATGGTATAGAAAATCATAGATTTTGCAGCAATAAGTGTGGGGAGAATTACCCAAAAAGATGCCCATATTGTTAAATGGTTGAGGTTCGGCAATGCAGCCACTTCCATTTTTTCGACCATCACCGTGTGAACCAGATGGGCAAGTGCAGTTATAACTTCCATTTGTATTAACGCAGGTGGCCTTCGTGACACAAAGAAGTGTGCTTGGATCCAGATCCACGCACTCGTCAATATCTAAACCAACAATCATTTTATCATTAGCAAGACAATATAACTCAGTTCTTCATATTAAGCATGGGAAGGGTTTGATACGAGCTTCACACTTAGAAAAATGAATAATTTACCAAAACGGTAGAGTTTTTGAAATTATTTACCAAAACAGTACACTATTCAAAATATTTCCGAAAACGGTAATTTTACCGTTTTCGGAATTAATTTTTTTATCAAAACGGTAAAAACAGTAAAATGTATTTTTTTTATACCGAAAATACCCTTTTTTTTTGTTTTACATATGTATTTATAATTTTAACCTTAAAAAAAATGAAAATCCAACTTAAAAGATTCACTCTCTTTTGGTAATCCAACAATCATATGTATTTACAATTTTTTTTTACCAAAATCAATTTTATTTTTGTAATTTAAGTCAAAAAATAAAAAAAGGTATTTTTGATAATAAAAAAATACATTTTACTATTTTTACCGTTTTGGTAAAAAAAATTAATTCCGAAAACGATAAAAATATCGTTTTCAAAAATATTTTGAATAGTATACCGTTTTGATAAATAACTGAAAAGTTGTGCATGTTTTGATAAATCTGCCTAGAAAAATTATGCCGAGTGCCAACAAATGGACATGTCATCGTAACTGTACTTCAACAGAAAACTCAAAAAGAAAAAATTAATAAATATATAAATAAAAGTTTTCAGGTATTCTCTTGCTAGAACTATAAACAAAAGGAAAATTAGTTTGATTAATTATATAAAATTGTTATAATTAAAGAGTCGTGATAATACGACACTCCCTTTTGACAAACGCACCCTATGCCCTCATCACAGGACCCTAGATTATTTGCATTGGGATACACGGAACGATAAATCTTCCTTTGTCTATCCCACGGCAAATGATCTATGAATCTTTGATGGGGGCGTTTGTCAGAGAGAAACGTCATATTTTTACGGTTCAATGAAAACTGGTGTTGAAATCAATGGATTAAATGTAGTGCCCCTATTGACCTGGGTTTTGTGTGAAAGATGTAAAAAAAAAAAAAAAAAAAAAAAGACCTACAGGCCCTTATCTTCAACCTCCAATCATAAGACAACTATCTTGATGTTTCTCCCAAAAATTGTCATATTCAAGCTGCTAACCTATAATGTAAAACCATTTTTAACCTATTCAACTTCACCCTCAACGTCTTCTCTCTCTCTCTCTCTCTCTCTGTTTTTCTCCTCCTCCCATCTCTCTCTCCCTCCCTCTCTGTTTTTTTTTTTTTTCTTCTTCTTCTCCGACTCGGACTCCTTCGATATCTCTCTCCCTCTGTTATTTTTTTCTTCTTCTCTCCTCCCTCCCACCCGCCGCCCACCACCCTTCTCTCTCTCTCTCTCTCTTTCTTCTCCTCTTCCTCCTCGCCTGAGATGTCAGAATAGTTGGAGATGAGAGGTGTGCCCTTTGACATGGAGTGCCCACAATAACTTTTAAATTTTTAAAAGTTCCCCTAAAAATTGGAGGACCCTTAGAATTTCTTGGCATGTCCATAAAATTTCCCAATAAAAAAAAATATTGAAAAAAAAAGAGATCATTTTAATATACTAGGTGGCCGGTGATACCTTGGCATCCTTGAGGAAGATATGGGTTCCCTGTGTAACCTTCATTGCAGGAACACTTATATCCGCGGATACCATTATCTGAGTTAGAGCACTTGCTGTTTCTTCCACACGCGTTTGCTGATGCTTCTTCACAGGTCGTGTCCCCTACCGCCCAATCAAAAACAACCCGAGGATTAAAATTCATTTCCCTAACGTTGCCGTTCAAAAAATCTGACTTGGAGAAATGGAACCATTGTTCATCAGCCAAGAACGCATAACTACACAACTGATTATTAAGACTTAAGGGCGTGTTGG
Organism: Akebia trifoliata; assembly: GCF_017979445.1. NCBI lineage: Eukaryota > Viridiplantae > Streptophyta > Magnoliopsida > Ranunculales > Lardizabalaceae > Akebia > Akebia trifoliata. Next base: position 29,815,148 of record NC_141386.1, read on the forward strand.
TACTGGTAATGCTACCGAGAGAAACAAATAACGTTTGTAGACCCTTTGGGATTGAAGTCTGGCAGCATCCCATACCGTCACAAGATCCGTCTATGACACTATTTGAATCGTCACAAAACGACACACATCCATTCATCATAGCCATAGTGTCGTCATTGTCACCCATGAACGCTATGCTGTTGCATCCGGTGACTGTGAATTTGTTCCGGGTGTGGGAGAATGTGAATGGAGATCGTTTTATGTTTGTCCATCTTTTGAACTCAACAGTCGGTGTGCCAGATGGATCAGTAGTATTTTTGCCAGATTGGTTGTTACAATCAAAAGTCGTCCAAAATAACACTGTTAATTGCCCTTCAAGCGATATATTTACAACGGGAAGTTCGTGAGGAAGTTCGTAAGGATATAAAAGAAACAATTCAGAGTTATTGCAAGCTAATTCGAAGCCTAGGCCTGAGTAACACCTTTCATCACCGATGCCAAATGGATAAGGAACGGGGATGTCCCCGCATCTATCCGCGCACCCTTCCTTTGCTATTGTTGCTGCTGCTGCTGCTGCTATGTCTACGCATAGTAATAACATAAGTAGGAGACAGTACCGATCCATTTTTCTTTCTTGTATGCGCTTTGTTCTTTATTTATTTATTTATATATAAATTTGGAAGGACTTCTTCTTCTTCTTTTTCTTATGAAGGTACATGGGAAAGCGAAACGGTGAATTTGATCCACATACATATGCTTATGGAATATTCAAAGTCTTATTTTCTCATTCTTCTCTAATAAGCAAATGAAAAATAACCTAAAATGTCCTTGTTTTAAATATGTTCTCTCCAAAACTAGTTATGATCTTCAACCACGTGAATTAAAAAAATTTACCCTACTCCCCTACTCTCCAAAATTAAGATTATATCAACTACTTCCACTTTTAAATCTGAAGAAGGGGGTAGAATTTTTGGTAAATTACCATTTCATGTGTTGAATATAACAAAATTCCAATTTCGGCTAACTGTTCATTTTAATTCTCAAAACATGAAAATCCAAATCGTAAGTTTTTCAAAGTGACAAATGTTGGTTCAAAGTAGTGAGATCGCTATGAACTTGCGAGATCATCACTTTTATAATTAGAGAGATTATCACTTTGTAAGAAAGAAAAAGAAAAAAAAGAATTAGTGGTCTTGTTACTTTAGACTGGTGAGATCGTCATTTTGAAAAACCTATAGAGGATAACTTAAAATGGGCGGCCAGGACTTTAGACTTTTATCATGACCTTGAGTTATTCAATATTGAATGAGTCCACTATTCAAATATTTTACTAGTCAAATAAACACTTCAAAAATCAACTTGATTAATAATCTTGCAACCTAACTTAATAATACAACATTTTTTTTTAAAATATTGTGAAAGTGTGTTATATAGTCAAAAAATTCATAGAAGATGTTACATTAAAGAGTCGCCGTCAACTCATTATTATTAGCGTGTGTGATTTTATTCCCTTATTAGTCAAACTCACAGATAACTTATGCTTTCAAATTGATAGCAATCCTCAAGCCAAGTCTTCTTCCCATACTATCGTAAATGATCTAAATGCCCTCTTTTATTATTTGGGTTCGTTCCATAGCGGTGATCTGCAAACTGATTGGGAACCAAGTGAATCAGATAACATATTTTGTATCAAAATAATTTGGATTTGATTGAGTAAATATTATTATTTTAGTCACTAGTATGAATGTGTTAAGGGCAGCGCTTGTAGGTTGTAGTCATTAATAATTCAGTGCAGCTAGTTCACGAGTGACTCGTCCAAGATCCGATATAACTTATCGATATTTTAAAAATATTGGCCGAGTTGACAAAATTTATCCAAGTCAATCAGGTTTTTGTAAATTTTTTAATATTTATTTTTAAATAAAATATGAAATTGTGACAAAGCAGAAACGCACCACATATATATATATATATATATATATATGAGTCTCATTCGGCACCCAACCATTTACCCAACAATTTGCTCAACATATTTTGTTCTACATGGGTTAGAAGTTTTGGAATAGGCTGATTTTTGGTGAAGATGATGTCTATGGTGAGGAGATCATTCTCACCAAAAATCAGCTCATTCCAAAACTTCTAACCCCATCACAAATGGTTTACAAAAAATGGACGGTCCACGATTTTTCAACTTGTAAACATGGGGTTAAAAGTTTTGGAATGGACTGATTTTTGGTGAGGATGATCTCTACGGTTCCAAAACTTCTAACTCGTGCAAGACAAAACATGTTAGACAAATTGTTGGGCAAATTGTTGGGTAAAATGGTTAGGTGCTAAACATTTCCATATATATATATATATAGGGAAATGTTCAGCACCCTAAGTTTTACCAGACACTTTAACAAACGTTTTTTGTCCTACATGGGTTAGAAGTTTTGGAATGAGCTGATTTTTGGTGAGGATGATCTCTATGATTAGAAGATTATCCTCCCCAAAAATCAGCCCATTCCGAAATGTTTAGCCCCATGTTTACACGTTGAAAAATCGTGGACCGTCCATTTTTTGTAAATCAATTTTGATGCAGTTAGAAGTTTTGGAATGAGCTGATTTTTGGTGAGGATGATCTCCTCACCATAGAGATCATCCTCACCAAAAATCAGCTCATTCCGAAACTTCTAACCCATGTAAGACAAAATGTGTTTGTTAAAGTGTGTGGTAAAACTAAGGGTGGCGAACGGGACCCATATATATATATATATATATATAAAGTTGTATTTTGTAATAAAAATATATCTTAATAAATTATTTTATATTGAGTTAAATGTTTTTCTCATCCAAGGGAAAATGAATTGTGCGAGTCAACTCGATATTGGTGGGGGACATGACGAGACAGAATACCTAGTTTTAAAAGGGTGGTCTTGAGTAGAAGCCCCCACCCCCCTCCCCCGATTGATAATGATTTGATATTCATCCCATATCCGATTCGATTCGATCTAAAAAAACATGATTCAGATTGGATTTAGATTGAAAAATGCATATCCAATCAATTTTTTGATCGATTTTAGATTAACCATTGTCCAAACCAATAAAAATTCGATTCGAATTAAAATTTTCATTTTTTTGTCAAATACCATATATATATATATACTTATTTTATTTCTTCTCTCTCTCTCTCTCTTTATATATGTAATAAAGCACAATTGAGTTAAAACAATTGTGTGTGACACAAACATCCCATCATCTATAGTTTTGTGGGTTAAACCTCTTATCAAGTTATAGTGTTATGAGACCCACTTTATTTCCTTTATTCTTCAAGTCCTCTAATGTTATTATATTTCCTCTTCTACCCCTTTAATCTACTTTACTTATTTTCATCTTTTATCCCTTTAATCTCATTTTTTTAAATAATACATTTTTTATCAAGCTATATATAATTTTATTACATTTTCTCTTCTACGCCTTTAATCTACTTTACTTATTTTCATCTTTTATCCTTTTAATCCCATTTTTTTTTTTAATCTTTTGTCAAGCTATATCTTGAGACCCACTTTATTTAATTTATTCTTCACCTCCCCTAACTCTACTATGATTTCTATTTTATCCATTTAATTCACTTTATTATTTTTCATCTTTTATCTCTTTAATCTCAAATTTTTTATAACAATTGTGTAGATTAAACCTCCTATCAAGCAATAGTTTCATGGGATTGGTGTCCCTTAAATTTTTTTGGAGTCTCGACTAAGAATAGAAAATGAAGAAATAAGAACCATGGCAGCTTCATCATCATCTGTGATTGAACCGGTACAAATCTGTTCGAGCTTCGTCATCATTTGTGTTTCCCTCTCAAAGGGGCATGTTATCTCAAATATTCACCAAGTTGGTAGAGGGGTGTGTAAATCACCTAAAATTTTGAGAGGGAGGAGGGCAAAAAAAAATCAAAGCGAGCTTGGCATTAATTTGAAAACACGAGTGGGGATTCCTCGCAAATAGAATTCATCTACTTTAAAATACGGGGTATCTCACATAATCATCAACATTAAGGAGGGGAGCTTCTAATCAGTAAAAAAACAAGAGGGCGGCCCCTTACTGGCTCCGCCCATGTCCAATCGCTTTGTAAAAGGTCTCCTTTATTTTGCCTCTTAGAGCCCAAGCCCAGAAAAAAAAAATACAAGACATCCTACATATATAACAGGCTCGACTATAGTGACTCAATTTGAAGTTACTCATTGATCTATAGAGTCATCTAAACCAACTCTCCAGTAAAAATTGCCTTTTTTTTTCATTTTCTGATTATGGTACTACTAGAAAAGCAAGGATTGTATAAATTGTGAAGAGATTAAGATATATAAACGGACGTAGGGCTTAAAATTCTATGAATTTAAAGAGAGAGAGAGAGAGAGAGAGAATTTTGCATAGTTAGATTTGAAATTTTACATTTTGCGGGTCAATGGCCATCCATTTTCAATCTTAGATTAGGTAAGAAAAGAAAATTCTTTTATTTTTTTAAAACCTAACCTAACTCATGATCTCTAAAGGGCATGGTCTCGAAAGGGCTAAGGTGTCACTTGGACCACTGTGTCAATACAGGTGGTTCAAGTGAGATACCTAAATCCAGGCGCTCTACATGGTCCTTTGCTCCATGTAACTTTATTCATATACATCTTTACTATGATGAGAGAAAGGTAAATGTTATATTCACATTAATTAATGTTTTTAAATTATAAAAGTACCCTTACATTAAATTAATATATTATAAGAGGGAAAAGTGACAAATAAATTGTTAGCCTGAATCCACACTATTTAATCTCTCAAATTATAAGGGAAAAATCAAGAAATTTCGGCAAGGGTTATTAAGACATGTCCCTCCATGTTTTGTTCAATATTAGAGACACCCCCACATGTTTTCAAATTGATGATATGCCCCCTCACCTGGGTTTTGTAGGAAAGATTAATATATAAAAAATGGCCTACAGGCCCTTGTCATCAACCTCCACGATGACCCATGATGTTTCTCCCAAAAATTGTCATATTCAAGTTGTTTCCCCCACAAGAATTTTTAAAAGTTGCAAGGGCCTAGTTCAAATTTTAATATATCTTGAGCTTGCACTCGTTTGCCCCCCACTAGAATTTTTGGAAGTTACCCCACGTAACCACGTTTGGAATTTTCAAAAGTAGCCCCCTCAGTTTTTTGGGTTTCTAAGAACCCCTTTATTTGATTAATGTTTGAGATGTCGACTATGGTTTCCATAATGAGATACCCATTTGAGTCGTGATAATCTGAACTATGCACGTGGCATACTCAATCGACTTACCTGATATGATAGACTCAGAAATCGTAGATCTGCTTTCCTCGCAATACAAAACCACACCTTTTTATAGGGAACCGTAATTTTATATCCCGAAGAGAGCAAATCTACGATTTTCGAGCCTATCACGTAAGGTAAGTTGATTGAGTATGCCACGTGCCTAAGTCAAATTAGTGTATCCATTTTTACCTTGTTTTACTTTCTTTTTAAATAATTGGATATCCCTGTAGATAGTGGACTAGGCCCTTATATGAGCTTTTGCCCAGTCCATAGACCAAAGTCTTGTCCAAGGACTAGTCCCGAGGCACATGCAACACCCGCACATCACACACACCAAGTGAGGGTGCATCCTCACAGGTGACCCTTGAGAAATCAATGCTCATACTAGGTATCGAACTCACGACCTATAGGCATTAACAATTTATCGGTTTGAAATTTCTATTGAGCCAACCTCTCAGGGGTTTTTCACCTTGTTATCTTACTTTCAAAATGATTTTATACCTCAATTTTAAGTGTATATGTGAGATACCCCTATGTTTTTAAACTGATGACAAACCCTATTGACATTTGTTCGGTGCAGATTATCAATAAAAATAAGAGAATAAAAATATATAAATATCTTGCCAAGCAAAAGTTGATCCATAGAGAGAAGGTTAATTGTTTAAATTGCAAAGGATCTTCTAACATTATATAAAAGAGATTCTGATATCATGTCAGAAAGATCCTTCTGGATCTTTCTGACAAAAAGAGAATTTTCGATGACAAAAAGGAAATTTTTGGTAGCAAAAATATGAAAATTACTATTTGTACAATTTTGGTAAAATAAAATATTTTTGAAAACAGTAAATTACCATCTTTAAAAATAAGATGTACACTTTACCTTTTTTAACTTGAGTATCTTTCTTTTGAATCAACTTTGCAACGTTATGGCCTTGCTTTATACTTCGATCAACAGAACTCATAAAACAACATAAATTAAAAAACAAAAATTTTGTAGTATCTAATACTGTGTTGCCCCTTCGCAAACCATCACATGCTTGTCGATGCTTAATTATTAGTTTCTCTCCATCCATGAATGCTTAATTACAAATACAAGGCACCATACATGAAAACTAAATTTTCTCAATCACATGCACATACATGCCACCATGTTAAATAGTAAAAATCTGAGGAAAACCCTTCTTCTCTTGATAGGACGACTCACTGAATGATGCTCCAAATTCAACATCAAATGCATTCACAATGCTACCTTCATTACCTGGTTCAGCCTTTACATTAGTTTCGGAGGGATTATTATGCGACCTTCTTAGCTCATCTAGCAGAGAATTAACTTCTTTCATTGTTGGCCTTTTTCTGCTTTTGGACTTCAAACATCTCCTTGCCAGTACTGCAAATTTTGTTAACTCTTCCTCCTTCCCTTCTCTCACCACTCTATCATCCAAAATCTGAAAAAGTCGATTTGCTTTCATTGACAAAATGAAATATTGTCTTAAATATCTCTCTTCATCACTTCTAAAGTTAGATACTGGTTTTTGCCCCACTAACATCTCCACAAGAACTACCCCAAAACTATAAACATCACTCTTCTCTGTATATTGCCCTGTTTCAAGGAACTCTGGGTCCATGTATCCTGGAGTCCCTTGTAGTAGTGATGCAGTTAAGTGAGTTCTTTCGTCAGGAATAGACCTTGAAATCCCAAAATCAGCCAATTTTACTTTGTAATTCTCATCTAAGAGTATGTTCCCAGACTTTATATCTCTATGAAGAATGGGTGTGGAAGCAGATGAGTGCAAATAAGCTATGGCGCTCGCTACTTCTGTAGCAGTCCTCAATCGATCTTCCCATGACATATATGACATAGAGCCGTGGATATGGTCGTAGAGGGTTCCATTGGAGACAAATTCATAAACTAGTAATGGAACTTCAGCTTCTAAACAACAACCCAATAATCTTACCACATGCCTGTGGACAATTTGGGAGAGAAGGCTAACCTCATTAACAAACTGATCTATTTGGTATTCTTCCATTGTTTTTGATTTCTTAATAGCTACTATTCCACCATCTTGAAGCATTCCTTTATAAACGGTACCAGCGCCTCCTTTACCGAGGATTCTATTGTCATTGTAGTTGTCTGTGGCCTTTCCAAGTTCTTCTTCAGTGAAGATTTTGGATTTCAGGATACCAACTTCGTTGGAAGACATCTTTTCTTCTAATAGAAAACCACCATTTCGCTTAAAGAATTCTTGTTTACGTTGGATGAGCTTTCTTTTCTTCAGCTCCAAAATCAACAAGTAGCAACAGCAGGTTAGAAATATAATGAGCACTGATAGGCCAACACCTGCATAATACCAAATAATAATAATGAGGAAAATAAATTATTGTGAAATAGCTATTTTTTGTGAGTCATAAACTAACTTTAAAATCTTGTGTCAAGGTAATGCTTCAATCAGAGAAAAATTGAGACTGAAAAATATTTTGGGACAATTCGAAACATTCCTAAGATCAATGTTTCAATCTAATCTTGGCCAAAACCAAGAATGTCTGGGACGAATTACATTCCGAAACATAATGATCATAACATAGCTCTAATTTGAAAATATTGGATGGATAGATTCAATGGAATTATGAAGTGGTTCTATATATAAATTTGAAAAGAATCAGTTTACCAAGTTGATCAACTCCTTGTTTGAACTTCTTTTAGAAAACTAAATAAATATGATTTTAAAATTAAAATATATCTTTTACATGTTAAATATAGAAAATAATGTTACCATCGAATGCAAACATGCGGTGTTGCGAATCTCCAAAACCAAAGATTTTGTAGCAATAAGTGTGGGGAGGAGAATTACCCAAAATGGGGACCATCTTGTTTCCTTGAGGTTCGGCTATGCATCGAGTTCCATTTATTCGAGCATCACCATATGTACCACTTGGGCAAGAGCATGTATAACCTCCAAGAGTATTCGAGCAGATGGAATTCGTGACACAGGGAGCCGGAAGTGTGCTTTGATTCGAGCATTCGTCAATATCTAATCAACAATTAATAATCATGATCATTTATCATTAGCAAGACATATAATTCAGTTCTTCATATGTTAAGAACAGAATGAGTGTTTGATATGACCTTCACGCTTAGAAAAATTATGTGAAATGAATGGACATTTCATCATAACTGTATTCCCAACAAAAAAAACTCAATAATGGAGAAAAAAGGAAAAAAAAAGGTTTTCAGGTCTAGTATGATTAATTATATAAAAAAACTGTTATAATTAAAAAATGATGTCGAAATCAATGGATATAAATTAAATATAGAAGATTATTAAAAAATGATGACATGCCCCCTTGACCTGGGCTTTTTGTGAAAGAATAACAAAATAAAAAATGACCCACATGCCCTTGTCTTCAACCTCCAATCATAATGTTTCTCTCAAAAATTGTCATAGTCAAGCTGTAAGTATCTCTAATGTAAACCATTTTTAATCTATTCAATTTCATCCTCAATGTCTCGTGAAATCCCCTATTAGCTCTCCAACTTTTACTTATTACACCTCAATTTATGTATCACACCCCAATTAAAGATTAAAACACACTCTTCAAACATTACAAAAGTTTCACTTAAATTATAAGTTTAACGCTACAAAACAATATAACACTCAGTCAAACAATTTCAATAGTTGTTTACAATTCATGATTTTTAAACTTGTCCGAGATCGAGACGTATCACCCGAGTTAACTCGGTATCGGGGCTGAACGAGACCAACTCACAAAGTATTTTGAGATGACTGCGTATCGTGAGATGAGCGAATCATCTCAGACGATATTTTCCAATATCTCGGGCGATACAAACCAGACTGCGCAGAAAATGATTAACTCACGAGTTCAACGGTCATATCGGACGAGATTTTAAAAATCTTGTCCGAGTTAACTGAGACAAACGAGTTAAAGCCTCAACCCTCTATTCTTTCACCCCCAAATCTTTTTTTTTTTTTTATATATATTTTTTGGGGTTCATTTTTTAATAGGAATCATTTCTGAATTTTTTCAAAAAAATTTCAGATTTTTTAAATGGTTAAAAACTATTGTCTCAATGTCGAACGTGACGAGACGTATCATCCGAGTCAACTCAGTATCAGAGCTGAACGAGATGAGATGTGATACTGAGTTTAAAAACCATGATTACAATTAGGATTAGGCTCATATAAAATCCTAAATCCAAAACATAGAAATCAAGTCAAAAAATAAAATAAAATGGGATAGGACTATCCCGAAAATAGATAAATAAATAAATAAACAAACAAGAACAAAAAGAAGAAGATCATGTTAATATACAAGGTGAGTAATACCTTGGCATCCTAGAGGAAGATAAGGGTTCCCTCTGTAACCTTTATTGCAGTAACAACGATATCCGCTGTTATTAAATCCTGAGTTAATACAATTGCTGTTTACTCCACATGCGTTTGTTGATGCTTGTTGACAAGACGTGTTCCCCACCACCCAATCAAGAACAACCGGATTAATAATATATGTTTTGCTATAATCTGCAACCAAAAGAATCGACTTGGAGAAGTTGAACGATTCTTGATCAGCCAAGAACGCAAGGCTACACAAAGTATCATTAAAAATTGAGGGCATGGTGGTGGTGTTGGTGATGGTACTGAAAGTAAATTTTAACTGCTTTAGATTCATGGCGATTGAAGTCTGGCAGCATCCCAAACCACCACAAGAACCGTTTATGGCACTATTTGGATCATTACAATACGACAAACACCCATTCATCATAAGTTCCTCATTGTCACTCACGAACGCTAGGCTGTTGCATCCGATTACTATGAATTTGTTTCGAGTATTGTTGAATGTGAATGAAGATCCTTGTAAGTTTATCCATCTTCGGGCATCAGTGCTTGTAGGAGTTTGGCCATTACATTTATAATCAGCAGAAATTGACACTGTTAATGACCCTTCTAGCGATATATCATCAATGGGAATATCGTTAAGAAAAAACAATTTAGAAGAGTTATTGCAAGTTAAATTGAACCAAAGGTCTAAGGAACATTTTGCATCTCCGAAGCCAAATGGATAAGGAACGATGATGTTTCCGCATGAATCCGAGCACCCTTCCTTTGCATATGATGCCGTTGTTGTTGTTACTACACTAACGCATAGTAATACCCTAATAATTAGGAGACAGTACCGAGCCATTTTTCTTTGGTTTGTGTTGGAGGTCGGGTCTTTATTTATAAATTGGAAGGATTTCTTCTTCTTCTTCTTCTTCTTATGAAGATCGACTGGATAAATGCATATATACATGGGAAAGGGAAACTGCTAAGCTATTTAATTTCATGGACTACTTCTCAAACTCCAATAAAAATCAAGGGTAGCCGCCTTCAAAGTTTTTAATTAATTAATTAGTTAACATCATCTATAAGAAAAAATCCTACGAGATTACATCTTTCCATCTAGATGTAGTCTTCTCTTCCTTTTTTTTAGATAAATTAATAAATTTACTTCTAGAGTAGGTGTGTCAATGGGTTGGTTCGATTAGATTCTTAAGGTGCATTCTCACCTTCACCTTTGTATCAAAACTCGTGTCTTCAACAAAATCAAACAAAAACATGATTCATTAAAGGTGTAGATGCAAAAAAAGTTGCACTATCTTGAGATATGTGACGAAATCTTGCGATTTCATCTCCTCCTATCCCTAGGTGTGCCTGCAACAACACTGTTTAAATGTCTAAGTCAGAATTTAGTACAAAAAATAGTATTTCATATTTTTAAGAGAAAATTGCATATCTTTTAGTGCCTTGCACCTATGTATTTATAGGGGCTGCATCCCTTAGATCTTCCTAGATTTTATCCTTGATTTCCGTATGAGTGGTTCAATTCTGTTAGGGACTTCCCTTGATTCCCCCGAATGTGGTTAAAACTCCTTATCTTAAGAGATTTGAAACTCCCGAACTTCAATCATAAACCCTCGAAGCTTGGTTGGAAGCGTTGACCGACCTTTCTTCCTATGCTAATTTAGACACTCGGCTAGGTCATCTCGTGATTGCCACATGTCATTTTTTCAAAAAATATCATCCACAATACCCCCTCTTGGAGTTTTGGATCTCGATACGACGATCCGAGACAACTTAATAAAATTATTGGCACATGGCATCCTCCTATTGGATTAAATTCGAAATCCGACCATTTGGATATCCATGATGATGCTCTAAATGGCTTTCTCGTGGGGTGCACTGTCAATTGTTTTGCGTTGTGGCGCATGTATGTGTCGTACACACAAGTCTCCCCTCTAGTAGTTAATAGTGCACGCGTGTTTGTTCCACTTTAATCGTTTCTCGTGCTCATTAAATGCATCTTTAGCTTATGATTGTTTCGTTTTTCTAGTTTATCACGACCCTTCATTTCTTACGTATCTCGATGCCTCTGAAGTCTTTAAATACCCCATTTTTCTTCACTTTTTCTTTTTTACTTTTTTTTTCTACGCTTCTTCTTTCTCTCCAACTCTCTGTTGCAAGGTTTTTATTGTCCACCTCCACACTCATCTTTGCTCAGCATTAGCAAGTCCCAACCAGTGCAGTGCCAAGATTCTACTTCTACTAAGAGGTCAGAAAACAACATTTCCTCTCCTCAAATCTTCTTTAAACCTTTTCTTTTTCTTTATTCTTCTTCCATGGCCAAGGGGAAGACTTATTCTCCTATATGCCCTCATTTATCCGAGATTATGGATACTTACGCTACCCCTGGTGATATGGGTACTTCTTTCTCAGATGAGCCCTCATCCTTTCAAGGCCTCCCCCAAGACACCATCGTGGTGTATTGGGGGCAGTTTAAAGCTGGCCTCCGAGTTCCTCTCAGTAAGTAAACTCAAGAAGTCTTAAATTTTTATAGGAGGGCTATTGGGAAAATGAACAGTAATTTATCGTCTTATCTATGCCGTCAAACAAATGAATGCTTGATTGGAAGAAAATCTACAACTTGGGCTTTTTGATATAAGAACCCAGTTCTCTTTGAGGATATGCCATAAAAAGTAAAAGTACTTCTATTTAACAAAGAGGAGAGGGAAACCACCCTTGTTCAAGCTGTCGAACTCAAACAAGGATTGGTTCTTGTTCCCGATCAAACTGGCTGGTTGGTGGAAGAGCGCACCTAAAGACAAATTTCCCCCGCTCGTCTTCAACTCGTTCAAAAGAGTTGGTGAGTTTTCTTTCTTCAGTTCTTTCACATTTTTTCTTTCTTTTACTTTGAGATTTGAATTTTGACTTCTCATGATTGCAGATCCAGGCAAAGATAAAAGAATCTCTGACTTGGTGATTATAACCTATATTCTTTCTGACCTAGAACTATATCACCGAGTCACTGATTTTCTTGCCCCGTCGATTCTCACTTGAAGAGCAAACAAGTGAAGCTACGAGCACCAAGCCACGTACCTTTGAGAGGCTCCGTGAGGCAACCAAAGATAACATTAAAGACATGTCACGTCGCTCCAACCACTACACTCCAGTTGACTCCGACGCTTTCAATAATGAAGTGATGGAGGTGCATCCCTCTTTTCCTCGGGAGGTAAATGAGGAAGAAGATCAACCTCTCTTAAAGAGACTGGGGAGGGGCATCGACCCCCGTCCTGCTCCGGCCTCTACTTCCGTTTAGGTCTCGACCTCTGCTTCTGGGTCCTGGTCCAAGGGAGGTGACCCTCCAGGCATTTCCTAGGTTATTTCTCCGTTCGTGGTTGGCCATCAAGTTATGGACCAATGTACTGCGCTCTCCAACTCTCGGATTGCACAAATGATGTTTGAGTCGTCATGTTAAAAACTCTTCAAAACCCTAAATCTGGATCCCCAAGTCAATAACTAACTCCCAAGCTCCAATTATCAACCTAAAAGCACTCAGAAACCTTAAAAACATCCAAAAAAAAGTCAAAAAATATATATTCAAATCTAGAAGAAAAAAGTCTCATCTCAAAAATCGGGAATAGATCTAGAAACAAAAACAAATTAAGAAGATTCATACAAGGAACACTCACTACCAATTTTTAAGAAAACATATCCAATCACTCAGGTAAAAACAAAGGTTATTTTTTTATTATTCTGAATTTAGGCCGTTTTGCAATGTAAATATTTGAGAGGAGTATAGACCGACTTTTGTCGGGCGAGATTGGTGTCTAACACTTTCTAATCCCATAACCTGATCCCCATACCCATAATCTATCCGTAGCTTAGTGTTCTTTATCTTTTTAGAGTCACATTTGGTTCCTAGACCATAAAACTAGGTGACAACTCTCAAAAAAGAAAAAAGTGGATGCGCACCCGTGGATCGAGGGCACTTTCACATATAAGTTCTCTAATCACGATGGATTGGTTTTGATTAGTGATTCATGCAATTGTGTCCTAAAAATGACTACTGTTACGTAAGCTACACATGCTATTGTTTTATCCAAGTTTTCCATAACTAGCGTTTTTGTCCAGAACCGTGACATGAAGGCTCGGATGCTCTCTTCATCCTCTTGTTGCAAGTGGACGACTGTATTCACTCTAACCTTCATTTTTCTCAATTGTATGAATTCCTCGACAAAAGCTTCCTCCAACTCAGAAAAGCTTCTTACTAATCCCAAAGGCAGTCTTTGAAACTAGGATACAACTTTATGTCTTAACATCGTTGTCGTTGTAGTACAACACCATCTGATTTTTGTAGTGAAGGATATGTTCTATTGGATCCATTGTCCCATCAAATGTTTCAAACTTAAGGGGATAAAACACTATCGAAGGGTCAGATGCCATTATTGTCGGTGAAAATGGCGACCCTTTAAGTTCCCGGATAATATTTCGAATGTTTCACCCTAATCCCTTCCCATGATCTGCTCATCGTCCCTCCTCCACAACAGCTCTTCTACTTCTCCCGAGTCATAGGATTCTGGGTTTCTAAACTCCCTTGCTGGGTTCTAATTCTTGTCGAATTTATCGTCTGGTCAATCTTCGTTTGATCTGTTGTAAGGGGTGGAGGTTCATGTCCTGTTCCCATTTCTTTCCTAATTTCAGTTCCTTCACTCAACCTTTGCATGAGTTCTTTGTTCTTCTTATTTATCGTCTGAATCTCATCGTTCTAGCAGTCAAGCCCTTGTTGAATCGTTGTTCTCATCTCCGTCAACAAGTAGTGTACCGCCTTCAAAGGGTTCTGTGGTACTTAGTGCGGATTTGTTAGTTCATCAGATCCCTCTCATCTTGTTCTCAACATTTTGATCATTTTTCCTTATAAGTTTTCTACGGACAACGCCAAATTGTAGATGCAAAAAATTGTACTACCTTGAGATCTATGACGAAATCTTGCAATCTCCTATCTTCCTTTTCTCAGGTGTGCCTGCAACAACACCACTCTAACACCTAAGTCAAGATTTACTACAAAAAATAGTATTTCATATTTTTTCAAAAAAAATTGTATACCTTTTAGTGCCTTACACCTATGTATTTATAGGGATTGCATCTCTTAGATCTTCCTTGATTTCCATTTGGGTTGCTCCATTCTGTTAGGGACTTCCCTTGATTCTCGCTAATGTGGTTAAAACTCCTTATCTTAAAAGATTTGAAACTCCTGAGATTCAATCATAGACCATCGAAGGTCGGTTGCATGAAGGTACCGACCGACCTTCTTCCTTTGATGATTTGGACACTTGGTTAGGTCGTCTCGTGATTGCCACATGTCATTTTTCTGAAAAATATCCTCCACAAAAGGTAAATCCTCTTTTTCAATATCAAACTCACCAAATCATTGGATTAAGTATGGTCGGAGTATAAGAAACCCTAGTTCGTCTTCATTATTTTAAAAAAGATGAAGTTAAGATTTTGGGTTCAATCCAACGGCAAAGATAATTCCATTTTTTTAAGGAAGAGTGTAACAAATGACATTTTCATAAATCACAACTACAAGGGTGTTTTTGATATTTAAAAAAATATTATGTCATCAAAATAAACATTGTTAACATACAGAATAAATCAACTACAGTTTAGGGGCAGACCTAATTTTGCATTTCATAGGGGGTAACCCTAATTTTGCCTATTTTTTGGGGGGCTTAATAAAATACCATTTTTTCAATGAAAGCATTATTCTCCCGATTATTGAACTATTATAAATAATTCACGTATTTTAAGTTAAAAAAGAGTAAAACGCATTTTTACGAATTTTTATGAAACTCGATCGAAAAAATGTTATTGTTTTAAGTTGTAATGTGTAACACAAGTTCATCTTTTTAGGTGATAAATGTCATTTACGTATTTTTTTTTTAAATGGCATGCCTTTCTACATTTATTTGAGATATTACCTTAATTAATTTTCCAAACTGATGATTTGCCCATTGACTTTGGTATTCTTTTATAAATCAATGAAATAATAACCTTAGTACCCTCATTATCACCACCATTATTATTATCATCACTTTCACCATCACCAATTTCATGATCACCATCATTATCATATTATTGAATTTTTTAAATGAGACTGATGATACACCTATAAAACATATGCCGCATATTTTTCATTTATCGAATTCTTAATCGAATTTTTGAAATCCATAATCGAATGGAACTTGAATTTTTGTTATATTCCAAATTGCTAACAAGGGTCCTAGCCTCTTATAAGCATTAATGATTTCGTATACACCTCCATGTTAGTAAAGTGTGAATTGAGTTCAATCTCGACTAAAAGTGGTTCAACAATACTAAAATTTGAATCT